>NC_061091.1:72826074-72923574 GCF_015104395.2 Macrobrachium nipponense | reverse complement strand
ACGATGCCAGACGTATGATGAACCCAAAAAAATATTACTGCTTATTTATTTACATTCAGACTTTTGGATTTATACTGTGTATAGTTTATACATGCACTCGCACACACACGTACACACACATATATATAGTCTCTCAATTATAGATAAAAAAAAAAGAAATTGTATTTAGAAACTTAGAAACACATTCTCCTGTTTCCATGAGGCCAGTCACATAGTTGACGCGCACATGATTGAATATTACTAAAATATAGGAGTTTTAGCTTACAATTGCGTTTTTCGACCATTTCGGTAGAGTCAAAGTTGACCGAAGGTTGAAATTTTGGCACTTATCGTTATTTATATGAAAATATTTCAAAACTGATAAAAACTACAACCATGGATTGTTTTTAGTTGTATTGTGCATGAAATTTGCACACTTTCCATATATAAAAACTTTATGTAACTGGCAAATTTAAAAATGGTGCAAACATTTAGGACAATCGCACGAAAAAATTTATCGGAAGAGTTACCGCGCGGACGTAAGGAAAAAGTTTTTTCATAAATTCACCATAAATCGAAATATTGTGCTAGAGACGTCCAATTTGTTGCAAAAGGAAGGCAAATGATTTAATATTACTAGAATATAAGAGTTTTAGTTTACAATTGCGTTTTTCGACCATTTCGGTAGAGTCAAAGTTGACCAAAGGTTGAAATTTTGGCACTTGTCATTATTTATATAAAAATATTTCAAAACTGATAAAAGCTACAATCATGAGTATTTTTTTTGTTGTATTCTACATTAAATTGCGCACATTTTCATATAAAATACTCCATATAACGGATAATTTAAAACGGTGCAAAAATTATGTCAAAGTGACGAAATAATTTTGAGATGTGTTACTGATACTTTTTGGTGCGATAAGAAAGAAATTCGCGCTTGCGCGCCTGCGTTACGATTGTAAACAAAACAACGCCTTGATCCGTGAACTCCCAGCATCCCCCAAGCCGCGTGATTCAAAAGTTTTCAGCTGGTAGGCCTATAAGTATTTTTCCGTGAATTTTTAAAAAAAGTTTTTTGAGTCGACGTTTAATACGTCCAATCGGCATACGGGAGACATTTTGATTCTACGTTTAATACGTCCAATCGGCGTAAGAGGGTTAATACCATGCATTGGGTTAAAATGATCTTTCTGCTTTGGCACTGTGCTAAGGGTACATAAAGGTCCAGAGAAAAAATGGCATCATCATTTTTCCACTTCCTGATATAGCTAAGAATGCATTCCTAATAGTTGCAAAAAATTAACATGCAAACCCAACGAGAATCCCAATCTGTTACATTGGCCCCCACACTAGTGCTGCTTGGCGAGAAAAGCCTCTCGTTCGCAGGAGATGATGGATAACTGCCAGCTGTGAAGACACAGGGAACGTACTGCCAGGTGGTACCGTTCTACATGCGGTTGACACAGCAGGTTGTGCCATGAAGGAATCTCTTGCAGTGCTTCTGAGAGACGAGTCAGCAGGTCCAGATACCAAATGGCCTAAGGCCATTTGGGTGCTACCAGAATCATCCGAACATTGCTGGTGACCAGCACCCTACTGACCACCTTGCAAATCAGGCAGAATGGGGAAAAGGTACAGACAAAGAGGTTGTCCCACGGGTGTTGGAAACCATCCTCTGCAGCTGCTCATAGGTCCGGAACAACTGAGTAGAAAACCTCAAGTTTTCTGTTGTGCCAGGTGGTGAACAGATCCACTACTTGACGGCCCCACAGGTCAAAGAGCTTTTCCGCCACGTCTGGGTAAAGAGACCATTCGGTCCCAATCACCTGATTCTGGCGGCTGAGCTCGTCTGCCACTACATTTGTCTTGCCTGGAATGTATCTGGCTGACAGCTCTACCGAGTGAGCTACGGCCCACTCGTGCACCTGCATCGTCAACTGGTGCAACGGGAGGGACACTAGGCCCCCTTTTGTTGACGTATGCCACTACTGTGGTGTTGTTGCTCATCAATACCACTGAGTGTCCCAGTCGTTCCCGGAACTCGTGAAGTGAGAGAAACGCAGCCTTGAGTTCCAGGAAGTTGATGTGAAGATGCCTGTCGTGATGGTTCCACACTCCTGCAACCAGCAACTCTTCCAGGTGTGCGCCCCAACCCTCGGTCGATGCGTCTGAGAACAGAACCATCTCCAGACGGGGGAGTGCGCAGGGGCACTCCTATTAAGAGGTTCCTGTCGCCAGGTCCTCCCTTACTTCCTCCATGAGAGGAACCAGGAAGGACTGTGGATCTCTTGCCTGTGACCAACACTCCTTTAGTCTCCATTGAAGAGACCGCAGGTGAAGACGCCCGTGAAGGACTAACTTCTCTGGTGACGACAGGTGACCAATCACGGCTTGCCACTGCTGAGCTGACTGTTCCTGTCGTGACAGGAACCATCTGGTTGCCTCCCTGAACCTGCTGATCCGTGAGTCTGCAGGGGAAGACTCGTGCTACTACTGTATCGATCAGCATGCCCAGGTACTTTATCCTCTGCTTGGGTTCGAGATCTGACTTCTCGACATTTACCACAATCCCCAGATCGCAGCATAAGTTAAGGAGTCGATCTCTGTCCTGTAGCAACTCAAGACCAGCCAATCATCGAGATACCTCAGAAGACGTATCCCGACCAAATGGGCCCAAGCCGACACCAGAATGAACACCTGTGGGGCAGTTGAGAGACCGAAACAAAGTGCCCTGAATTGGTACGCCGTCCCATCGAGGATAAAGCAGAGGTACTTCCTGGAGGATTGGTGGATAGGTATTTGAAAATACACATCCTTCAGGTCCACCAAAAGCAGGAAATCATTCTCCCTGATAGTCAAGTACTGAGCGTGTCATTTCCATCGTGAACTGAGTCTGGTGAATGAAACGGTTCAAGGGAGAGAGATCTATCACCAGTCTCCAGCCCCCTGTAGACTTCTCCACCAAGAAAAGTCAGCTGTAGAACCCCGGCGACTGATCTCGCATGATCTCGACAGCTCCTTTGCTCAGCATGGTCTTTACTTCTTGTGTCAGTGCTACGTCCCTGGCAGAACCGGGGACGTACGTCTGAAGGTGGACCGGGTGTGAGGTGAGGGGTGGCCTCGACTCAAAAGGGCAGTAGGTAACCCTCACGAAGGACATCCACTACCCAGGTCTCGGCTCCGTAGCACTGCCAAGTTGCCCAATGGCTTGCCAGGCAACCCCCCCTCTTCCTGCAGCATTTGAGGGGGGAATGCCGTCCCTAGCGTTTCCCTCTCTTCCCCTTCCACTTAGCCCCTTTCCCGCGAGAGAAGGAGGCTTGAGAGGAGGGCTGACGCTCACTTCTCGAAGAGAAAGAGGAAGGCTGGGTCTTCCCCCCTGCTACCCTCGACGGTGCTGACATCTTGGGAGTGGAGGAAGCGCTAGCTAAGCTCCGATGCTTACCCGCAATTGAACGAGACTGCCCACAAGTCTTCATAACTGCCTAGTGTACTCAGCGGTTGCTGTCCTCAGCTCTCCGCTTTTCCACCACAGCGTCCACCATCTCTCTGGGGAAGAGAGAGGAGGAACCCAGCAACGGTCTGTTGCGTAGACCCAATGTCACCTCTCAATCGGCTGCTCTGGTTATACAAGTCAAGGCTGCGTCCTGTCTCCTCAAAACCAGGTTGGCCCACATGTTGGCAGTCTGGTGGGCAAGGTAGGAGATGGCCCTACCTCCAGACTGGCAGAGTATCCTGAACACAGTCCTCCTCGGGAACGATTGCTCCCAAGGAAGCTGCAACTCTGAATACCGTGAGAGACCACAGATCTAGCCAGGAGACGGCCTGGAAAGCTGCCATGGCAGTGGCTTCGAGGGCCAATGCCTCTTGCTGTGAGAACCAGAGGTTCTCAGACAGCAGGTGATGAAGAGGCACTCCCGGAGTTAGACGAGCTAGCTCAGAGCCAACCTGCTTGGTCGGCAACGGGTCTACCGAAGGCACGTAGAAGCGCTGCTGATGAGGCAGAGGAGGGGGAAGCAGCTTGTCCAACCTGCTGGCCCTGAGTGAGGCCTCTTGTCCGGAGACAAAGGCGTTCACTTGGTCCAACACGCCATCGGCCAAGGAAGACCGGGGTAGTCCCACCGTCACTCTGGGTTCCTTCTTAGGACCCCAGAACGACTCCAACCTCAATGGAGGGTCAGAGGGAGCAACCACCGATCCTTCCCCGAGGTCATTGTGCTGACGAATCAGCTCAATGACCTCTGCATCACGGGGGTGATTGCGTCCTGAGGAGATGGACCGTCAGATCCATCCAGGCCGATCACTTCCCAAGACACTCTTCCTTCAGGAGGAAGAACCTTGCCAGACCCCTCGTGTGCTCCTCCAACCACTTGAGCGTACGATCTGTTTGGTCATAAGACTGATCCAGGCTTGTAGGCTCTCGTGGCCGGACTGTAAGGAGTGCACTCCTCACGGACACTCCTGTTCGTCTCGCTTCTACCGGTATGGCCCGAGGAGGTTGAAGTGACAGGTAAGGAAGCTCTGACGCTCCTACCCTGCCTACCAGCAGAGCCGGCAGGCTGGGAGGACTACAGGCAATTGCAAACCCACGGTGGCGATCGAGCTGCAGGTCTGGACAAGCGGTCTCCATGCGGAGAAACGCTGGACCGAGGACGGTAGTGTCGGTCTCATGAGTCAGGGTAGCTGCTACCAGTCGTGCGAGCCGTCTGGTTCCGGAGGGAGCAACGGTCGGGTAACTGGTAGCGTCCGCTAACGCGGTGAGAGCGAGCACTGTCCTCACGACGCGCCACGGTCCCCAGAAGCAGACGAGGCTGGTCCTGGTGACCGGGGAGACCTCTTCCCAGCCTCGATAAAATGATATTGTTATAATACAATAAAGTTTCATACATACTTACCTGGCAGATATATACATAGCTAAGACTCCGTCGTCCCCGACAGAAATTCAAATTTCGCGCCACTCGCTACAGGTAGGTCAGGTGATCTACCGGCCTGCCCTGGGCGGCAGGACTAGGAACCATTCCCGTTTTCTACTCATATATTTTCTCTTCCACCTGTCTCCTTGCGGGGAGGCTGGGTGGGCCCTAATCGTATATATCTGCCAGGTAAGTATGTATGAAACTTTATTGTATTATAACAATATCATTTTCATACAATCAACTTACCTGTCAGATATATACATAGCTGATTGGCACCCTTCGGTGGAGGGTAAGAGACAGCTACTACTGGAATAGACAGGTAAACAACATCTGTTGTAGGTATAAAATAAAAACCTTGGTTCCTACCTGATAGGTGGTAGACTTCGTGGGTGTTTTCCCCGAGTAGTCTGCATCACCTCAAGAAACTTTAGCGAGATATGTGATCTATGGCCAAGAATTCTTGTGGGTCTGCCGAAGGGGTCTTATCCACTTACTCGGCAGAGCCTGAAAGGACTTTGTCAATGGGTGCTGATCCACTTACATGACAACACACCTTATTAAGGAGCACACAACCAATCCCGACCACCTGATCCTAACCACCATGTTAGTATTAAAAATTGCTCCGAGTTATTCCCCAACTCTTCGCAACAACCGTAACTCAAACCACAATGCACACGCACACAATAATTTCAAAAAAAAATTTTATCTATTACAAGATATCACAAGAGTTCCTTACTGAACTGAAGTGACTGGCCGCTTGTGCGGCAACTGCACTTGTTCAGCAGAAAGTCTAGAACATATCTATTAGACTTAAGTAAAAAAAAAAAATTTAAGATAGTTGTCAGCTCCTGTACCCAGGATTTGTGCCCGCAGACACAAAAGGACCTAAGGAAAAAACATTTTTCATAGGTCACACACGCACGTCCTTCAAATAGTGAGCAGCAAACACAGAATTACATCTCCAATATGTCGCTTCCAAGATATTCTTCAGCGACATATTTCTCTGAAAAGAGAGAGACGTCGCCACTGCTCTCACTTCATGAGCTCTTACTCTCAGGAGTTTTAAAAAATCATCCGTGCAAGCCTTATGAGCGTCCGTAATTACGTTCCTGACAAAAAAAGGCTAGGCATTCTTGACATAGGTCTTGATGGATCCTTCACTGAGCACCAAAGACCTTGTCTAGAACTCCCAACTGTTCCTTTTTTCTGTAAGTAAAACTTTAACGCCCTTACTGGGCAAAGAGACCTCTCCGGTTCCCTGCCGACGAGACCCGATAATCCTTTTACCTCGAAGTTTCTCGGCCAGGGATTCGAAGGATTTTCATTCTTCGCCAAGAATAATTCCTTGAAGGAACAGATGGCCGAATCTAAATATTGAACCCGACTTTGTCACTAAGGGCGATGCAGTTCACTAACCCTTTTTGCCGTCGCTAGTGACAAAAGGAATAAACATTTTCTCGTTATATCACGAAACGAGGCAAATGTAGGGGTTCAAATCTCTCTGAAGCCAAGAACTTCAGCACTACGTCTAGATTCCAGTTAGGGGAGAAGTAATTCTAGACTTCTTGGTCTCAAACGACCTAATCAGATCATGCAGATCCTTATCGTTTCCCAAATCTAGGCCTCTATTCCTAAAGACGGCCGATAGCATACTTCTATAGCCCTTTATCGTGGCTACGGAGAGCTGCGATTCTTCTCTCAGAAATAACAGAAAATCAGCTATTTCTGCTACAGAGGTACTGGAGGAGGACAACTTCTTTGACTTACACTACCTTCTAAAAACTTCCCACTTGGATTGGTAAACAAACCCGGATTAGTGCAAGTTCTCCGGGCTCTAGCGATCGAGCTTGCTGCTTTACTAGAAAAGCTCTCGCTCTGACAAGTCTTTCGATAGTCGAAAGGCAGTCAGAGCGAGAGCGGGGAGGTTTTGATGAAACCTCTCGAAGTGTGGTTGCTGAGAAGATCCCTCCTTTGTGGAAGGGATCTGGGGAAGTCTACTATCTTACTCCAGTACCTCTGGGAAACCACTCTTGAGCTGGCCAAAAGGGGGCTATCAGGGTCATTCTTGTCCCCTTTGACGTCACAAACTTCCTGAGTACTTGCCCAGAATCTTGAATGGGGGAAATGCGTAAACGTCTACCTGAGACCAATCTAGCAGGAAGGCGTCTACTGCTAGAGCTCTGGGATCTCTTTACTACTGAACAGAAGACTTCCAGTCTCCTCGAGAGGAACGTGGCAAAGAGGTCGACATGAGGAGTTCCCCAAAGAGACCAGAGCTTGAGGCAAACGTCTGAGGTGGAGGGTCCTCCACTCGGTACGAAGGACCTGGTTCCTCCTGCTCAGCCTGTCCGCTCTTACGTTCCTTACTCCCTGAACGAACCTCGTCAAAAAAGAGAGATGTTCCTTTGCGATGTCCCACCACAACAGCAGTTCTCTTGCGAGTTCGTAAAGGGTGGGCATACGAGTGAGTACCTCCTTGCTTCCGAATGTATGCCAGAGCGGTTGTATTGTCCGCATTCAACCTTGTACTATTTGTTGCATACTAACGGTTCGAAGCTCTTTAGAGCTAGTGTACAGCCAGCAGTTCTTTGCAGTTTATGTGCCAGGACACTTGAAGAGCATTCCAAGTGCCTGACACTTCTCACTTTCCCAAAGTTGCTCCCCAACCTTTTTCCGACGCGTCGGAAACAATACAAGGTTTGGGCTCTGTATTTCCAGGGAAGTACCCTTGTTTTCCCTCAGTGGGAGTAACCACCATTCTAGATGTCGTTTTATCAGATCTGGAATGGGAAAACTGTCCGAGAGGAGTCCTGTCTTCATGTTCACGAACTTCTGAGGCAAAGAACTGAGAGGACGAGATGAAAGTCTTCCTAGATGAAAGAACTGTTCGAGCGAGGAAAGGGTCCCTAACAGGCTCAACCATTCCCTCGCCGAAGTCCGTTCCTTCCTTAGGAAGAGAGAGACTTTTTCTAAACCTCTCGCTAGTCTCTCTTGAGAAGGAAATACTCGAAAACCAACCCGAGAATCCATCCGCATCCCCAGATAGACCAAGTTCTGGCTGGGATCAGTTGGGGACTTCTCGAGGTTCACGAGTAATCCTAATGTCTTTATCAGGTTTAGTGTCACATTCAGGTCCTCCAAACACTGTTTCTCTGACTTTGCTCTGATAAGCCAGTCGTCTAGGTATAGAGATATACTGATTCCTTTCAGATGAAGCCATCTCGCCACATTTTTCAAACGGTTCGTGAAAACCTGAGGCGCCGTAGACAGGCCGAAACACAAGGCTCTGAATTGGAAGATCCTTCCCCCCGTCATGAAACGGAGGTACTTCTTCGACGAAGGATGGATCGGGACGTGAAAATAGGCGTCCTTGGAGATCCAGAGACACCATCCAATCCCCTTGGCGAAGAGCCGCCAGGACTGAAGCAGAGGTTTCCATGGAGAAACTTCTGTTTTTGAACAAACTTGTTCAGAGCGCTGACATCCAGAACTGGTCTCCAGCCCCCCGAGGCTTTCGCAACCAAGAAAAGACGATTGTAAAACCCTGGGGAGCTTTGATCCAGCACAAGTTCTATAGCTCTCTTGTCCCACATCTGATCACCATTTGTTGAAAAGAGTATCTTTCAACACAGGGTCCTTGTAATTGGCGGACAATTCCCTCGGAGTTTTTTGAGTCCAGGGGGGAGGATTGTCCAGGGGAAAAAAAAAGGAATGAGATATCCCTTCTGAAGAACCCGACATCGACCAAGCGTCTGTGTCGATACGAGTCCAGGCTTCCGCAAATCCCCGGAGCCTGGCACCTACTGGTGTTTGGAGGAGCGCCACTTCACTTTCCCCTTTTAAAGGGGCGGAACGAGGCTCGACCTCTCTTCTCGGTCGTTTTCCTTTTAGCAGAACTCTAGTGGGAGGGCCTCCTCGAAAGGGCCGAACAGGAGTAGACCCCACTTTCTTTTCTCCCACCATCACTGGTCTCTTCTTCCTGGACGATTGCAGGAGAAGATCCTGAGTCGCTTTCTCCGTCAGAGATCGGGAAATATCCCTCACCAACTGTGACGGGAACAGAAAATCAGACCTAGGGGCGAATAACAAAGCTGCTCTTTGCGAATGTGATACTGCTTTCGTCAGAAAGCGCTAAAAAACAGATCTCTTCTTCAAGAGACCTGCTCCAAATAAGAAGAAACTTCCCCTGAGCCGTCTTGCACCGCCTTGTCAATACATGACAAAATTGCCAGGAGTACATCCGGTTCTAGCCCTTCAGGGGCATGAGCCTTCTTGGACATCACCCCAAGGGACCAATCTAGGAAGTTAAGACTTCTAGAATGTGAAAAAGTCCCTTGAGGAGATGATCCAACTCTGAAAGACCCCAAGTAATCTTAGCCGTGTGAAGGCTATGTCTCCTGGATGCAATCTACCAGACTGGAAAAGTCAGCTTCAGCTGAAGCTGGAAGAGATGAGACCCATATTCTCCAGCATCTGGTACCAAATCCCTCTCTTGCCCGTAAGTCTAGGGGGAGGCATGCAAAACACTGTCCTTACTAGCTCTTTCTTAGTTAGCATCCAAGCTATCAAGCGATTGCAGAGCTCTCTTCATAGAAATCGTCGGTCTCATCTTCAAGAAAGCCGACGATTTCGGTGTCTTCGAGCATGAAAAAAGTGAACGAGGCGAAGGAGGAGCGGCAGGGATCAATGCATCTCCGTATTCCTGGAGAAGGAGAGCTGTCAAAACTTTGTAGTTCGACAGTCCTTCTTTACCGTGAGACTCGTCCTCTGAGTCCTCTTCCAAAATCGGATCAGCAGGAGAGGCCACTTCCGTTCCGGTTCTTCCTGTCCAAAAACTCTCTATTTACGGGAGACAAACTCCTAATAGGAGAGGGGCTAAGAGAGTGTAAAGAGCTCCTATGCTTGGCTGGCTCTTCGTACTTGGCTGGCTCTTCGCGCTTGGCTGGCGCTCGCTTGGCTTGGCTCGGGCCTTCGCGCGTTGGCTGGAGCCTCGCGCTTGGCTGGCGCCTCGCGCTTGGCTGGCGCACGCCTCGCGCCTGGCTGGCGCCTCGCGCTTTGGGACTGCGTCGTCGCGCTTGGCTGGCGCCTCGCGCCTGGCAGGGATCCTCGCGCTTGGTGGCGTCTAGCGCCTGATGACTCCTCGCGCTTGGCTGCGCCTCGCGCCTGACTGGTGCCTCGCGCCTCTCAAAACTCTCGTGCCTGACTGACGCCTCACGCCTGTTGAAGTCTCCGCGTCTTCCTGGTGCCACATCCTTGCGTGACAGATGCTTGTCTGGTAGCCTCGCTGCGGTGGCTGAATCCTCACGCCTGGTTGTTACCTCGCGCTTCGGCTGAAGCTGCTGGTCTGGCAGACGTATCCCATCTGGGAGAATCCTCTCGTCTGTAATGCGTTTCTCGCTTGTCTGACTCTCTAATCCTAGAGGACGCTTCTCGTCTGTAGGACGCCTCGCGCTTGGCTGGCGCGACGCGCTTGCCTGGCGAATCAAAATCGTCCCACGAGTCTCTATCTGAGTTCTCAAAAGACTCACGTCTCACAGGAGCCTCACTACCTGGTGGGAGAAGGAAGACGAGTCTTCTTGACCGGCAGTCTGACGTACTTTCTTACGAGGAGGATCCTTCGTAAGGACTCCTACTAAGGGCGGATAGCTGTTTCCTGCACCGCCAAAATGATCCTCTTGGAAGCCTCTCCTGCGTCTTCTTGAACAGGTTTGGGAGAGGGAGACCTCGAAGACGTGTTGCCCACATCATGGGACGTCAAAACCCTCTTCGCCTTCTTGATAGAAGGAGGCGCTTCTTCCGAAAAGCGTTCTGGGCTTGAATCCAAAACAGGATCTCTCCAGTGCCTTTTCAGGGGCCTGGACAAGTCCGAATCCTTCCACCCTCGTTTAGGAGAGGGAGAAGCGGACGAAGAGAAGCACTCTCTTAGGACGCTTTTTCGATATCGGTCCTGAGCAGGTGTATATATACAGCACCCCTGCTGAAGGGACGCCTGACCGGGGGGAATTCTCCACAACCTCCGTACGGCTCTTTCGACTTTCCTTCTCCTCTGGGCTTGGGAGCTTGGAAGAGGTCTAGGCCTGGGAGCGTCGCAGAGACGGTCAGACGCCCCCTCCACAACACTGGGGACACTCACTTCACTAAAATCACTTTCACCAGTCCTTACCTTTCATGGTAGCCATTTAGGATCTCATCCTGTGAAGAGTAGCCTTCAGTTCAGCAATTTCCGAGGCCGAATCTGAATGTAAGGCCAGTGAGGGTCCTGATACAGAATCATAATTAAGAGAAGAGTTAGAATTATCCAAAGGCTCAATAGGCCTTGTACTACTACCCCCGCAATCTTAGATGCAGCCCTTCTGACTCTATCCCTTTCTAACTTCTTCAAGTAAGAAGTTAGAGTCTTCCATTCCTCAACATTCAACCTCTCACACCCACTCCAGGGCACACTCTCCGGTTTGGATGGGGGGGGGGGGGGGGGGGGGGGGGGGGGGGGGGGGGGGGGGGGTGGGGGGGGGGCAAGGGCTTCTCAGATTTCATGGGACGCATGTTCAATCCAGCGATGCAATTCCACAAATAATAAACAAATAACAATAAGAGTACTTATGGTCACTTCACACTAGTATTCTAAGAAACAGGTTGAAAAGTAAGTAGGCTTGAAACAATCTCACGACAGAGGCGGACAGAGAGGCGAGCACACGTCTTCACCCAATGGCGGTCGAAAGCAAAGTGGTATGTTTACTGTCCAGTCGGGCGGGGCTCCCAACCATTGGACAAGCAGTTACTGCCAAACTAATTTGTTAATAAATCTGGTCCTGGTGGCCCTGAATAGTAATTCCTGATGTAAAGGGCCGATGATTTGTATAATGTGTCGGAACAAACCATTTTTGGGGACAAATTTGAAGGGTTACATGATACGAGAGTATATATTATGGCAATTATAGTTCTTTTGAATTTTACAGTGGATTTGATAGAAATATAATCCTAATTTGATCCTTTTTTTAAATGAAGTGAGTTGACTAAAGTGGTGAATGGTAAGGTGGGATGGGGTGCAGCAGAGATAACACAGTAGCTTTTCTTCAAGCCTTAGAGCACTAAGAGCCCTTACACACGAAGACACTAGTGTCCTTGCTCAAGACACCACCTGGCAACTAGTGAGCCACTCACACACCTCAGTCGGAAGAATGGCGGGAAACGAAGAGCTTCTACTTGTTGCTTTGCTGGCCAAAAAGAAATCGAAGAGGCGCTCTGTAGAGAGGAAGGTGCATATACATCCCATGTTGTTATCAAGAATGAACACAGGAGCGCATCATACACTTTTCAATGATTTGTGTGCTGATGAAAAGAAGTTTTTCAACTATTTTCGTATGAGCAAGCCGTCATTTGAAGAACTTCTCAGCTACGTCAGGAGAGACATCACAGGAACTACCACAAACATGAGAGAATGCATTGCACCAGACGAGAAGCTTGCTGTAACTTTGAGGTAAGCCTTATATAACTAGTTGCTGGTACTATTTGCGAGGACATACATGATAAAAAAAATACTAGATCTATTAATAAGACAAAAAAAAACTTTAAAAACTTGATCTATTAGTAATATTTATTTCCTTACAAGTACAGTTCTATTTAGTACAAACAATGAGGTGCTTACTATGCAAGAAATAACTAATTATCATTCATGGTTGCTGATGTCAGACATGGCTGGTGATGGTGCTGGTGTAGACATAGGAGTTGTTTGTAGATTAGTGTTGCTGCACTGAGGAATGTTATTCAGAGAATTATGATAATCCACATGAACTGCTGGTTGCTGGGCATAGTGGAAAACTGGTGATGGCTGTGGAGGCTGGTATCTGGGAGGTGCCTGATGCTGAAAGTCCTGTGGCCATTGTTGGTACACCTGTTGAGCCTGGTAAATGGTAGCAATAATATCCTGCTTTAGCTTCTATTTTCTGTCTGCAGGTACCTTGTGCAGTTCTGTTACTAAGGATAGTAAGAACATCCTATCCTCGTTGTTTTCATTTGTTGCCTGTTGATTCTCGCGCAATGCTTTTTTCTTGAGGAGTTCAATGAGTTCATCATCAGTACTTTTTGTGTTCCGAGACTGGTATGAGAACGGTTTTCCAGGACGTTTCTCAGTCTCCCAAGTTTGCATTTTCTGACCTAGCTCTTGGGAGTCTTCATGTTTATTATCCTGATTAGTCTCTTCATCCATATTGCTTGCAGTGTGTTTGGAGACAGTTTCAAGAAAACGCAGGGCTTCAAAGTAGACATATTGCTTCCGTCCACAGGCACCTGATCCACTCTTTTCTTGCTTCTTCTTCAACAGCTCTCTGCATAGCAGGATCGGATCCCTTCCACTTCTTCTGAACAACAACCCACTGACAAAGAGAAATCATAAACATCAGAAATACGATTTGCAAACTGTACAACGTCAGTATGTGTGTGTGTGTGTGTGCTGCAGTCACAATTAACCTATTCCTACTTTTTTTTTAATTTTTGCTACAGGTATCTGGCCACCGGTGACACCATGACTGATCTCCAATACCAGTAAAGACTACGCGTACCTACCATCGCGAACATCATCCAGGAAGTCTGCAAGGCTATTTGGGAAAGAGTGAAGACAGTTTGTTTTCCTGATGTGACAGAAAGATTTTGGTTGGAAATTGCAACTCAGTTTTACCAAAAGACTGATTTCCCTCATTGTCTTGGTGCCTTAGATGGGAAACACATCAGGGTAATCAAACCAGAGAATAGTGGCTCTTTGTATTATAATTACAAGAACTACTTTTCGATTTTGCTTCTTGTTGTATGTGATGCATCACACGAATTCATATTTATTGATGTAGGTGCATATGGGAAGTCTTCTGACACAACTGTGTTCAAGGAGAGTAAATTTTTCAGGAAACTTGAAAATCAAACCCTGAATGTTCCTGCTCCACAAGAATCGTACTCAGGCTTTGGAACACCAATGCCTTTTGTATTTGTGGCTGACGAAGCTTTTGGACTATCCCACACATTCTGCGCCCATATGCTGGTAAATTTTTGAGTCAAAAGAAACGCATCTTCAATTACAGACTTTCACGAGCCCACAGACTCATTGAATGCTCATTTGGAATCCTTGCAAACAAATGGCGCATCTTCCATCGACCACTCAATGTAAGCCTATCACTGGCAGAGGACATCATCAAGGCATGTTGTGTTTTGCATAATTTTGTAAGGGACAGAGATGGCGTTCGAATTGAGGATACTTTAACCGTGGAAGGGCTCTTTGATATGGAACCTGCTGCAGGGCCAACTTCAAGACTTGCCAGCCATTTGAGAGACAAATTTGCGGACTACTTGTCAGTGACCAAGGTGCACTTCCATGGCAGTTACACGTATCTAGACAATGGTGTGGGTGGTGACCTGGTGTGGTGGTGTGGGTAGGTGGTGGTGGCATGGTGTGGTGGTGTGGGTAGGTGGTGGTGACATGGTGTGGTGGTGTGTGTGTGGTTGGTGACAGGAATGGGGTAACTTTTGTGTGTAATAATGAATAAACTTGTGTACGTAAGCACAGTAGATTCTTTACTTGCCTTGTGAACATGTAATGAAACAGAAAATAAAAATAAACATAAAGGACTTACGTATTTCTTTCTTTTCTGAGAGGGGTTTCTCTTCAAAATCAGGAATGAGTTTCACCATTATTGCATTCCAGCAGTTCTGCTTTTCTATCTTATTTGCATATCCCTCACAAGATGGGTCCCATAGTGCTGGTAGTTTTTCTATTTCACAAATGAGGTCCTCCGTGTTCAGCTTCTCCACTTTCTTCGAAATTGTCCTTGATAGGCCGTCTCCTTCCATCATGGGATGATGGTGGGTGTCAAACTGAGCATGAGAAGCTGGCCAGTGGGCAGCGGTGGCGGACACTGGTGGCTATGTGTGAAAGCTTCCATTTAAAACAATGCTTTGCAGAGAGTGGCGGCAACCGTCAGTGTCCGCCACGTGTTGCGGGAGCGAGACACCGAAATATCTGTTGCCCGGAAGTTGTCTGCTTGGGACACTGCTGTTGCCTTGTGTGAAAGGCTCCATTTGATAATATGGGAGGCCACTAGTGTCTGACACCGGTGGCGGACACTAGTGTCCTCATGTGTAAGGGCTCTAAGCTTTTGACTCCTGTGAGTATCTGAATCAACTAGATTTAAGGCAGATGCTATTTTCTTCCATTTTTCCTTATTTTCTATTATTTGGTCTCTATATTAGCCATAAGGGCACCAAAAACTTAAGTTCAGGGAGTGGTGTTGCCCATAATAATTCTCCCCATAAGTTTGTGAATTCGTAGTACTACACAAGTACATCTGTCACCCACATGGCCACTGGGTAGGGGGTAAGGACTGTCTACATATATTATCAATTCCACAAAACTCATATCAATTACCTTTGCTCAGGTTTCTTTGGTGAAATGAAATACAGAATGTTATAAATCTTATCTTAAAAATATAAATTTTCATAAAAAATTTATTTTCTGGGCTCGGCCGTGCGCTGGGTCATATGACCGTCACCCCATCAGGCCTACTTCCCTCCCCCGCACGAGGGGCTCCCAGTAGTTGGGTGCCCCTCTCCCTCAGGTTGTCGCTGACGACCGATCCGAATCGGCGGAGGGGGGGTACAGAAGGTCCTCCAGGACCTTAGCTTGGTGGGTGTCGCTTCTCAGCCGGCCTTCTCCTGAGTTGATGGTTGCTCTGCGTATTCAGCCTCGGTTTCCGTGGATTGGGTGCGTTCTGCTTCTTTCAACTCTCGGAGTTTTCATCCATTCGCCTATACATTCTCTCCCCGCATAAGGCGGGTTTGGATTCCGGCTTCCCCGGTAATCGTTGAGGGTTATGTTTATGGAAGTTGCTCTTCCGTGGGTGAACATAATGTATTGTTATTTTAGTTTTATATCTCTGTTTTGCCACGGAACTTCAAGTTCATGTGGCCGTCCTGGGATACTTCGTGTATCCCTCCCGGGTCATACAGTCCCGGGTTGATTTATGTCTTACACAGTTCCTGGTATGATATATCTATATATATATATATATATTTTTATATTGTTTTTCAATCCGGAATGATCCGGCATATTACTTTGTAACATGGGTATTCCTATAATTTTGTGCAAACATTCTTATAATAATAAATAATGATAATAAATAATAAAATAAAAAATAAATAAAATAAATACATTATAAAAAAAAATTAATTACATTAATTAATAACAATAAATAATTACCGACGGAGCTGTCTGTTAAGGATGCTGCACCCTCCAACCTCAAGATCTGGGTTGGAGGTTTTGGCCGGAACGTAAGGAAGGCTAAGCTGTATATCCTATCCCAAAATATGGCAGCTTTGATCTTCCCGGCCGGAGAAATCGGCCGGATGCGTTGACCCAGAAGTCGCAGCACCGATTATCAAATGAATTCGGGATTCAGTTATTGAACAGCAATAGGCGGAATTGCCGGAGCTTGGGTTGGAAGGAGTGTCACTTGAAGTGGTTGACAATTTGCCCATTACACCAGATGTGGGCACAGGTAACAATGTTAATGAGTATAGCTTAGTTAGTCATCGAGGTCTTTCCTCGAGTCACTCTGATTCTTCCTCTCCCTCTCCTTCCAATTCCTTCAAGGGTTTCACAGGAGGATTGCCTCCTTCTAGGTCGCATTCCTTCTCTGTGATACCTAAAATAAAGACAAATCCTTCTAGTAAAACCTTGCTTAAAAGAAAACCAAAATCAAATTCAAGGCCTGGAAAAGTGCCACATGTTCATACACATATTAAACCTAGGCCGAAGTCTCTTTCTAAGTCTTCAAATCCGAGGTCTTGAGAGGGAAATTCTTCCCATTGCCCCACAAGTCACATACCTTAAGCATCTAGCCATCGGATACCTCATAAGGTACCGCATGGGGGGCAGGAACGACTCCCTCTAGTCGGCCCAAGGACCTGTTCAGTCGTAGCAAGGTTCTGAAGAGGTGTTTAAGAGTTTAGGTACGCAGGACTCCCTGATTGCAGACCTCAGACAGGAGTCGGCAGTTCAGGCACCTAATAGTAACTTGGTGCAAAGTCAGAGCATGCCTGACGGAACCACGCTCCCTTTGTTCCACCCTAGTAATCCTTGGAGGGTGGCGAACTTCGCTCCGTTTGTCAACGGGATGTTGACTATAGAAGGTTGTGGTACACGTAGGCTCGAGGATTTCGAGTTCTTCCCCGAAAGGTTACAGCCACCATTCATAGGTTATGTTAGGGTTACTGAGGCAGCTCTGGTTAGAGAGGATAAGGTCCTCAAGGAGGCGCTTATCCTTTCTAGAGACCGGGCTCAACTGTGTATGAAGCCTGGACGAGTGGAACTGTGCAAATACTAGGGTAACAGCATTTAGAAGCCCTTTCACAATGTTTACGACGGTTGACGGAAACCCGTTACCTTTTACATCAAAGGTAGCAGAGCTTACCCTCCAGGCAGTGACACGGGAAGAGCCCATGTCACAGCTTAGGGAGGCAGATCCCACATCATTGCTACTCCCAGGTAGGGAGGATTTGTGGGCGGATTTGCCGGCTACATTCTCGGTAGGCAAGCTGAAGCCAGACTGTGCAATCACTTTGTTTAGTGAGCGCCTCCCTAGGCTGTCAGATGCACTGATTCAAGCCAAATTTAACGCTAGGACACGTCTCGCACGGTCTCTTAACTCCCTAGTGCTGTCGGAGACGGCGGCTCTTGAGTACGCTCAGGAGACGCTGTTTAAGATCATTGCAAAGTCGTTACTTTTGAGCATGCAATGTGACTTGTACGACTTTGCGGTTGCTAGGAGAAATTGCAGGAAGTATGTTCTATCCGAGGCTACGATTATGCACGAACCGAACAAGCTTCTGGCTTCCTCAATTTGGGGTGCAGACCTCTTTCCAGCTTCTGCAGTAAACGAGGTTCAGGATGAGGCATCGCGTCTTAATCAAAGCATCAGGTTGCGTTGGGGTATCCTTTGTAAGCGAAAACCGGAGTCTTCTTCCCCCAGTTCTAGAGCTAGGAAGAGGCAAAGGTGCTTCCAACCTTTCCAGGTTCCACAACAGCAACCTGTGCTACAGGCTGTACCAGTCCAGCAGGTACCCGGGCCTTCGACTTCTAAGGCTCGGCCTCAGCACCATCTTCAATTTGTCCTCCTTTCGCCATCAACTAACCCAACAGGCTCCCCCACAGTATACGGTGTCGCCGGCATATAACCCTGTCTATGGTAATCAGGCATTTCAACCTTTTGCCAGGGTTGCGAGGGGTGTCAGGGCTAGGGGCTCCTTTCGCCAGCGTGGAGGAACCAGAGCCCAAGGGCGCACTAGAGGTGCAAGGTCTGGAAGAGGAACCAGACCATCGTCATCTCAATGAAATTTCTCAGGTAGGAGGCAGGCTGTACCTCTTTCGGCATCGTTGGGGGTTCAGCAGTTGGGTGAAAAGCATAGTATCCAGGGGCCTAGGCTGGAGTTGGATCAAGGGTCCACCTCCACCCATCACCTTTTATCAGGAACCAACCCAAGAGTTGATAGATTACTCCCGGGATCTTCTCCACAAGGGGGCAGTCTCCAGGACAAAGCATTTGAAATTTTGGAGTCGCCTATTCAGTGTCCCGGGGAAAGGCACCGACAAAGAAGGGTGATCTTAGTCTTGTCCCGTTTAAGATTGTACATTCGTTGCGACAAGTTCAAAATGCTGACCATCTCTCAGGTACGGACCTAACTTCCCAGTGGGGTTGTCACCACCTCTATAGGTCTTACAGACGCCTATTATCATGTCCCGATAGCTCGGCACTTCCGCCCATACCTGGGTTTCAAACTAAAGAAAGCAGCCTACTACTTCAGGGTGATGCCCTTCGGACAGAATATAGCCCCAAGGGTTTCACAAAACTAGCAGAGGAGGTGGTGCAGGAGCTAAGGTTTCATGGTATATTGGTGGTGGCGTACCTAGACGATTGGCTGATCTGGGAGTTAGATAAAGACAAGTGTATGCAGGCCACAGACAAGGTCATGTCTTTCCTGGAACATATAAGGTTCAAGATCAGAAGGGCCAAGTCCCGTCTGACCCCGGAGTCCAAATTCTAGTGGCTAGGTATCCATTGGGACTTGGAATCACAAACTCTTTCCATTCCATCAGGAAAGGGCAACAAGACAATTTTTAAAAATGCAAAAAAACTTCTAGGAGGAATCAAGAGAGGTTCCTAGGCTTGCTCCAGTTTGCCTCAGTCACAGGCATTCTGTTGAAAGCCTAGCTTAAGGACATCAATCGGGTTTGGCGTTCAAAGGCCAATGCCAGTTGTCGGGACAGACGCCCGGATTCCTCTGACTCTCGGGAAACGTCTCCGTCCTTGGGCAAAGGCCGCGAACCTAGCCAAGGAGGTTCCATTGCAGTCCCCTCCCTCGTCCCTAGTGGTGCACAAGGACGCATCACTCACAAGATGGGGAGGTTATTCACAGCACGGGAAGGTTCAGGGAACTTGGTCACCTCAGTTCCAAATGCTTCACATCATCGTCCTGGAAGCTATGCCAGTGTTTCTGACCTTGAGGAAGATCCGTCCTCCGAAGAAAACTCATATCAGGTTGGTCCTCGACAGTGCGATAGTGGTACACTGTATAAACGGGTGGTTCAAAGTCAAGTCATGTGATCACGTGATGGTAGCAAATTTTTCTCTAGCAGCCAGAACACCTGGCATATATTGGCTACCCATCTGGCAGGAGTCCACAATGTCGTAACAGGAACGCACTGTCCCGATCAGTCTCCCTGGAGTCAGAATGGTCTCTGGAGCGGGAATCTTTCAAAAGAGTTTGCAGGAGGGTACCGGGTCTGGAAGTAGATCTGTTCGCTACAGAGGCAAACCACAAGTTGCCTTGTTATGTATAGCCCCGAATCTGGACCCTCTGGCATACGCTACGGATGCACTAAGTATAGATTGGTACCAATGGAGGAAATTTTATCTATTCCCTCCAGTGAACCTTCTTCTGAAGGTGCTACACAAGCTGAGACCTTTCCAAGGCCTTGGTTTCCCCTTCTCCTGGAGATAGCTCTTCGTCCTCACCCTCTCCTGGACTTGAGGTTGTCACAACAAGTACAAACGAGGACTGTGTTCGAATCCTCAGTTCTTCACAAAACCCTAACTTTATGGATTTCATGAAGTTTGCAGGTAGGAGAGTAGGGGACATTGATCCACAGAACATTTTGTTCTTGGAGTCAGACAAAACAGAATTTACACTTCGTCAGTATGATTGAGCAGTTAAGGAATTAACTACATTTCTCAAGTAATCAAATACCAAAGTAATGACAATGAACGTGGCTATACCTTCCTCAGGACTTTATTTGAACAAAGCTTGGCAGATGCCACAATAACAACCACTAAGTCAGCTCTGAAAAAGGTTTTCTTCTCGGGTTTGGTATAAATCTAACTGAGTCTTATTTCACGTCAATTCCAAGGGCATGTGCACGTCTGCGTCCCGTTCACAGGCCATCATCAGTGTCATGGTTTCTTAACGATGTTCTCAGGCTAGCTTCTAAAATAGACAACTTAAAGTGCGATTATGAAACCCTTTTGCGTAAGACACTATTTTTATTAAATCTGGCTTCAGCTGCCAGGATATCGGAGCTGTCATCATTAGCTAGGGACCGAGGGCATATAGAATTCCTTTCCTCGGGCGCCGTGTTGCTTTCGCCAAATAAAGAATTTCTGGCTAAGAATGAGGACCCTTTGGTGAGGTGGTCCCCATGGAAGATTGTCCCGCTTCCGCAGGATACATCTTTATGTCCTGTTAAAAACTCTCAAGGACTATTTATCTAGGACATCTTCCTATTCCGGAGGCCGGCTCTTCATTAGGCAGAGTGGTGGTACCATATCATTACAGGGTATTAGACAACAAATATGACAATTTGTCCAAAATTGCATTTTTCCTAACTATACAAACCTGAGGTCCTTTTACAATAGGAAGGTACTAGCGGCAGCTGGATAGGTCGTAAGCTTTCGAACAAGGGGTTCGGTAGTTAACTGCTTGTCCGACAGACGCGCGCGCGCGACTGGTAGGTAAACAAATCACTTTTGCTTTTGGCCCAAGCAAAAACTGCAGAGTGAGGGGTGGCATGAGGTGGGGCTATGTGTAAAAGGACCTCAGGTTTGTATAGTTAGGAAAAATGCAATTTTGGACAAATTGTCATTTGTTCCGACACGCATACAAACCTTCGGTCCTTTACAATAGGAAAGACTCACTTCTTGGTGGGAGGAATCTGAGTCTTTTTGTGAACAGACTGTGTTCGCCCAACCTTGGAATGCCTCCCTGGTAAGTAAGAGCGAGGGAGGGATCCAAGCCTCTGTCCGATTGATCGGGGTGTGCACCGCAGGATCAATGGTCAGACCTCTGGACCAAGTACTAAGAGAGAGGCAAGCGTATCTCTTCGTACCAGCAAACAAGAACAAGTTCCTATTTGCAAGAGGCAACATAAAGTTATGGTTTGTCTCTTGTTGGCATCCACTTCCCCCCCCTTGTAGGAGGAAGTGGTGGATATTCGCTCCCATCCCTAGTGAAAGGGATAGGATGGGGCTCTGTCGAGTAGCTCACCGGCATCTCGTCCTTATCCAGCAAGGTGATGACCGTATCCCTCTACCCACAGGTAGAGGGGGAGTAAAAAGATAGGAAGAGAAGCCAGTCACTCTCTCATTCACTTATCTATTCTTACAGTCACACCAGGACTCGATGCTGTTCAGCCTGCTATGGGTCTGGGTTAGCGTAGACAACGTGTTGAGCAGCCACCACGGGTCCTAAGGAAACGATCCAAGGACCTGTGGGCAATATCCAAAGGTAGAAGGAGGTGCCGGTGGTCTGGTTGTACCAGACCCCTGCCTTCAGTACCTGCGCCATGGAGAAGTTCTTGTGTAACTCGAGGGAGTGTACTTCTAGGTCGTCTTGGTGCTGACGAAGAGTCTTCAACACTCATCCTGGATGTCGAGTTTCTTCAGAAAGCGCGGTCGCGTCTTTCACAGGACAAAGCAGCATCTCCTTCGCCATCGAAGGCGGTGAAGTCCATTAGGGAGGGGATTGTGAAGGACTCTAACCGATCGTCAGGAACCGAAGGGTTCAGAGTCTTCGCTACGAATTCGGTACGAAATCGAGCGTCACGAATCCCCATCCCCTGGATGCTTGACTTCGCAGGAAAAGTCATGCAATTACCTCAGAGGAAAAGAAGGGAATGGTCGTATGACCTAACCCTCTTCTCTACTTCGGTGATGTCCTGTACCCATACTGGTCTATCCGTCTGCAGCGAAGTTGTTCTTCTCGGTAGTGGATAGGACACCGACACTCAATGGTGGGTGTCGATGGTATGGGTACTGTGACAAGCCGTTAGGACGAAGAAAAGATTGTTATGGAACAACCGAACTAAGTCCACAGCGAAGTTCGTAACAGACTTGGGCGCTCTGACAGCTGCCGACTGACTGCGTTCGGTAGGAGGCAAGTTGTCCAAGCACCCGAGCAAGTCACGGACTTCGCCTAAAAGGTTCTGCCAAGAGACTAAACAAATAATTTGTTCGTCACCGATGCCAGAAGGCGAAAGTCAATTGCCTTCTAAAGACCGAGGTCCTTGATGGCAAGAATATCATAGTATAGTTGATTCTCGGCTAAGGAGAAACAACACTATGTGTTCGTGAAGACGAAGGTGTACAGAAAATGCAACCTACGTCTTCGCAGCTGAACGAGAGAAGGATTCTCAAGATTCTGAACTGTGCTACAAAGACTGAGAACGCTAACCGCTATTCATTGCTGTCGGTGAGGATCGTATTGCAATAAAAGCGGAGCGCTTTTCAGTAATGAAGACAGGGAAATACTGCCTGAAGAACTGCTTCTCATGGGCTGAACATTTGGAAGTAGAGCTGTCAGGTCGGAGAATAGGCGATGTCTTCTGACATATCTGTTAATTCGGGCGAGCAATGAATAATTGCACACCTACGAATACGAGATATTTTGAAGACAAACTCAGATGTCTGCAAAAATCATTCGCATTATCGCGTGCGATGCAGCGGTTGACTAGTACAGACTTCTGTTACCGTGCGGTAAACGAAAGATGAAAGAGTCCAAGAGATATCTCTGTTGAAAATTCTCGCAATGTCGAAGGCGATGAAAATCGAGCGTCACAGCAGTATATGGTCCTTCATTATTGCGAGAATCCCCGTTAATCAGAGACCTAAGTCCATGATTGTTGGCAGAGATACGGTTCGGTAGTCAATCAAACCAGGGGAGAGACGTAACCGACCGTGCATCTCCGAGACCTAGCTGATACTGAGCCGCTATCAGGCAGTTCAATACGCAGTAGCTCTCGGTGACTCGTCATCTGAGTTGCCCAGTTAATCCATTATTCCACGAAGGAATGCGTTCGGCTAGAACCATCGAGCATAAAGAATACGCTCGAGCAATTATATTTAAACGAAACGGATTTCGGTAAATACAAAAGCTGATTTGGTGTGTCATGACAATACCAAGTATCTAAAATCAAAACTGATAACTGCTGGGAGGTTGCAGGCAACAACCCCGAGTTGCAGTTCAATTAAGATACAATTCGTCTCGGTCACAAACCGTAGAGTTAACTACGGTATGCGCCTACCCCCCGGACAATTCAACTGTTACAAGAATCATGTCGCGAGGGTAATATACTAGTATATTTGTAGGTTCTGTACAACGACCTCCATCCTAAATTCTTTTCCCCTCGAGGAATGAGAATAAGGATTGGAGATCGACCGCCTTCGTTCTCTAGTCAAGAGAGTGAAGGAGAAGTCTTTCCCAAAGGAAAGCTTCAATGGTGAACAGAATACCGAAGACGATAGTTCAAGCCAAACTGGAAGTTCCCGTCCGTTCTTCTCTATTCCAGGTTAATAGCCTACTGTGAGATTTTACCTTCTTTCCTTCTTTCAGCCAAGCAGTCTTCTTCCAAATGCTAGAAATTACAGGAATTCGAGCTAATAAGCGAGGTTCCCGATTATCGTAACAATTATCGGGGATTATCGCTCACTTTGGACCGTGGTCTCGCCTAAGTGTTTGGAGATCGTAAAAAACTTGAACACTCTGAGTGCGCTAGAAATTCCGTAGAATTCTAAGCACTCTGCGAAACCCCCACGAATTCGTCAAAACGATATCGGCTGGTGGTCCTCTCGATTCCCGTAGAAATCGAGAAAGGGGCAGGATCCCTCCTCAACGACCGGGGCTTACGTCAGGTAGGACCCGAAGGTCCCCCCGGTAGCGCAGCCCACCCCTAACGTGGGATCTTACAGAGAAATCTCTGTAGGATCCCTCCCCTTCCCTCGTAGCCGTAAGGAGAGAGGGAATGGGGGAGGAATGGATACTGGCTCGCCTTCCCAGCGGAACTAGCAGTTGGAGAAGAAAAGGAGCAGCCATCGCCTTACGGCGATGGCCTCTCAGAGCCTGGGAAAAAAAAACGTTATCGTCAGGAGAAAACGTTTTCCCGAGGAGGGTACGAACTCATACTGTAGGTAAGGATCTGCCGCCACTGTGAACGTCGTCTGGGTGGGGCTGATCGACACCTGACAGGAGAGAGCCGATACCGTCCTCCGACTCATTCCAGTCCTCGTCGAGGTCGAAAACCTCTCAGGAGGGACCGAAGGGGTATTCAAATACGGTGTCCGAAGACACGTAGAAACGCCTCTGTCGCAGTAAGTAGAGGAGGTGAAGTAGCTTGTTCGACCGGCCAGAACTGAGAGAGCCTTCTTGTCCGGAGACGAGAGACTACCTGGTTCAAACACAGTCGGCAAGCTCCGATCGCGGCAGACCCACCGTCGATTTGGGTTCCCTCTCGGGCCCCAAAAACGACTCGAGCCGAGACGTGGCTCTTGCTGGTGGGAGCGGCGATCCTTCCCCGAGGTCGTTGTGCTGACGATCAGCGCCATAACCTCAGCAAAGTTCCTCTGGATCTCGGAAGTCACAGCATCTTGCAGAGTGGGGACCGTTAAGCCCTTCAAACAAGAGCATATTCCGAGAACCTTCCTCCTACGAAGGGGGAACAGCGACAGCCCTCTCGGCCTTCCCCATCC
The DNA here is from genome assembly GCF_015104395.2 of Macrobrachium nipponense. NCBI lineage: Eukaryota > Metazoa > Arthropoda > Malacostraca > Decapoda > Palaemonidae > Macrobrachium > Macrobrachium nipponense. Next base: position 72,898,628 of record NC_061091.1, on the reverse strand, counting down.
CCTTGCGCATACGTCCTGGCCGGTCCAAGAACCGTGCCTGGGCACGTAGGGCGTCGTTGGTGGGATCGTGAGGGCGCACCCCTCACGATCACTCCTCAATACCTCGCTCCTCCCAGTGTAACCCGAGGAGGTTGAAGGTACGGGAGAAGCAGACCTGGACGCTCCCTCGTTGCTCGCTGGCAGAACCAGCAGGCTTTGGAGGGCTGCAGGCGATCGTCAACCCGTGGTGGCGATCGAGCTGCAGGCCTAGGTCGAACCGTCTCGCTGTGGAGAACGGCTGGACTGAGCACAGCGGCCCCGATCTCGAGTGTCAGAAAGAGCTGGTGCTGGTTGCATTACCCGATCGCTCTCTGTGAGAGCGACGGTCAGGCGACCTGCAGGCTCCACTGTTACAGTGAGACCGGTGCTTGTCCTCACGGCACATCACGTCGCTGGTTCCAGCCGTGGCTGGCACCGGCGAACGGGAGGACCTCTTCCCAGCCTCAGCCCGTGGCCGGTCGTGGACCGTCACGTCCCCGGGTAGCCAGCTGTTCGCCGCGAGAGTGATAGCTGGTCTGGTGAGAGTCGCGTGAGCGGCTGTCACCAGTCTTCCGCCCCGTGCCGTGAACCTGACGCTGAGCGGACTCAGAGGTCTGGTTCCTGGCTGCACGGTCGCTGGTAGTCGACCGTACACTCGGTACCTCCCGCGAACGACGAGGGCCGAGACGGACCCTGATGCAGTGGCAGAACCACTGACACCAGGCGAGGAAGTACCGGTGTTAGCCGGTACCCCTCTGGTCCCCGTAGTCTTCTTCCTTGCGGAAGGAAGAGACGGGCCCGCTCCCGAAGGAGCAGGAGGGACCAGCGGAAGGAACCCTCCCGTCCCACCTAGGTGAGACTGGTCCCGAGAAGCTCCCGAGGGTGACTTCTTAGGAGGGGGAGGAGGCAACCTTCTTCTTCCTCGGCTGTGAAGCCTTAGAAGTCGAAGAAGAAGGCGGCAGCCGACGACGATGAAGAAGATGAAGACGACGACGACGACACCTTCCTCCTCTTCTTCGTCAGCTTCCTCAGGACAGACGTAAGATCTGCTATCCAGGGCGGAGCCGGGGCTGCTGTAGCCGAAGCTACAGGGCCCGGACGCACCTGTACAGACAGACCAAAGTCTGGGGTAGTACCACCACGAACAGGGACGACATCAGCAGGTATGGGCATCTCAGGAACAGCAGGCACAGCCAGCACAGCATCGGTAGGACCGCCAGCGCAGCAACGGCAGGGACAGCCAGCGCAGCAACGGCAGGGACAGCCAGCGCAGCAACTGCATGGACAGTCAGCCAGAATCGGCAGGTACGGCAGGCAGCACCGGGAACACAGGAGTGGAGCAGCAGCCAGCAACATCCTGGTACCGGCGGCAGGTCCAGGGGCGAGCTCTAGGGCAGCGGAAGTTGTGGTCGCTGCAGCGCGGCAACCACGAGCGGCGGCGGCACGCCCCCCTCTCGGTACGGCGAACGCACTTCACAGCGGCTGTAGGCAAGACTGTTACCACGTGAGGCGGGGAGTACACCAGTGAGGAGGGACGTCGTCACCTGGAGCGTGGTCACCACTCCATGGGTGACCGCAGTAGGCCCAGACATATAACCGCAGCCCCTGGACACTAGCACGCCCTGCAAATGGAAGGACGCCCATACCTCACCAAGGTCCACCCTCGTGGCAGTAGCACCTGCGGAAATAACAGTAGTAGCGATTAGTGGGGGGGAAGGTCCCCTCGCGCGGGGGGGTGAGCCCTCTCCGAACGAGTGGAAGACCCCGAATACAATTGTACATCGGGCACCGAGCGCCCTCCCCCGCGCTCGACGGATTGGGCGAGGAGAAGAACGCCGATAACCTCCCCCAAGGGGAAAAGGGGAAGGGCATCTGTGGGAGTTGAGCGGGGGGGGTCTTGTTCCCCACCCCCGCACAGCACCATGTACCCAACAATAATATAAGAGCCCGAGAGCAATCGTGCCATCGGCCCGAATGCAAGGGCATAAGGATCAATTCCCTGACTGAGCGGAACTTGAACCAAATAAATATTGATGCAATCAATAATAAAAAGAATAAAATGAAAAAGAATCTTGCATTACGATTCACTTCACAAATGAATAAGGGCTCGGATCGAGCGCATTTGCGCCCTCGGTACGAGCGCAAGGGTAAAAGGATCCATTCTTACCTTTATGGATCAAGGTTTATGGAAACCTTGATCCATAATGAATTGATGCAATCATATATTATATGAAAATGAAAAAGAATACTGCGCTTGCGATTTCACTTCATACAAATAAAAAAGGGGCAAGGATCAATTCCCGGTAAATAGCGGAAACATTGATCCCAGTAAACAATGCAATCTCACTAAAATATGAAAATGAAAAAGAACTGCACTTGCGATTTCACTTCATTCAAATAAAAAGGGGAAAAGATCAATTTCCGGGTAAGCTCGGAAAACTGATCCAAAATGAGTATTGCTACAATCAAATAAAATATATGAAAATGAAAAAGAATACTGTACTTGCGATTCCACTTCCATACAGAATAAGTTTCCGTGCCGAGCGCATTCGCTCGGCAACGAGCATACAGGTCAAAAAAATATAAATGAAAAGAGCACTTACTTACGATTTTCATCTACACATTTCCAACCAAAATATACGCTCGGAGCGAGCGCTCTCCCGCCCTCGGCACCGAGCATACACAATACGAGGATCATTTCTGGGGAAAATGAATTCCCGCACTTACGCCCTTCAGTCCCGGCGTGGTGAAACCAAGATCCTTTAATTCACAATTGAATTCAATGGAAATAAAAGGGATTTTGACGTAAGGAAAAATCTATTTCTGGGCGATTGGCTCGTGTCGCCAGCGAAATATCCTTTAATCTATTATTTCTAGGGTAAATGTACTAACACATACCAGAGAATAAATAAAATAAAGAAAAAGGTCAGTATAAACTGACTCTCTACCCTCCAGGAGGGTGTCGGTATGAACACTAGGCGAGTGAGACCACTACCACGAGCCAAATGCCAATAGAAATTTCCCACTACAAAATCCTCCAAGAGGGGAGCCGACCCACAGAGTGAGCAGCTCGTACTACTACTACTCCATCCCATGCTGCCGACTGCTGCGCCTCTGGTGGCCATCCTGAAGTTAGCAGACAATCTTGGGCGAAGGGATGGGTTAGGGTGGGATTTCGCTGGCGACACGAGCCAATCGCCCAGAAATAGATTTTTCCTTACGTCAAAATCCCTTTTCTGGGCTCAGCTCGTGTCGCTGCGCGAATCGTACAGAGAAATAGCACAAGATTGTAAACAAAAAGTAATAAAATGAGAATAAAAATCAAAATAATCAGAAGTAGGTCTCAAATAAAAGATAAAATATATATGAATAGACTATAATTGCTAAAAGATACATATACACAGGGGTATAAAAATAGAAATATGCTTAAATTACCCTTAAATCTAATCATGTTGTTACATAAGGTAATTACATATGTACAGGTAAAATTATTTACATGTATCAATGTATCTGTGTAACAGCATGTATCAAAAGTATAATAGCAATTAATAAAAAACAATCAACAATAATAATATATAAAGGAATGTATATGACTTAATATACAAAACCCGTAATCATTATAATATGATGTATCCCCTAGCATAAAAATAAGGGGAAACATCCATGAGATCAATGTTTATAATCATTTGTGAGTGTCCCTAACCGGACAATAAGGGGCACCACTACACTATCACAAAAGCAGCTAAGACACAAGGTGAATGCAAATGAACCAGGTAGGAATAGACGAACTTTTGGGTGAGGCAGGTAGAAAGGAGGACTGAATCTTCTACTACAAACTAGCTAGAGTCAGGGGAAACTATGTTACCCGCTGCTACTGCTGGAATTTCAGAGCTTCCAAGGACTTAAGGTAGTGACGTTTGAACACTGTCGGCGATTTCATCCAGTATACTTTTTCAACTCATCGAAGTTCATATGTGGAAATAATTAATAGAGGTGGCTACTGCCCTGACATCATGTGCTTTCGGGAAAGAGTCAGGATTGGCTTGCTTAATAAAGTACAGGATTTGTTGCCTGATGCCTTTAATGGATAAAGTTCCACCTTTTTCCCTCCTAAAGAGGGGACCCGACGAAAATGAGGAGGTCCTAGACAGAAAGGCTCGTAAGGTTGTAACTGGGCAAAGAGATACATCTTTGTGGTGGGGTAGTACCTACCAAGGTTCCCACTCATCAAAGGATCTTCATATTCTTTGCTAAAAAGCTACGTTCCGGAGAAAGTAGGACTTCTCCTGTGGGAAGGAACTGAATATGATCCGGGTCTCTGGATAGAGCCGACAGTTCTGAAATTCTTGCTCCTGAAGCTAAGCTTAATAAGAATAGGGTTTTTTCTTAAGAGCATTATAAACGAGCATGTGTCATTATCCGGTTTCGGGAAGCCAGTTTTAGGACATCGTTAAGAACATGAAAAAACTGACGTAGGCCTTACAGAAGCCTAAGCCTAGCACATGCCTTAGGAATAGACGAGAAGTAGGAATCCGTCAAGTCTATGTTAAATCCAAATTGAAATATCTTTTTCAAAGCTGACTTGTTTGTCGTAATCGTGCTAGCTGCTAAACCTTTTTCAAATAAGGATCTGAAAAAGGATATAGCTGAATTAACTGTCATGATTCTAATATCCGAATCTCTCAGGAAGGTTGCCTAACTTTTTGACAGCAGCATCATACTTGCCTCAAAGTCGGAATCCTTTTATCGGATTCCAAGAATAGAATATTCTGAGGGTCAAGATTCGCATCTCTTTGTTTTTGCCGCAAACTTCATGAAATCCATAAAGTTAGGGTTTTGAGAATCCCTCAGGAAGCGACACAGTCTTCATTTGCACTGACTGGGAGAGCTTGTGGGACTGGGGATCTGAAGAGGACGAAGCAAGGCCCCCCCCCCCCCCCCCCCCCCCAGCTCCAAAATTAAACCCAGAGGATACAGTTGCCTCTTCGGCCAGTCTGGGGCTACTAGAGCACTTGACCCTTGAATGTCCTGAGTTTGTTCAATACTTTCCATGAGGAGATTCACTGGAGGGAAGACGTAAATCTTCTCCCAGTTGTTCCAGTCTAGAGCCAGGGCGGTCGTGGCATAGGCCAGAGGGTCCAGGTTGGGGGCTACATAACACGGACTAGTTTGTGGTTCGCTTGTGATGCGAAGAGGTCCACCTGTAGCCCTGGGACTCTTTGAAGGATCCATTGGAACGAAACTGTTGTCCAGTGACCATTCCGACTCTAGGGGTACTGATCGGGATAGGGCGTCTGCTACTGACGTTTCTTACTCCAGCTATGTGAGTGGAGGAAAGATGCCAACTGAACTTGTCTGCCAGGGAGAAGATGGCTATCATGACGTGATTTAGATGACGTGACTTGGAGCCTCTCTGTTATACAATGTACTACCACTGCGCTGTCCAGGACTAGCTTTATGTGGAGTACTTGGGTGGGCGTAACCTTTTTAGAGTCAAGAACACTGCCATTGCCTCCAGTACGTTTATATGGAACTGACGGAACTGAGGTGACCAAGTCCCTTGAACCTTTTTGACCTGGGAATACCCTCCCCAGCCGCTTAAGGACGCGTCGTGTGGATGGTGACCCCTGGTGGAGGGAACTGAAGGGGTACTGACATTGATAAATTCTTGACTCTCGCCCATGGCCGAAGTCGATTCTTTAGAATCAGAGGCACTGAGGATAGTTTGTCCTGGACCTGACGTTTGCTCGCGAGCGCCAGATTCTGGTTAGGTCTTTCAGTTTGGCTTTCATTAAGACGTTTGTCACTGATGCAAACTGGAGAGAACCCAGGATCCTTTCCTGGGCTCTCCTTGACGCTAGTTTGTGACTTAGAAATTGCTTGACTGACTTTGCTATTTCTTTCCTTTTGGTGATGGAATCGACAGTGTGTGGATGCTAGATTCCATTGAATGCCCAGCCACTGAAAGTTTGACTCTGGAGTGAGTCTTGATTTGGTCCATGTTTATTTTGAAGCCTAGATATTCCAGGAACTGAATCACTTTCAGAGTAGCTCTGTTGCATTCCTCGACTGTTGGGGCCCAGATCAACCAATCGTCGAGATACGCTACTACCATGATCCATTGTTATCTGAGTTGTTGCACTACCGCTTCCGCTAGTTTCGTGAACACCCTGGGTGCCACGTTGAGTCCGAAGGGAACTACCTTGAAGGAGAATGCCTGGTCTCCTATCTTGAAACCCCAGATACGGACGGAAGTGTCTTGCAATAGGGATATGATAGTAGGACGTCTGTAAGATCGATAGAGGTGGTGACGGCCCACGGGGAAGTAAGGTCCGCACCTGTGAGATCGTGAGCATCTTGAACTTGTCGCAGCGGATGGCTAAGTTTAAGCGGGACAAGTCTAAGATTACCCTTCTTTTTTGTGAGCCTTTCTTTGGCACGCTGAACAAGCGACCTTGAAATTTTAATCTCTTGACTCTCGCTATAGCTCCTTTCTGAAAGGAGGTCCTCTGCGTACTCTGTCAATTCTTTGGAAGGAAGTTGACGGAAAGGTCTGGATGGGAGTGGGTTCGTCAACCAGCTCCAACCCAGGCCTTTTGAACACTATGCTCTGAGCCCATTCGCTGAAGTTTCCACGGTGGCGAAAGTGAAACAGCCTCCCTCCTACCTGAAGTTCTTCATTGGTTCTGGTAACCGCCTCGGCCTCCTCTGAAGTGCTTTCCCCTGTTAAAGGGGCCTCCCGATCCTCTCCCACGAAAGGAACGCTTACCTCTGCCTCCCTTACCCGAGCGGTCATAACTTCTGTGAAGCTTGACTCTCGAAGGCTTGATTGTAAGCTGGAGAGATGGCGTAAGAGGTAGGAGGGCTGAGGCTGAGGGGATATCACATAAATTGGCTGTGATTGAGCCTTAGAGGTGGAAGGTTGGGCTGTTTGCACTAAGGGCACCGCTGGAACTTGCTGAGGAAAGCGTGGCTGCTTTTTCTGGTAAGGATGGAAACGCCTAGGTTTCCTCTGTCCCTTACTTTAGGTGTTAGGTCTTGTCTCCTCTTAGCCGTAAGGCCCCAACGGTCCTTAAGGCTCTGGTCAGCCTCGTAGCCTCTGACTGGACTTCCTTCACCATAGCTTCTGGGAAGAGATCTGCTCCCCAGATGTTAGACGAGAGTAACCTATTCGGCTCAATGTCGAATGGTTGCCTCTTGTAGGACATGCTTCCTACAATTCGTTCTAGCAGTTGCAAACTCAAACATATCCGACTGTACCGTTTGAGTCAGGGCTCTTTGGTCATGAGCTTAAAAAAGTGGTTCTGAGCCATAAGCTATGGTTGCTACCTCGGACATAGCCATAGAGTTAATAGATCTGGCTAATCGCGATTTCGCGTCAAATTCAGCCTGAATAAGGCCATCTGGGAGCCTGGGTAGCTTTTCACCAAACTGCTCCATAGCACAGTCCGGTTTGAGAGTTTGCCAGCTGAGAAGGTGTTTGGCAAGTCCTCCCACAATTCTCCAGCTGAGGGGAGCAACGGAGATGTGGGATCTGCTTCCTTCAATTGAGGCATGGGTTCCCCTTCTGGGCCGCTGGGATGGTAGACCTCGCGATCTTTGTCAGGAACGGGAGGCGGGGGTACTCTCCATCCATTGTGAAATGGTAAAGGGGACTCTTGAAAGGTTGTATCCTGGTATTAGAACAATCCATGTCCTCTAAACATCTGAGCCATCTCTCTGAGCTGGTCTCGAATAGAGGACTGTCTCCTTTGGTTACCCTATCATCCCGAACCATGGCTGAAGCTGTAAGCCTTGCGTAGCCTATGAACGGAGGCTGGAGGTCTTCCGGGAAGAACTCGAAGTCCTCTATCCTTCGAGTTCGAATTCCGGTATGGAAATGAGACCGTCTTGGAAGGGGGCGTATGACGCTACTCTCCATGGATTGTTCATCGAGAACGGAGGTAGCGAGTCATACGGAGGAAGCTGAGTTCCACTCGTATTGGAAAGTGGAGGAGAGGCTTAGAGGGGCTTCTCTCAGTCCGGCTATAATGGAGTCTTGGGAAGTAATTCCTATCCGACAGACGAGAGATCATTTGTTCCATGCTACTCTTTAGGGACCCAACCAGGTCGCCCACCTGTTGCAACAGGCCAGCATTGGAGTCCAAGGCCGGAGCTGCTGCGGAGGTGGAGGGGTAGCTCTGAATCGGAACCAAGGGTAGCGGAACTGGTGACTCTGCCGGTGGGTGCGAGATCTCTCTCTGGAGGATTTACTCCTCGAGGACTTAGAGCCGGAGCTAGAAACTTTAGACCTGTCTGCTCCGGGATTCGCAGCGGAGACTTACGTGAGGAGGATGACGCCGAAGTCGACTTCTTAGACGACGACGACGCCTTAGTCAAGGATTTCACTGCTTGACCCTTGACCTTAGGTCTAACCGAAGCGTCAGGAGGAGTATATAATTCATCACCTGTAAAGCCTTGGAAGGTGGAGAGGTTGCAGGAGTAGAAGAAACAGTTACACCCAAGGGTGACCCTTGGGGGTGTTCCACCCTACTTACCTCGACCAACAGGTCGTCTACACCTACCATAGGTTCCACTTAATTATCTAGAGTCGCGACGTCCGTGGAGATATCTGGTCTTGATCAGTTAATGAGGCAGCAGCTGTTGTTGGATGAAGGCGATAGTAGGGGCCGCCTCTACTGGGTCGACGTACCTGTCGCCTTGCCTCCGGGGAAGATTAACAGCGCCAACCGCTTCTCCAAGATGTAGGGCATACCCTTGGCGGCGTTCTTCCAAAACCGCCGACCCAGGCCCGCAGGGTTGCCAGTGCGGTATCTTCACTGCCGGCGCCTGGAAGAGAGGGCGTAGATTAGATTTAAGAATCACTTAAAACTAAAACTTAAATCATAACTTAAACTTAGATGCCTTAAGTTAAAAGTGGATGATGAAAACTTAAGCACTAAAACAGAAGCGGAGCAGCTACGGAGATGGGATACTCACCCCTTCTAAAAGCTGGCTCACCAGATCGTAACATATGGTACACGTCTCATGGTACCAGACATGGATGTCCCCGCTGCAGCGTCGCGCATGGAGCATGGGACCGGCAAACTTCGTGTCCACATGGGTCCTGAAGTGTGGCGGCGCATCCGGATGCTCACAGTTGGTGGCCTGTAAGTGGGAAGATACATGAGTATCTTAAAGAATAACACTTACAGGCTAAAGGACAGAAGAACTCCGTTGCATGCCGGAGCTCGGAAAAAATTTGGGCATAACCCCCCCCCTGCCTCGCCTGAATAGGCTATAATCCCGGAGATATCCGGTAAGACATGTAAGGGAGGGGGGGAAAAGGTTTAAGGTACTTAAGATAAACTTATAGTTAATCTAATAACGCTTAAACCTAAAACTCAAACGAACCGGACCAAGTCCAGTGCGTAGCGGAGTTTAGTAACTCAGCAATGCGGTAAGGTTAGCAGGGACCCACTGTATGTTCCGGTCCACTCTACTGGGTGGACTAACATCTTCCCGCTGGATGCCAGGACTCCGATCAGGAAAGGAGTCCTAGCAAGGTCGGGAAGAGCGAGGAGAACAACAGGCTCGAGCGAACCGGAGCGACAAGGAAGCAAACGGATGGGGGGAAAGCCAGTACTCCCACCAACATCACCACCTGGGCCGGACCGAGAAGCCGGAGAGGTTCGCGTCCAGTCTGGGTCTGTCCCGTCTCCCTGGCCCCTCCGCCTGGGGGGAGAGAGGGAGGCATGCTCGGGTATGTGATGGACGAGCGTGGGCAGACCGACCCACCCTCCCCCGACTCTATGGAGAGCGGGAGGAGGGGGGAGGGGACATGGGCAGCGTCTGGCTGTCTCGTGATCGCGTAGTGACCACGAGGCGGTAAGACTAAAATAAGATAACTAAGCCTAGGACCAACAACTGATCAGAGAGATGCTATCGGGAAGCAACTGAACTGAAAAAGCGGTAGCATGGAGACCTACTGGGCCAAAAACCGACTGATCAGAGAGATGCTATAGGGAAGCAAACCGAACTGATGAGCGGTAGCATAGGCTCAAGGAGCCAGGACCTAGGCTAAGCCAGACGCCTAACTAACCTAGCCACAACAAAATACATGGTATAATAAAATAAAATAAAAGAAAGAAAACAATATAGTAGGAGAAAAAATCCAGGAGTGTACGACTAACCCGAAGGAAAGTCTACCACTCAAAGCTAGTCAGAGGCCGATACTAAGAGCCGGGACTAGGGTCTGGAAAGAAGAAGCCTACATAAGGTAAAAGACATGCATGCATGACAAACCTGAGTAGACAGTACCCTAAGTAAAATGGATAATAAATATAGAGCGTATATAGATAAGGGGATGTTCTAGGTATGGGAGACCGAGAACGAAACCACCACGCGGAGAACCATGCTGCCATGCTTCCGACCCCGAGTTCGTATTTATACCTAAAAAACAGTAAATACTGACTGAGGGCCGGAAAAAACCAACTAACCATAAATACTGAGTACTTAACTTAGCTGCTGCAATAGCTGCACGCTCCATCATAGATAAATCAACGAAAGGGCACAAAAACACAGAGAGAAAAATATCACGTGTGACTCGTGTGCGCTAACTGAAAAGGATGTCCACCAGAGGCGCAGCAGTCGGCAGCATGGGATGGAGTAGTAGTAGTACGAGCTGCTCACTCTGTGGGTCGGCTCTCCTCATGGAGGGTTTTGTTGTGGGAGATTTCTATTGGTATTTGGCTCGTGGTAGTGGTCTCACTCGCCTAGTGTTCATACCGACACCCTCTTGAAGGCGTGAGCGAGTCAGTTATACATGACTTTTTCTTTATTTTATTTATTCTCTGGTATGTGTTAGTACATTTACCCTAGAAATAATAGATTAAAGGATATTTCGCGCAGCGACACGAGCTGAGCCCAGAAATAGATTTTTCCTACGTCAAAATCCCTTATTTGGATACTTACCTACTGTTAAATTTAGCTATATCTCCCCGCCAATTAGGCGAGTCGGCATTCAGACAAAAAAATCGAATGGCTGCCTGGATGAGTGTTATAGTTTACCTGTTCTCCACCAGGTGTGTTTCGAATGTTTTAGCTCGTCAGAATTCTCCTTGACAGCCCAGTAAGTTGTGGGGAGGCTGGGTGGGTCTACTTTAACAGTAGGTAAGATCCAAATAAATATTATGAAAATTTATATTATTTGAGATGAATCTTACCTACGTAAGTTTAGTAGACTTCCCACATTGAGAAGAGGATGGTGGGTAGTGCAGCTAGACAAAATCCCGCTCAGTTGTTCGAGCTAAAGGTTTCTTGTACGAAACCCAAAACATTCTCACCTGATCTGGAATCCTTGGTGGATTTTACTACCACCAGAAGTTGGATTCGTTCAGGGCACGCAGGCTCATTCATATGCAGCAAAGAGCAGCCTTGTGGAGAAAACCGCTTCGATTCAGCCAGCATGAAAAACAAGCGGTATGAAGGACCCCTGTGCCTGGGTCCAAAAGCCCTATCAAACGAGTCACTTAAATAAATACCTTGACGATATACAAAATTTGTACCTTCACACATCCCAAAATATGAAAACCTGGGATTTAAACATAAAGAGCCTAAAGAATTGCTCTTTTTTTTTGGTTCAGGAAAAGACTACCCACTACTAGTAGCGGATTAAGGGCTTTACTGTTTTCAAACAATTCTGTAAACTTAAGGTAGTGATCAAGTAAAAACCGAATTGTACTTCTACTGTGTCACTTCAATCCTATTCTGGAGCGACAAATTGACTTAACACTAAATGAAGTTGCAACTGCTGCTCACATTATGAATGTTTACCTTCAATAAAGGTAGAAGACATGGAGCTAGTTCTCATGCACTAGCCTATCAAATATGTCACAAAGGACCTTGTGTTCCTTGAAAAAGTTTCTAAAAATCACAACACAAAATGTTAACTTTGCCTCTTCCAGGCTTAACCTTCACAAATACCATTCTAGTTTTCTAAAACCACAAAAACAAAAAGTTAACTTTGCCTTCAAGTTTAACCCTTGGCAAAGGCGTTATAAGTTTCTAAAAATTACAACACAATAGGTTAACTTTGCCTCTTCCAGGTTTAACCTTCACGAATACATTCTTGGTTTTCTACAACCATAAAACAAAAGTTAACTTTGCCTTCAAGCTTAACCATTGGCAAAGACAGCTAGGCTTTCTAAAACCACAAAACAAAAGGTTGATTTTTGCCTCTTCCAGGCTTACCCTTTGACAACATCTATGTTTCTTAAAATCACAATTTTGAAAGTAAATTGTATTTCTTCCTAACTATACAAACCTGAGTCCTTTACAAAAGGAATTATTTTCGGTGTAGCTGGAATTACGGCCGTTAAATCTTGAACAAGGTGGTTAGGCAGTAACAACCGTGTGGTGAGGCACTACCTGCCCAGATGTAAACACTCCACTTTGCCTTTTGGCCCAGGTTTCAGATTGAGGGGTGGGCATGAGGTGGGCATATATAGGAACCTAAAGGACGGGTTGTATAGTAGGAAAAATACAATTTACTTCCAAAAATTGTGATTTGTTCATACATGATATCCAAACCCTCGGTCCTTTACATAAGGAAGACTCACTGATTGGTGGGAGGAATATGAGTGAGCCTCTAGAAGAGATGGGTTTTATACACCTAGGCTACTCCTCCTGGTCGTTAGAGCGAGGAGTGCCCTGCCTCTGACAACTTGATCAGAGTATAGGAGCTGCATGATCAAGAGTCAGACTTCTGCGCCTTTTTGAAATTAGTGAGGAATTGTAACTCATCTGAAAATGGGCTATAAAGAATATTAGAGCTGGAGGCATTAAAGCAAAGTTCTGGGAAGGGTTAGCATTATTGCCTGTCTCCTTCCTCCCCTTGCTAGAGGAAAGAGTGGGAATGCTTCTATGATTATGATAAGAAACATAAAAAGGATGCTGTATGTGTAAGCTTACCGCATCAATCGCCCAACCAGCCAGTGTAAGTTTGCTTCCTATCCTCAACCCAAAGGAAGAGGAGTGGAAGGACGAGGTGGGGAAGGTGGAGAGGCCAGCCACTCTCGCATCTTTCTTACCTCTAGAACAGCACACCATAGGCGAGATGCAACTTGTCCTCTTGAAGGAGCTGGGTGAGCAAACACAACCTGCAAGCATCCACCACTGGTCCAAGGAAATGAGGTTTCAAGGACCTGTGAGCAGGCCTGAAGGGAAAGATAAATATGGTCGCAATGAGACCTTATCTATCTTCCTGGCCGACATATTTTTCGGAGGGATGACAAGTACCCATCCACTTGACTATTCAACTGCAGAGAAGTCTCTCACGGTCTCGTAATATCTGGAGAAAGACGTGTCGTCAAACAATTCTGCAATGGCAGTCCGCAGTGGATAAAGACACCGACACTCCATGGTGAGTGTCGATCCTTATGGGTACAGCAACATGCCAATAGGACAAAGTAATGACTGATCTGGAGCAACCAATACAAAGTACACAGCATAGCTCATGACGACCTCGGACTCAACAGATGCCGACTGACTGCACTCAGTGCGAGGTGAGCAGTCATGCATCCGAGACGTAGTCACATGACACTCACCTTTTGAAGGATTATGCCTTTTGAAGGGTTATGCCGAGAAACCATACAAATCATCTATCTTGTTCGCCACCGATGTTGGGAGAAGAGATGATGATTTTCTCAAGGCATGCGCCCATCAGATGATAGTCTATTGACTTATAGAGACCGAGGTCCCTGATGGCAAGACAGAAGTTCTCAAAATAGTTAGATCTAAACTAAGGAGAAACAATATCACAATTTTTGGAAGTAAATTGCATTTTTCCTAACTATACAAACCCTCGGTCCTTTACATAAGGAATTACTTTTGGCATAGCTGGAATTATGGCAGTTAAATTCTTGAACAAGGTGGTTAGGCAGTAGCTACCATGTGGCAGGCGGGTAGGCCAGTCTGCCCGGATGTAAACACTCCACTTTGCCTTTCGGCCCAGGTTCAGATTGAGGGGTGGCATGTGGGCTTGTATGCAAAGGACCTCAGATTTGTATAGTTAGGAAATATCACAATTTGTCGTAAATTGTATTTTTCCTAACTATACAAACCTGAGGTCCTTTAACATATGGAATGTACTTCAGTGCAGCTGGAACCGGTCGTAAGCTTTCGAACAAGGTGGTTTGGTAGTTAAATGCTTGTCCGATAGTCGGGAGTCCCGCCCAACTTGGAGGTAAACATTCACTTTGCTTTAGGCCTAGGAACAGAGTGAGGGGTGGCATGAGGTGGGACTATGTGTAAAGGACCTCAGGTTTTGTATGGTTAGGAAAAATACAATTTACTACAAGTTGTGATTTGTTCGGACACATAATACAAACCCTCGGTCCTTTATCATGTGGAAGACTCACTTATTGGAGGGTGGAATCTGAGTCTTATGAACAGACTGGTGTTCGTCCGACCTTGGTTCCCTCCCTGGTCATAAGAGCAGAGGGAGGGATCCTAGCCTCTGCCCAACTAATCAGGGTGTGCACAGCAGGATCAGTGGTCAGACATCCGGACCAAATTCATAAGAGGGAGGCAAGCGTGCCTCTTATGAATAGCAAGCAAGACCTAGTTCCTATTCAAGAGCCAAATATAAGGTCTTGGGTTTGCCTCTTGTTGGCGTCCACTCCCCCCCCCCCCCCCCCCCCACCCCCCCCCCCCCCCCCCCCCCCCCCCCTGTTAGGGGAGTGGTGGATAACCGCTCCTATCCCTAATGAAAGGGATAGGACGGAGCTTGGTCGTGTAGCTTACCTACATCGGGCTCCTGTCCAGCGTAGTGATGACCACAGCCCTCTGCCCACAGGTAGAGGAGAGAAAGGAGGAGGAAGAGAAGCCAGTCACACACTCTTTCACTCGTCCATTCATGCAGTCTCACAAGGATGCGATGCTACCTTGTCCGGCTACACAACTTGTTGAGCAGCCACCATGGGTCCCAAAGGAAAAGGTGTCCAAGGACCTGTGGGCAATATCCTGAAGGTAGAAAGATATGAAGGTGGTCTGGTTGGACCAAATCCCTGCCTTCAGCACCTGTGCCAATACCTCTGACTTTGAGGGCTCTCGGACGAAGGGTACCGGTGTAGTCACTCCTATCTGAAGCATACGCCTTCCTGATCACCTCACGAAGCCAGAAAGAGTGTGTTCTTGGACACTTCCTTCTTGGTAACCACGGTGCTAACAAAGAGGCGTCAACACTCAGGCCTGAGGTGGCGAGTTCTCTTCGGATAGTGCTGTAGCGCCCTCACAACACAAAGCAGCATCTAACCCACATCATTGTAGGTGAAGTCCTTCAGGGAGGGGATCGTGAATGGCTCGAACCGGTCGTAAGGGACGGAAGGGTTCTGAGTCTTTGCTACGAAGTTTGGGACTAAATCGAGTGTCACCAATCCCCATCCCATCGTGTGCTTTACATCGTAAGAAAGACCATGTAGTTCCCCTACTCTCTTCGCCAATGCCAGGGCCAGCAGAAAGACAGTCTTGAGGGTCAAATCCCTGTATGACGACTCTCGTAGTGGCTCGAAGGGTCTTCGAGTCAAACTCCTAAAGACAAGAGTCACATCCCACCCCAGGGTCCTGAGTTCCCTGGGTGGGCAAGACCTCTTGAAGCTATTCATCAGAAGGGAGATCTCCATGGAAGTGGAAATGTCCACTCCCCGCAGCTTAAGGACTAGGGCCAGGGCGGCTCTGTACCCTTTAACTGCGGAGACGGAGAGGAGCTTCTCTCGGCCAAGGAAGACGAGGCAATCTGCTACCTGCTGAAGAGTGGCTCTGAGAGGAGAGACCCCGTCCACGACACCCACCACAGAAGATGAAACACTCCCCCTGGTACACCGCTGCAGAGGACTGCCTGAGGTACCCAGCCATCTCTGTTGCTGCTCGACGAGAAAAGCCTCTCGCTCGCAAGAGATGGGGAGAACAGACACTCCTCTTACGAGGTTCCTGTCATCCAGCCACCAGGCTAGGTCCTGCCTCACCTCCTCCGTGAGAGACACAGGAAAGTGAGGCGGCTTGCCTGTGACCAACTCTCCTTTAAACTCCACTGAAGAGACCACAGGTGAAGACGCCCGTGAGGGACTAACTTCTCGAGAGACGACAGGTGACCAATCACAACCTGCCATTGCTGAGCTGGCTGTTCCCGTAGAGATAGGAACCGTCCAGCTGCCTCCCTGAACCTGCTGATCCGCGAGTCTGCAGGAAAGACTAGCTCTGCTACCGTAACGATCAGCATGCCCCAGGTACTTCATTCTCTGCTTGGGCTTGAGATCTGACTTCTCGAAGTTAACCATGATCCTGAGATCGCGGCAGAACTTGAGGAGTCGACCCCTGTCCTGTAGCAACTGCGAGCGGGAGCTCGTCAGGACCAGCCAATCGTCGAGATACCTCAGAAGACATATCCCTACCGAATGGGCCCAAGCCGACACCAGAATGAACACTCGCGTGAACACCTGTGGGGCGGTTGAGAGACTGAAACAAAGTGCCCTGAACTGGTACACCGTCCCGTCAATGATGAAGCGGAGGTACTTCCTGGAGGACTGGTGGATGGGTATCTGGAAATACCATCCTTCAGGTCCACCGTAAGCATGAAGTCGTTCTCCCTAATGGACTCGAGCACTGAGCGTGTCGTTTCCATCATGAACTGAGTCTGGCGAACGAATCGGTTCAAGGGAGAGCGATCTATCACCAGGCACCAGCCCCCCGAGGACTTCTCCACCAGGAAAAGTCGACTGTGGAAGCCCGGCGACTGATCCCATAAGACCTCCACAGCTCCTTTGCTCAGCATGGCTTCTACTTCTTGCCAAAGTCCATGGCAGAACCGGGAACGTACATCTGTAGATGGAACGGGTTGGAGGTGAGGGGAGGCCGCGACTCGAAGGGTAGTAGATACCCCTCCCGAAGGACATCCACTATCCAGGTCTCGGCTCCGTAGCGCTGCCAAAGTTGCCCAGTGGCTCGCTAGGCACAACCCCACTTCCGGCAGCAGGTGAGGGAGAACGCCATCCCTAGCGTTTCCCTCTCTTCGACTTCTTCCCGGTTCCTCCTCGAGAGAAGGAGGACTGGGAGGAGGGCTGGTTACGGTCACTCCTTAGCGAAGAAGTCGAAAGCCGAGTCTTTCCTCTCGACTTCGACGAGGAAGTTGTCTCGGTCGAAGAGGAAGCGCCAGCTAAGCTCTTGGGCTTAAGACGCAGTGGCTCAAGGCTGCCCAACTGCCTTCGAGACTGCCTGGTGGACTATAGGGTCACTGTCTTCAGTGTGCCGTTGCTCCACCGCAGCGTCCACCATCTCTCTGGGGAAGAGATAGAGGGAACTCAGCACTGGTCCGTTGCGGAGCCCCAAGGTCGCCTCACGCCCTGCCGACCTGGTCACTCGGGTAAGGACTGCGTCCCTACGCCTCAAAACCAGGTTGGCCGTTTGGTGGGTGTGATGGTAATTGCTTCCTAGCAAAGAAAGATAAAGGAAAGGAAAATGCATCTTCGAGAAATTCTGCAATAAGGAGGCTTTTGCGTCCGTGTTTGAGGCGCCTGTTATGGAATCGTCGGGCAAGTTGTGGAGCGCAACACGCGCCTAAGTGGCGGGAGAAACGCAGCGAAATACGATGCAATATTCCGTCTAGAGTCTTCTAAGAAGTTCTAGTAATCTTGGGAGCCTGTGACGTTCGCCATAGGCTCCGCCCCCAGAGTGTCGTATAAATACGACGGTTGAAGTTAGAGAAAGCAGAGATCGTAAAAGAGAGAGATACCAGTTAGCCACAAAGAGATATCCTCAGTAAGAGACACAGATCAGATTATCAGTGAGAGATCAGCAGCAGCAGAGATCATCCGTGAGAGATAAGAGAGAAAGGGACCGACGAAGGATCAGAAGAAAAGTTGCTCGAGAGTTGGTTGGATTTTGGTCTAGTCATCTTCAGGAGTGGACGACTGAGTTATCCCGACGTTGGGCAGACTTCAAAGAAGAAAATGTCCTGCTAGAGGTTTTGGGGAGTTCCTGCCTTTCAAGTATCGAGAGTAGACTTTATTTTCTGCAATACGGAGTCAAGAGGACGTCTGCAATCACCGTTCTCCTTTTGTGAAGTCATCGCTTCGAGTCGCTAAACTAAGCAGCAAGTATTTGAATTACCTCACTGTTCCCCCAGTTCATGCAGTGTAAATTTTGTCTTTTTATGTAAAGAAGAGATACCATTCTGCATTTACCTTTGTTAGTAAGCTTGTAAATAAACCTTTGTTGTATTAGTGTTTCTTTCTATATTCGTATCCCCAGTTTCAACTGTTGGTGTTGAAATTTTTTTTTTTATTTATTTCATATCAAACCTGAAGCGGACCTCTCTCAGAGGCCGTAACAGTGGGCCAGGTAGGAAATCGCCCTACCACCAGACTGGCACAGTCTCACAAAAGCCGGGTCCCCTTCAGGAGTGATGTTTCCCGAGGAGGCCGCAAACTTAGACACTGTGAGAGACCACAGGTCTAACCAAGAGACTGCTTGGAACGCTGCCATGGCAGTTGATTCCAAGGCCAGTGCCTCTTGCTGCGAGAACCAGAGGTTCTCTGTCTGACAGCAGGTGCTGAAGAGACACCCCCGGAGTTAGCCTAGCTAGGTCCGGGTTAACCTGCTTGGGTGGCAGGGGGTCCTCTAATGGCACATAGAAGTGCCTCTGTCGTGGTAGAGGTGGGGGAAGGAGCTTGTTCGACCTGCCGGACCGAAGCGACCCCTCCTGTCTGGAGACAAGAGTCCACCTGGCCCAACACACTGTCGGCCAAGGCCGATCGCAGCAGACCCACAGTCGTCCTGAGTTCCCTCGACGTAAGCTCGGAAGGTGGGATCGGCGACCCTTCAACGAGGTCATTGTGCTGACAAATCATAGAATTACCTCAGCAAAAGACCTCTGGACCTTGGGAGTGACTGCGTCCTGCGGAGATGGGCCACCAAACCCATTCAGCGAGAACACCACCCGAGATCCTCCTCCCTCCACAGGAGGAACCACCACAGATCGAGCTGCAGGCCTGGCCGCGCGGCTCTTCAGGGGAGAGCGGCTGGACCGAGAACAGCGGCGACAGTCCCGAATGTCAGAGGAGCTGCTGCTGGTCCTCCTCTCCGACCGGTCCTGGTGGGAGAGACGGTCAAGGGACAGGCAGAATCCACTGTCGCAGTGGGAGCGGGGCCTGTCCTCACAGCCGCCTGAACCAGCCGAAGCTGGTCCTGGCGGCTCGGCTGCCTGAACCTTAACCCTTAAATGCCGAAGGGGTATATTAAAAATCGTCTTCCGTGTTGCTGGGGCGGGGGGGGGGGGGGGGGGGGGGGGGGGGGGGGGCGGGGGGGGGGGGGGGGGGGGGGTCTGCGGAGCGAGAGCGGAAAAAATAATTTTTCAAAAAAAATCACAGCACGCTTAGTTTTCAAGATTAAGAGTTCATTTTGGCTCCTTTTTTGTCATTGCCTGAAGTTTAGTATGCAACCATCAGAAATAAAAAAAATATCATTATCATATATAAATAATGCAATATATGATAGTGCAAAAACAAAATTTCATATATAACTGTATTCAAATCGCGCTATGCGCAAAACGGTTAAAGGTAAAGAGTTAATTTTTTTTCGTTGTAATGTACACTAAATTGCGATAATTTTGGTATATAACACATTGTGAAACGATAAAAGCAACACAGAGAAAATATTATCACAAAATGATGCATGAATTCGTAACGCGCGGACATAAACAAATATTTTTTTCAAAAATTCACCATAAATCTAAATATTGTGCTAGAGACTTCCAATTTGTTTCAAAATGAAGACAAATGATTGAATATTACTATACTGTAAGAGTATTAGCTTACAATTGCAGTTTTCGACCATATCTGACGAGTTAAAGTTGACCGAATGTCGAATTTTTTTATATATTTTTTTTATATGCAATTATTTCGGAAATTAGAAAAGCTACAACCTTCAAATATTTTTTGTTTTATTCTACATGAAATTGCGCACATTTTCATATATAAACCCCTATGAAATGCCTAATATGAAACAGAGCAAATATTCCGAGAATGGTACGTACGCATTTCGGAGATTTGCAGCGGAGAATCCGCGCGCGGAGGGAAGGAAAGTTTTTTTTTTTTAATTCACCATAAATCTAAATATTGTGCTAGAGACTTCGAATTTGTTTCAAGATTAAGATAAATGACTGAATATTACTAGACTGTAAGAGTTTTAGCTTACAATTGCGTTTTTCAATCATTTCGGTAGAGTCAAAGTTGACCGAACATGGTTTTTTTTTTCTATTTATCGTGATTTATATGCAAATATTTCAAAAATGAGAAAAGCTACAACCTTCAATTATTTTTTGTTGTATTCTACATGAAATTGCGCACATTTTCATATATAAAACTTTATGTAACGGCTAATTTAAAATGGTGGTGCAAACATTACCACAATCGTACGTATGAGTTTTCGGAAGAGTTACCGCGCGGACGTAAAGAAAATGTTATTTTTTTCATAAATTCACCATAAATCAAAATATTGTGCTAGAGACTTCCAATTTGTTGCAAAATGAAGGTAAATGATTGAACATTACTAGAGTATAAGAGTTTTAGCTTACAATTGTGTTTTTCGACCATTTCTGTAGAGTCAAAGTTGACTGAAGGTTGAAAATTTGTTACTTATCATTTTTTATATGGAAAATATTTCAAAAACTGATAAAAGCTACAACCATGGTTGTTTTAGTTGTATTGTGCATGAAAAATTGCACACATTTCCATATATAAAACTTTATGTAACGGCTAATTTTAAAATGGTGCAAAACATTACCACATCGCATGTAAGATTTTTTTCTGAAGAGTTACCGCGGGGACGTAAGGAAAAAGTTTTTTCATAAATTCACCATAAATCGAAATATTGTCCTAGAGACTTCCAATTTCTTGCAAAATGAAGGTAAATGATTGAATATTACTAAAATATAAGAGTTTTAGCTTACAACTGTGTTTTTTTACCATTTCGGTAGAGTCAAAGTTGACCAAAGGTTGAAATTTTGGCACTTGTCATTATTTATATGAAAATATCTCAAAATTGATAAAAGCTACAATCATGAGTATTTTTTTGTTGTATTCTACATAAAAATGTGCACATTTTCATATATAATACTCCATGTAACGGCTAATTTAAAATGGTAAAAAAATTTGTCAAGTGACAAAATAATTTCCGAGATGGGTCACCGATACTTTTTAGTGCGGCAAGAAAGAAATTTGCACTTGCGCGCCTGCATAACGATTGTAAACAAAACAACACCTTGATCCGTGAACTCCCAGCATCCCCCAAGGTGCGTGATTCAAGAGTTTTCGGCTGGTAGGCCTATATAAGTATTTTTCCGCAAATTTAAAAAAAAACTTTTGTATGTCGACGTAAAATACGTCTATCGGCACCCGAGAGACAAAAAATGTAGACGTAAAATACTTCCACTCGGCATTTAAGGGTTAACTGTACACTTGGTACCTCTCGCGAACGAGAGGCCGAGACGGATCCTGGAGCAGAGGCAGAAACCCTGGCGCCAGGCGAGGAGGTACCGGTGTTAGCCGGTACTCCTCTGGTCCCCGTCTTCTTCTTCCCTGCGGAATGAGAGACGGGCCCCGTTCCCGAAGGAACAGGAGGACCAGCGGAGGACCGAACCGTCCCACCGGAGTGGGACAGACCCTTATAAGTCTCAGAGCGAGCATTCTTAGGGGGGGGAGGAGGCTGCCTTCTTCTTCCTCGGCTGTGGGGCCTTGGAAGTCGAAGATGAAGAGGCGGCTGCAGACGATGACAAAGAAGACGACGAAGACGACGACAATGACGACACCTCCCTCTTCTTCTTCGTCAGCTTCCTCAGGACCACCGTCAGGTCCTCCATCCAAGACGGAGCCGGGGCAGTTGCCGAAAGCAACAGGGCCCCGGCTGCACCTGTTCGGAAGGACCTGGGGTGCGGCAGCAACACTACGGGGAGGAATGACGGGAGCAGCAGGCACAGGAACAGGCAGCGGAACAGGAGCAGTGACACCCTGGGCACTGACGGCAGGTCGAGTGGCGAGCTCTTGGGACACCGAAAATCGGGGGCTGGAGCCAGAGCGACAAAACCAGGCGGCGGGGTAACCTCCCTCCTCTGTGGAACCACGAGCGGAGCCTGCACCGCAGCTGTTGGGGTCACCAAGGCCACGTGCTGCGTGTACACAAGATGAGGAGGCACAGCATACACTGGTGTCGACACGGCAGTAGTCGTCGTCGTCTCGGGACCATGAGTTACCGGCCTGGAACTCTGCGCGAGGTGGTAGAGCAGCCACCGAATGCTCAGTGTCCCCTGGAGCCCAAGCGAGTACCAGACGTGGCCGAGATCGTCCCCCGAGGCAGGAGCACCTGAGGAGGGAATGGTCGGGTTAGTAGGGGGGGGGAAAGGTCCCACCCCCAGCGAACGGAAGACCCCAAGTACAACTGAATGTCAGGGTATCGCGCTCCCTCCTCCACACTCGACTGATCGAGGGAGAAGGAACGCGACACGACCCCCGAAGGGGAAGGAGCCATACGTGGGAGCTGAGCCGGAGGGAGGAAAGAGGAAGACGTGTCCGTAACCAAGGGAGTCGCTGGAGAGCTTTCCGACGACTCTTGGCCGGCTTACGTGCCTTCTTCCTCCCCTCGTATCGCCCCCACTGCTCCTCCGACCACAACACACATAAATCACATGGGTCGGTGCAAGAGCATTCTCGCCCTTGACACCGGGTACATAAATTATGAGGGTCTACCTCCACAAGAGATCGAAAAGCACCACATTTGCGGCCCTCCACATTAGGGCACAATCTGCGGCTGATGGGGGGGGGAATCCATTGCACAATGAAACGCGAGCAATCACACATATAAAAAAAATACAAAGTACTTACAGTCTCCCAACACAAGCACTCCGTAAGAAAAAGCAGAGAAAAAGTCCTTCTTAATGAAGTAGCTAAGCATACGAACAGCGGGCAGAGTGGCAAACAACACGTCTGTCTCCGTCGGCGGCCGAAAGCAAAGTGGATCTTCACCTCTCTGTCGGGCAGGACTCCCTACTACCGGACAAGCAGTTAACTATCGAACCCCGGTCCAGCTTGGCGCTGATTACCTTCCTATTGTTAAAGGACCGAAGGATTGTATTACGTATCGGAACAAATATCAATAAAAATTTTACATACTAGTATCATAAAAATTCTTTCATCTCAGTAAAGAGAGAGAGAGTGTGTGTGTTTACCTCTCTGTTCTCTCAGAAAATACTTATATCGCTTCCAGCGAAACATAGGGAGGGAGTTACCACTATGACATACATATCCTGTGTGGCAAAAGAGAGAGAGAGAGAGAGAGAGAGAGAGAGAGAGAGAGAGAGAGAGAGAGAGAGAGAGAGAGAGAGGAGAGGAGTTATCCTTAATTAGAAGAGTGAAATGGGTAGATTATTGTATTTCTTTAAAATACTATCACATAATATGGATTTTGTAATTACAGTTATATTAATATTATTATTATTTTAAAGTATTAAAAACAAATAGTACATGTACTATAAAAATTCTCGTCTCTGTAAATGAGAGAGAGAGAGAGAGAGACCTTACCTTACAGACCTTACAGTTCGTTCGGGTTGCCCCAGGTCCCTCAGTGTGAGGCGCCTCTAATGTCTACCAGAGAGTTGCTAGTACATCTTCCGGTATATTTTGCATCTTCCAATCTTGGATGGTCTGGGATGCAGTTTAGATATTTGTCGAGCTTATTCTTAAACACATCTACGCTCACTCCTGATATATTCCTCAGATGAGCTGGCGACACATTGAATAGACGCTGCATTATCGATGCTGGTGCGTAGTGGATTAATGTTCTGTGTGCCTTTCCTTATTTTCCTGGTATAGTTTGGGCACTATTAATCTACCTCTGCTTGCTCTTTCTGATATTTTTAGTTCATGATATTTTCTGTTATTCCTTCTATCTGTTTCCATGCACTGAATTATCATGTAGCGTTCTCTTCTCCTTTCTAGACTATATAATTTTAAGGATTGTAGTCTTTCCCAGTAGTCTAGGTCCTTAACTTCTCCTATTCTAGCTGTAAAGGACCTTTGTACACTCTCTATTTGTGCAATATCCTTTTGATAGTGTGGGTACCATATCATGTTGCAATATTCAAGTGGACTACGAACATATGTTTTATAAAGCATAATCATGTGTTCAGCTTTTCTTGTTTTGAAGTGCCGTAACAACATTCCCAGTTTTTGCTTTACATTTGCC
This sequence comes from Macrobrachium nipponense, assembly GCF_015104395.2. NCBI lineage: Eukaryota > Metazoa > Arthropoda > Malacostraca > Decapoda > Palaemonidae > Macrobrachium > Macrobrachium nipponense. The sequence continues at coordinate 72,874,340 of NC_061091.1, read as the reverse complement.
AACAGAATGGCTATTTGATCATTGCATACATGTTCCTATTCATCATCACACCAAGGTCTTTAACTGCTTCCTTATTTGTGATTGTCTCATTATTAGGTCCCCTATATGCATATAGCTTTCCTTCTCTGTCTCCATAATTTATTGATTCAAATTTATCAGAGTTAAATACCATCTATTTACCTCTGCCCAATCATATACTTTGTTAAGGTCTCTTTGTAGAGCGTTCCTATCTTCATCACAAGTAATTTCTCTACTTATTCTTGTGTCATCAGCGAAACTACTCACTACGAATCCTTAACATTACTGTCTATGTCTTCAATCATAATAACAAACAATATTGCAGCTAGCACCGTACCTTGTGGCACACCGGATATTACCTTGGTTTCATCGATTTCTCATCGTTTGCAATAACTATCTGTTTTCTGTTGTGTAAAAATTCTTTTAACCATCTTCCTACTTTATCTCGATATTGTGTTTTCTAATTTTCTTTGCTAATATATTATGGTCTACTTTGTCAAAAGCTTTGCAAAGTCTAGATAAACCACATCTGTTTCATTTCCGCTTTTCATATTTTTGAATATGTTCTCACGGTGGACTAACAGTTGGGTTTGTGTACTTTTTCGGGTACGAAAACCGTGTTGTCCTATATTAAACAAATTATTTTTTATTAAATGTTTCATAATATTTTTCTTCATTACCCTTTCATACACTTTCATAATATGTGATGGTTAGATCACAGGCCTATAATTACTTGCCTCTAGTCTTGATCCACTTTTGAAAGTAGGGGTGTGATATGCTAATTTGTGCTCATCATAAATCTTGCCTGTATCTACACTTTGTCTTAATAATATTGCAAGTGGCTTTGCGATAGAATGAACTACTTTCTTTAACAAAATAGCAGGGACTCCATCCGGCCCTGCAGCAGCTCCATTTTAATTTCATTAATTGCCTGCACAATATCAGCTTCATTAATTTCTATGTCAGCTAAATATTCACTATTTTCGTCCCTACTTCTATATCATTATCTTCATTATCTATTCTAGGGGTGAATTCTTCTCTTATATCGTTCTGCCAGTATGTTGCAAATTTCCTTTTTTCATTCGTTAATCTCCCTTCAATTCTCAGAGGGCTATTTCTATTCTTCTTTTATTCATATTCTTCGCATATGAGTATAATAGTTTGGGGTTTTGCTTGATATTTAAAAGGGTTTTTTCTTCCAAGTCCCGTTTTTCATTTTCTTTTGATTGTATAATCTTTTGTTCTGCATTTTCTATCTTACTTTTTAGTTCTATAACTTTCCATGCATTTTTTTCTTTTGCAAGACCTTTTTTCCACTTTCTGATTTTCTGGAACAAGATCCTCTGTCTCTTGGTATGCATGAATGATGTTTACTTTTCTTCTTCGGTATATATTTATCCACTATTTCTCCAATATTTTATATATATCTCCGTATTTACCCTTATGTCATCACTTACGAAAATTTTATCCCAATCTTTGTTTAATTTCTTCATTAATTTCTGACCATTTTATATTTTTTACTGTAGAAGTTGATTTCCATATCCTCCCACTTTTTCATTTCTTGCTTATCTCTATTTTCACTTGCTTTGGAATGAACTGTTAATTCTATGACATTATGATCTGAAATACTCGCATTATAAACTATTATTTCTTTAACATAATTCATCTCGTTCACAAATACTAGGTCTAAAGTATTTTCCTTTCTTGTTGGCAGGTGATTTATTTGTTGAATGTTGTATTCTAGTAGCATATCTAATAGCTTTTCAAATTGCCTCTTATCTTCTGCACTACTATTACTCTCTTTTTTATATGTATAAGTACAACCACAGTCTCCTATTCGTTCTTTCCATTCTACGAAAGGAAAGTTGAAGTCACCAGATAGGAGAATAGTCCAGTCCTTGTGATTTCTACATATATCATCCAATTTTTCAATTATTAAGTCAAACTCTTTAGTATTAGGAGGTCTATATATTACTGTGTTCATCAATTTTCAGATTCAAATTCTACCGCTATTAGTTCACATTCTGAGTTACTATATTTCTCATATATTTTTCCTTGTTTTTTGTCTTTCCCATATATTGCGGTTCCCCCTTGATTCCTATTTTTTCTATCTGATCTATATGTTTGGAACCCTTTTATTTGATCATCATTCCCAGTCTCTTGGGAATACCAGGTTTCACTTATATTCATTATATCTATTTTCTTTCATTTTGGGTTAGTTCTTCTAAGTACTCTATTTTTCTTTTTGAGTTACTCGTAACTAAACAAACCTGCGCATTCATCACTATGATGGTTTGCGTGTTTTCTCCTTGCATTTATTTATATTGGTAGTAATAAGGATTTTCCCATGTCTCTTTCCTGTTCTGGTATGTTGTTCTTTTTTTCATTTCCAGAAATTCTGACATTAAAAAATCCAACTTTTCCATAATATTTGATCTTCCTTCATCATAATTATTCATTTTGTGTCTGAATCTGCAATTTTCTCCGTTTCTGCAATATCCTCTTGCATAATAAATACAGTTATTATCTCTTGAGTAGAATTCGGAGCTGATGCTTTGAAATTTTTTTGCTGACACCTCTGCATATCTCATTGGTGGTTTGCTTTTCTCTTTTACCTGATATTCTTGATTTCTCTCTTTATTTGTTTCTTTCTATAGAGAGAGAGAGAGAGAGAGAGAGAGAGAGAGAGAGAGAGAGAGAGAGAGAGAGAGAGAGAGAGAGAGAGAGAGAGAGAAATTGCATGAACACTTGGTGGCAACAACACAACAGCTCCTCCCCCTCCGGTCCCATTACTTGATATATCTGACAGCTTTAGTACCTGGAGTTTGAGAGAGAAGACTGTGATTTCCTTCATTCTTACATAATTTTTCAAATTTATAAACTAGAATATTACCTAATTAACTTTAGTATTTTCTTTAATGAATTGATATTATTGCTGTATACACTAATATTAATATTTGAAACAGTAAATCAATTATTTATCATACAAAAAAAAAACATACATCTAGAGGAGAGAGAGAGAGAGAGAGAGAGAGAGAGAGAGAGAGAGAGAGAGAGAGAGAGAGAGAGAGAGAGAGAGAGAGAGAATTATTTTTATTATGTGATATCATTTAATCTTATTAATCTTACTAATAGAGTATTAATCAGTATTAATATTTGAAAATTAGTAAATCATTTTTGTACCATAAAAATGCATTTAGTCATGAAAATAACATCAAAATACACTCATTAGTGAGGATTTTTGCTGGAAAAACCCGCAAATAATGGGTAGATATGGTCCAGAAAGAAATCCGCGAATCAGTGAGTCCGCAAATACAAGGGGGTCCACTGTATAGGAGCTGCATGATCAAGGGTCAGACTTCTGGGCCTTTTCGAAATGAGTGAGGAATAGTAGCTCATCCAAAAATGGGCTGTGAAAAATATTTTAGCATCAGAGGCATTAATGCAAAGTTCTGGGAAGGGTTTGCATTATTGCCAGACTCCTTCCTCCCCTTGCTAGAGGAAAAAGTTAAGTATATCTTAGTTTTACCAGACCACTGAGCTGATTAACAGCTCTCCTAGGGCTGGCCCGAAGGATTAGATATTTTTACGTGGCTAGGAACCAATTGGTTACCTAGCAACGGGACCTACAGCTTATTGTGGGATCCGAACCACACTATATCGAGAATTGAATTCTATCACCAGAAATAAATTTCTCTGATTCCGCGTGACCGAGCGGGAATCGAACCTGGGACCACCGGATTGGCAGCCCAGCTCGAAAACCACTCGTCCAGCGTGGAACTCCTTGCTAGAGGAAGGAGCAGGATTGCTTCTATGATTATGATAAGAAACATAAAAAGGATGCTGTATGTGTAAGCTTACCGCATCAATCGCCAGACCAGCCAGTGTAAGTTTGATTCCTATCCTCAACCCGAAGGAAGAGGAGTGGATGGAGAAGGTGAGGGAAGGTGGAGAGGCCAGCCACTCTCGCATCCTTCTTACCTCTAGAACGGCACACCATAGGCGAGATGCAACTTGTTCTCTTGAAGGAGCTGGGTAAGCAAACACAACCTGCAAGCATCCACCACTGGTCCAAGGAAATGAGGTTCCAAGTGATCATATACAGTGTATTGTATAATTGTTATTGGTATTTTATGCATTGTTGAAATATGGTAGGTGTCCTATATATGGACAGCATATGGTTGATTCTAGGAGGAGTCTGTTTATGTATTTAAGTTGTGTTGTGACGTCATAGGCGGTGACATCATAGACAAGATGGCGGCAGCGGCATTGGGATGTAAACAATAACACGGGGAAGTAGGAGACATGTGTGTGTGGTGTTTGGTTGGCAGGGGAGAGCTCTCTGACTGGTAGAAGTTTTTAGGTCATAAGTCTTATTGTGCGGTTGATCTAAGGTGAATTCTGGAGTATAATGGAGTTGGAGAACGCATACAGGTGGGTATATTATTCATTGGTTTTAAAAAAAAAAAATAAAAAAAAAAAAAAATAAATAAGTAAAAAAAAGTTAGGCTAGGCTAAAATTCAAACCAAGGACCTGTGGGCAGGCCTGAAGGTTAAGATAAATATGGTTGCAATGACCTTATCTATCTTCCTGTCCAACATATTCTTTGGAGTGATGACAAGTACCCATCCACTGGACTATCCAACTGCAGAGAAGTCTCTCACGGTCTCGTAATATTCCGCAGCGGATAAGACACTGACACTCCACGGGGGGTGTCGATCCTTATGGGTACAGAAACACACCAATAGGACAAAGTAATATGACTTATCTGGATCAACCAATTCAAAGTCCACAGCGTAGCTCGTGACGGTCTCGGACTCCTCCACAGCTGCCGACTGGCTGCGTTCGGTGTGAGACAGTGAGAGGGCGAACAGTCATGCAACCAAGACGTTGTCACATGACACTCGCCTTTTGAAGGGTTATGCCGAGAAACCACACAAATCATCTATCTTGTTCGCCACCGATGTTGGGAGACGAGATGATGATTCTCTCAAGGCGTGTGCCCATCAGAAGAAAGTCAATTGCCTTCTAGAGACCGCGATCCCTGATGGCAAGACAAACGTTCTCATAGTAGTTGAATCTCAACTAAGGAGAAACAATACTATATACCAGTGAAAGACTAAGATGAATGAGGACGTACGTCTTCACAGCTGAATCGAGAGAAGTTAACTCTCAAGATTCTGAACGTAGAATAAGTCCCGTCGATTACACCAACCAGTGAAGACGGCTTTAATCCCTGTTGTTTTACAAAGGACTGAAAACGCTAAACAGTTATTTCATTGCTGTTCGGTGAGAAGTTGGAGTTTGCAATGAAAGCAGAGTGCCTTTCAGTAATGAAAACACAGGAATTGTACTGCCTGAAGAACCGCTTCTCATGCGCTGGATCAGGGAGGACATTTCTATTACTTGGATGTAGAGCTGGAAGGGCGGGTAACAGGCAAAGTCTTCCGGTAATATTCATCTACCAATTCGGGAGTGAACAAAGAATAATTGCACACCATACAAATTACGAGATGTATTTAGAAGACAAATTCAGATGTCTGAAGAAATCATTCTGCCGCTGCGATGAAGCGGAAGACCTAGGCTACAGAGTCAGTGAGATATCTCTGTCTGAAAATTCTTGCAACGGCAAAAGGCGATGCAGTAGAGATGGTCATACATGCATGCGAGAATTCCAGCCAACCACAGACCTAAGTCTGTGATTGCCGGGCAGAGATTCGGTTTGGCAGTCAATCATCGCAGAGGAGGAGAGAAAAAACCCAACCGAACTATCTCGGAGAGCCAGCAGGACTGGCTGCGGCAGGCAGGGCTGGCCGGCAGCCCAGACACTGCTAGCTCTCGCTCACTTGTCATCCTAAGTGCCAGGTAATCCATTCCATGAAGGAATGCGTTCGGCTAGAACCATCGAGCGCAAGAAAATACGCTCAAGCATTTGCATCACCGAAACGGATTTTGGTGAATGCAAACGCTGTGGTGGTGGTGTTGTAAACAATACCACTAGTATCTCAAAATCAAAACTGGTAACTCTTGGGAGGCTTACAAGGCAGTCCCGAGTTGTAGTTCAATTAAGATACTATTTGTCTCGGTCACATACCCGTAGAGTTAACTACAGTATGTGCCTACTATTCGGACAATTCAACAGATAACTGAAGCATGTGGCGAGAGAAATATACATAGTATATTTGTAGGTTCCTGTAAATACACCTCCAGCTTAAATTCTCTTCCATTCGAGGAACAAGAATAAGGACTGGAAGCCGACCACCTTCATTCTCTAATGGAGAGAGTGAAGGTGAAGTTTTCCCGAAGGAAGACTTCTACGGTGATAACAGGATACCGAAAACTACTAGTTCAAGCCAAACTGGATGTTCCTGATACAGTAGCACTGGAGAGGCATTCAAACTCTTGGTGCTATCCATCCTGAACGGATTGACTGTTTGGTAAAATCTAGGATTGAACCAAAAACATAGTCTCTCGGGTTCGAATTCCGAGGAGTAAAACTCCATCGAATCCTCTTATTTCCTTGTTTCATTCTGGTATACCCAAGTAAAGGAAAAAAAAAGAGATCGTCAGGTCCATTCGTGCCTGGGTCCTGACACAGTGAGTGTACTCAGCAGTCTGGACCTTGGCTGCACGGTCAATATTAAGTGACCATACTCTTGGTGATGCTCGCAAGCGAGCGGCCAAGACGGTTTCCGGGTACAGAGGTGAAACCTCTGGAGCAGGGAGAGGAGGTACCAGCGGTGGCTGGTACCTCCATGGTCCCCGTCTTCTTCCTTGAGGAAAGAGAGACAGGCCTCATTCCCGGAGGAACGGGAGGACCAGCGGAAGACCCACCTGTCTCACCAGAGCGAGACAGATCCTTAGAAGTCCCGTGACCGAGGACTTCTTGGGGGGGAGTCCACCTTCTCTTCTACGGCAAAGCCTTAGAAGTCGAAGGGGTGGAGACATGAAAATATGATCATCTCAAAGAGGAGGATGACAAAACCTGACAAGCTCTCTTCCTCTTCAGTTCCTCCAAATTCTGCCAGGACTTCTATCATCAGGAATAGGAATAAACATCAGGGCAGGGCATGCAAGCTTCATCAGTTACGTAACTCCAGGGTAGTAGTGGTAAATGAATATGATTATCAGCAGGGGATCAATAACACACACTCGAGGATCGGTATCACAACATGCTACGAGTCACAGTACAATTACAAGGTTAGGATAACCAATACTGCTGTAAACATAATCACACTGTTAGTCTGTAAAATGAAGAAAAATTATTTAAAGTAATAAGGATATTCCTCTCGCATCCAAGGGCACCGGCCTCCGAAGTGAGAGGAGATCCCCCAAACATCAACACCACACACCCCTTCTTCTACCTTCGTCCAATAGCAAGTGAAAGGATGAAGGAGAAGAGAAATTACCATAAAAACAAAACAAGGACAAACCTTTGAAGTTCCCTCGGTAATTCCCAAGCGCAAGCGTAATTTTCGGTAGAACACATGTCATCGTACAGGATCAATATCACTCACGTTAAATACATGCTCTTCCTCACGTTATATACATATTTCGTCCTCACCTTAAAGGGCGAAGAAGTAATAATATTGGCATACCTTTGCCGCCGACTCTTAACACAAGTAGAGAGGCGGCTATAATGGCTATCACAAACAGTGGGTTTGTATATTAATTGAATTTAATATTAATATCAAAACACCGTATATATATTTATTTACAAAACAAAAAAAAAAATAAAGCAGAAAGATCCCACCGGGGAAAAAAATCAACGACCAGTCAGCCAGAGCTCACACACGTCTTCGTTGGAAAGACGGCCGAAAGCAAAGTGGAGTGTTTACATCCGGGCAGGCTAGCATTCCTGCCTGCCACACGGTAGTTACTGCCTAACCACCTTGTTCAAGAATTTAACGGCCGTAGAATTCCTGCTACGTGTAAGTAATCCTTATGTAAAGGACCGAGGGTTTGTATATCGTGTAGGAACAAAAGTGGGTTTGTATATTAATTGAATTTAACATTAATATCAAACACCGTATATACATATTTATTTAAAAACAAAAATAAACCAGAAAAGATCCCACTGGAAAAATGATAAACATCCAGTCAGCCAGAGCTCACAAACACACAGCTTCATTGGAAGACGGCTGAAAGCAAAGTGGAGTTTTTACATCCGGGCAGGCTAGCCTACCCGCCTGCCACATGGTAGTACTGCCTAACCATCTTGTTCAAGAATTTAACAGCCGTAATTCCAGCTACGTTGAAAGTAATTCCTTATGTAAAAGACTGAGGGTTTGTATATCGTGTAGGAACAAACATTCCTACATAGCCTGACATTATTGGTTTTGCTTTCAGTGGAAGATATCCAAGGAAAATGAAATTAAAATACTGTAAACAGGTGTAAAACAGCCAAACTTCATAGAATACCAGTAATTGCCTAGCCACAAATGGCGGCAAGGAGAATTCTGACAAGAGCTAAAACATTCGAAACACCTAGTGGAGACACAGGTAAACTAGACAGTCATCGGGCAGCCATTCGGTTTTTTGTTTTTTTGTTTGAATGCTGACTCGCCTAATCGGCGGGGAGATATAGCTAAATTCAACAGTAGGTAAGATTCATCTCAAATAATATACTATATAAAAACTTAAGCACTTACCAGATATATTTTGCATAGGTGTATCTTCATGACCCATTTTGTTATACTCCTCCTCAACTATTCTTTAACTGTAATATCTTCATCTTCTTCTTTGACTGTAATAAAGTCATTGTCTTCTTCTTTGACTGTAGTGTTGTCTCTGGAATGCTGCCTGTGGCTCATGGATGTGTAAGAGCTCATCCCTTTCTGAGAAGGTTCACCCTCTTCTGGAGGTGATGTTGGCTTTGCTCTCAACTCTGGTTCTGAATGATTCTCTAGCTCTGCCTCAGATTAGGCTCTGGTTCAGAATCTGCATCAAGGTCACCTGGTTCCAACACCAAAGCTGGCGTTGTCATGTTCTGCCTCGTGCTCAAACTCAAGTTCAGGCTTATACTTGTGAGCAGAATCAGGATCTTCCTTGTTTCTTCCCTTTGCTTGATATGGTCTGGCTCCAGTTCAAAGTCTCCAGCATCTTTTGTGAGAGGGAAAAAAAAAAAAAAAAAAATCACAATTTGTTGTAAATTGTATTTTTCCTACATATGGAATATACTTACAGCGCAGCTAGCACGTCGCAAGCTTTCAGACAGGTGGTTTGGTAGTTAAACCTTGAATGCCTAAGGGGTATAATAAAAATCCTCTCCCGTATGCCTGGGGGGGTCTCGGAGTGAGCGCTGAAGCAGAAAAAATATTTTTTTCAAATAATCACAGAGCGCTTAGTTTTCAAGATTAAGAGTTCATTTTTGGCTCCTTTTTTGTCATTGCCTGAAGTTTAGTATGCAACCATCAGAAATGAAGAAAAAAAAAATTATATGGTTATGATACAATAAAGTTTGTTCATACTTACCTGGCAGATATATATATATTTGGTAAAACATCACAGCAGGCAAACAGGCCACCTACATTAAACGCTTGCCACCCTCCAAAAAAGTACATTATAACGCGTCCTGACACCGGAGATGGGCATCAGTCGCGACTTGTTGTTGGTGAGAAACGGAGCTAAAGACCTCTACTCTCCTTCGAAGTAAGTATTTTCTCCAAAGTTAGAAATTAAGGCCAAATTTTAAGATTTAAACAGAGGGTAGTGAAAAGGGTGGCTACGGCAGTGGAAATCTCACCAAAACGCTTTCGAAATTTTTACTTACAACTAAAAATGTTTCGAAGATTGACGCCATCTTGATGTTTACGGAGTCGCGTTGTGTCAACAAACTTCCATCCTGTGCTAAATCTGCACACCACTTTGTACCCATAGACGCTGGGGCACTTTCATCACAACAATCGTAAACCAACCTCTTACCAGCACTTATTCAAGGGGACTACGGCATTCTTTGCGGCGTTTTGCGCTCTTCAATTGTTTATCAGTGTTGTCAATTGGTATGTGTTTACCCTCCAAACTAGGTATAAGACTTACACAAAACCGGGGAAATAAGTGAAATTAGCGTATCTATTTGCATTATATATACGTACATATTACAGCAATTTTATCATTACTGCATTACTATGACAACTAGAATTCATCGAAACAGTTTGTAAATGCATCAGCGTATGTGTGACGCTCCACTAGATTGGCAACGATGAGTCCATTTTTCCTCACGTCGTCTGCTCGTAAGTATACATCCGAAACATTTGTATTTTGGGGGTTAATTTGGTTGTCAAAAAAGGGATAATAGACATGAATTAAATAAACATTTTGAAGTAAAGAAATTAAACTAAATATTGAGTAAAGTAAACATTAATTGGGAATAAAGCTTTGCATCTCATAATCAGTGTTGTCGTCTGCTGCTCGTAACTGTGTTTGCGGGAGTGAGTGCTTAGGAACAGGAACCACAGCGTGGTTCAAGTGCACTGTGGAGTGAATTAAGACCAAAATGTGTATAATTACAATCAAAATAAGCACTGTGGAGTTTCAGTTGTGATGGCAGTAAGGATAAAAACCACCGATTACAAGGTAAGAATGAATTCAGTTCCAACCATAACCCCGGGAATAACAAAGTTACATACTTTCACTAATATAGGCAACAAAATGTTGTTTTGATTGTGCTGATTACAACTGCAATCTTGAGTAAGATCAATAAACGTTACATACATACGCTAACATTGTTCAAATGAGTGCTGGGAAGGCTGGAAAGATGGTGGCCGTCACTGATGAGAACCTTCCATGCAAAACGTAGCCGCCATATTGAATTTCAAAACTGCCTTGAAAACATATTTACGAAGAGCTCACATTGCTTATTTTAGTTCGTATGGGCTTTCATATATCACATTATGTTGACGAAACTTCAGTCTTAAATGGTATGCTTAGAGTTGCAATTGTATTCTTGTTTCACCAATTAAATATCGAGTGAATAAGACCCGTCCACCGTGATGAGGGTTGGCCTGCCGTGGTATTCTACCCTACTTTTTTTGGGGTTGTACACATTGATCGCACAGGGTCCACCCCTGTACCATGCAGTTTTTTACCCTAGTAACCTTCCTATTGTAAAAGGACCGAAAGGTTTGTATCCCGTGTAGGAACAATTCCGCCTTACATCATCGTCCCCCCGAATTGTGAGACAGCGGCCGCCGGGAGGTACTGACACGCCCTAGCTCTACGCCTCAGCATGATAAAAACTCAAGAGTAAAGTAAAACAAACAAAATAGGGAGTCAGGAAAAGGCTCCGGCCACAAACCTCTTTCCTTTTGGATGTTCTTTGTCTGTTGCCCTGGCTGCCTCAAGCGCTCCACCAGGACCATCAACACCGCCTTGTTATTTCCCTTCGTCTCCAGCCCTCTGGCCTCCAGTTCAGCCACTTTCACCTTGATGGGGTCTAACTTTGTACTCATCACGTCAATGCTCACTTCCTAACCCTAATCCAAACGTCAGAATCCAGTTAATTAACAGAAATAACAGACGCTGCCTTTCACCTACAACAGACTACATTTAAATGGAGTAGTAGTAGTAGTAGTGGGTGGGATATGCCTTTGAAACGGCTCCCTTGCTTCTTTTATTCCTCCTTTGTTTGTGCCGCTTGAGCTTCTTCTCTCTGAAATACCACATTTCTTTTATAAAATCTTTCCTATTCTCCACTTCCTCCCTCATTAGTACTACCAATAAGAGTATATTTGCTACTAATTCCTATTTATTTTCTTGATATGGTTGCTGCATAAAGCTATATCGATTTTCTAATTTCATTGTATGCTGGACAGTAAAGTAAGAAATGTTCTAAATTTTCATTTTATTCCTCACAGTATAAACATTTTGTCTCTTCTCCTTTTATCCTATTTTCTGTCATTTAATCCTAGTATACTAGTCTGGGCCCTACTGATCAGCATTGTTTTTCAGTGTTGTCATACCAGATTTCTTCTCTTATGTTTTCTTTATATTTTCTGTAGATTCTTAAAGTTGACTTTTCATTCATTTCTTTCTGCCATGTTTTTCTGTCCCAATTGTTTATTATTTCTCTTAACTGTTTGTCTTCAACTGCTTCAATTTTACTTAAGTTTATGTTTAGTTCTTTCATATACTCTTTTACTTGCATTATCCAGGTTTTTTTTTCATACTGATCCATTGTTATCTCATATAGGAGCCTATTTCCACCATTCTTCAGTGTATGTTTCAGGTAGAATAGTTTATTCTAGATATCTCTAGATTGGCAGGAAGAGGCCCCTATTTCAGATCTTAACGCACAACTTGCTGTGTAACTTGGCGCTTTCAATATTGCTCTGTATACTTTATTATCTATCTTCTGCAATTTATTTATTGTTTTCCTGTCAAGTTTCATGACTTCCATCGCATACATGAATGAAGGCATCGCTAGTCCTTTCCAGTACAAATTTCCTATTTTTACCCTGCTACAGCTTTTATTGATGACTGCATTAGCCATATTTGCCATCTGCTTTGCTTTAATTTGGGCCCTTTTTATCTGTTCTCTGAAGCAGTCTTTCATGTTGTTGATTGTTACTCCTAGGTATTTAATATTCTTAACTATTTTTATTCCTTCTATGTGCTCCATATTCTCCACATCATCGATACTGTACCAGTCGTTGTATATTAGTATGTTACTCTTGTCCTTGTTTATGTTTAGGCCACATTCACTTGCAATTTCTCTAAGGGTTTTTATTGATTTTGTTATTTCTTCTAGTGTGCGCCCTAGTATTAATCCGTCGTCTGCATATAGTAGTGCCACTATCCTTATTACTTCATTTCTGAAACCTTCTGTTGTATTTTCTAATTTTTCTACTATCAAGTACGTTATTAATAGAAAGAATATGGTTGAGCCATTGCATCCCTGTCTATTCCATTAGTTACGTTTAGTTTCTTTTTGTTCTGTATTTGTTAAGGCATAGGCCTTGTTACGTCGTTTGTATATATCTTTGCAACTGTATTTATTACTTCTGCATGTAGCCTGTATTTCATCATGACCTCAATGAGCTTTTTCCTATTAACTGAGTCAAATGCTTTTTGGAAGTCTATTGATACTACAAATAATGGGTCCTTTCTTCTGTAAGTCTCTTGTATGCAGTATTGTAAGATATATAAATTATCGGATTCCTCTCCTTTGTGCGGTAAAGCCTGATTGTATTTCTTTCATTTTTTTCCTATATTCTATATGTTTTTCTATTTTGGTTTCTTTCAGGATTCCCATGAAGATTTTATATGATGCATTTGTTAGAGCAATTGGCCTTAGATCTTTGGACTGTGGGGTTTTGTTTTTTTTTTGGGCCGGGTCGTAAGTGTTGTTTTTGACTTAAACCAGCTTTTCTGCGTTTTCCTGCCCTTCAGTATTTCATTTAAACATTCTGCCAATTCTTTTTGAAGGTTGTTACTTTGTAATAGTAATTTGAACAGTACTGGCTTCATTCCATCTGGTCCTGGTGCTTTATTTATCTTCATTTTCTCAAGTTGATTTTTTACATCTTCTTCTGTTATGTTGATTTCTTCCATGGGTTTCTAATTCTCTGTCTCTGTTGGGTCTACACTCCATGCATATGTTCCCTTAAAGATATATGGCATTTCATCTGCTGTCCTAATCTTTTCACTATTTCTTCCATGTCATGTTTGTACTGTTCTTTCTTGCTTTCATTCCATATCTCTCCTATTTTGTTTTCTTTTTTTTGGTATATTGTTTCCCAGTTTTATTTACCAGCTCTTTCCCTAGGGTTTCGTCCTTCATCCCTTGCTTATTTTCATCGAATATTCTTATCCATTCTTTTTCTGATGTGGTCTTTCCTCTCAGCATGTCTATATATTCCCAGATTTTCCTGTGTCTGTTTTTATCATTCATTATCTCATTTCTAATGTGCAAACGATCACTTTCCGAAGTAGTAGTAGTAGTAGTGGGTGGGATATGTCTTTGAAACGGCTCCCTTGCTTCTTTTATTCCTCCTTTGTTTGTGTTTGTTTGAGCTTCTCTCTGAAATACCACATTTCTTTTATAAAATCTTTCCTATTCTCCACTTCCTCCCTCATTAGTACTACCAATAAGAGTATATTTGCTACTAATTCCTCTTTATTTTCTTGATATGGTTACTGCATAAAGCGATATCTATTTCTAATTTCATTGTATGCTGGACAGTAAAGTAAGAAATGTTCTAAATTTTCATTTTGTTCCTCACATTATAAACATTTTGTCTCTTCTCCTTTTATCCTATTTCTGTCATTTAATCCTAGTATACCTAGTCTGGCCCTACTGATCAGCATTGTTTTTTCAGTGTTGTCATACCAGATTTCTTCTCATATGTTTTCTTTATATTTTCTGTAGGTTATTAATGAATGAAGGCATCGCTAGTCCTTTCCAGTACAATTTTCCTATTTTTACTCAGCTACAGCTTTTATTGATGACTGCATTAGCCATATTTGCCATCTGCTTTGCTTTAATTTCAATCCGAACGTCACGAGCGAGTGAAATAAGAGACGCCACCGAGAGATTTCCCGCGCACCTCAGCCACTTTCCTCTCGGAAACAGAGTTAACTTTCCAGTGGAAAAAATGAAAAAGTATCACACATTTCACCAAAACGTACCCTTTTCGTATCAAATATTACCATTTAGTATAGAAAAAGTATCTTTTGTCAGAATGTTTTAATGTTGTGTATAACACTGATAAACAATCTGTGCAATTAGAACTGTTATTTATATTACGATCCCTATTCCTTTTATTTAGCAATACTGAAAATGTAAATAATCACACATCTTGAAGTTGAAGAAATAAACTTTGTAATATAAAATAATTCGTTGCATTTCATTTATTATATTGATAATATTAATTGTAGGTTTACAAAGCATTGAGCATGCATGATACATTTATTGAATTTTATATCATGAAATGCAAGCTTAAAAACTATAACTTGCATTACTATTATTTTCAAAATTAGAAATTATCAGGTAATTTAAAAAATTAAGCTAGCAAACAATAAATTTGCAAAATTAAAGATTAAGCTAGCAAACTTAAAATACTTCCAAACCAATAAGGTTACATGCTGGATGAATAATAATAACAATTCAATAAGGTAGATAATATGCACAGATTTTTTGTGGCGAAAAAGATGGACTTATAGTGGACTGTATTATATGCTTAACGTTGTTACTTGGTCAAAAACCGCTAAAAAGCCTTACGTAACAACTCCACAAAACTCCCTTTGCGGTTTCTAAATTACGGGGAGATATCTCTCAACCCAATTCATTCACTTACTGAGCAGTCCTTGTTGACATGAACTCAATCATAAATCGCTACATGAGATACGACGAGAGGTACGCGCGCTCCCCCCCCCCCCCCACTCTCTCACTCTCTCTCTCTCTCTCTCTCTCTCTCTATATATATATATATATATATATATATATATATATATATATATATATTAATATATATATATATATATATAGATATTATATATATATATATATATATATATATATATATATATATATATATATATATATATATATATATATACGTATATATAAATTATATATATATATATATATATATATATATATATATATATTATATACATATATATATATATATATATATATATATATATATATATATATATTATACATATATATATACATATGTAGCGGTACTTACTCTTCCGCACACAGCCCTAAGGTAACGTGTGGCGACTTGGAGGCTGTACTTTGGAGATTTAGACTTATATAAATTTTTCTTACCTTGCTGAAGCTCATGATATTTGAATTAGCAAAAGTTATCGTTTGGATGAGAAATGAAGATTGATATTTTCTTAACATAGGTTTATTCTTCGCTGGGGTACTTATAAAGTTTCCACCTTCTGGGCTCTTGGACTGATAAAACTTAATTGGCACTTGAAAGGCACTTTGTTGCAATTACGAGTCTATAGGCACGAGGGAATTTCACTGAGTGTTAATTGTCACTTTCACTGTCTATAGATTGATTCGCTCACCACACTTTTGCGCTTTATTTCTTCTTCTCTGGATTCTTCTTTGCTGCTTCTCTCTGTCTCTTCTTCTTCACTCGTTCTCTGTTCGGCTGCGGCACCACTCTTTGTAGTTGCTCGTTCTCTCCCAACGCCATCTTGAATTGCTCTCCGCCTTCTTCTCTCTCTGTCTGCTCTTTTATTAGGAAGATATCTTCTTAGCACCGCCTTTGGATTTTTGGATCTTGACTGGGTGTGGCATGTCTGAAAGACTTCTTGTGTCTTAGTGGCTGCCAACTTGTATACAAACCGCCTTCCTGTCATGCCTTCTACAATGATTCGTAGGCTCTGAATTTGTATAACGCCTCCTTCTTCATGTCCTGGCTTCTTGGGGGCGTCCATTTTGTAACCTCATAGGTCATTCGTTGATACCCCTTTTGGGCTGTCTTATGACCAACACTCATGGCTTTTGATTCGTCGATACTAGAGGCCTGTCTTTGGAAAGGTGGAGCTCTGAAGAGTTTGGTACTTCCCTCTTTCTAACAACGGGTCATAGAATTCCTTTTTAACGTATGCCAGATGGCTCTCTCTGACCTGTTCACGAAGGGAACGGCGATTAGTCATCGGCGCTAATGAGAGTAGTTTCCAATTCCTCGAAGATTGCCTCGGCGATATCGCTGGTCACTAATCGCTGTACGGACAGGGGTTTTTTGGGGGAGATGGAAACCACATGGCTGATGGCTAAAGCCTATGTTTGGAGTAACAAAATCCCCTTCGCTAAGAAAATCATTATCTTATTCCCTTTTCCCTTTTCTTCTCTTATTATCCGTTTCGTGCCGTTTCCTTAAGTATTATTATTAAGTTATTGTCTTTGTAATAACGTCACTGTGCCACACTATTACAGTCTCGGCCCGCTACCTCGCTGACTCTGACAGCGTTAACTAAGCTGAAGCAAATATTATACCTACTGGAGGACTCCTAACTTATGCTTCTTGGAAATCATATTGAAACTTTAACTTAAAAAATATCAAAACTGAATGTACACATTAGCAAATCCTTGATTAAGTAACGTTAAGGGCAACTATCAAAATTGAATGTAAACATGAATAAATTCTTGAGCAAGTAACATTCAGAGAAACATCAAAAACTGAATATAAATATGAACAAATCCTTAAATAACGTTAAAAGACATTAAAGCTGAATATAAACATAAACAAATTCTTGATTAGTAATATAAAAGAATCATCAAACTGAATTCAAATATGAGTAAATCACATTAAGAAACATGAAAACTAAATGCAAACATAGATAAATCACCAAAAACAAGAAAACTGAAAGTTAAACATAAATTAGCCCTTAAGTCACACAAGTTATATAAATGCATGGTAGAAGCCAAAAAAATGATAACTATCCAAGTTTACAGTATATGATTGGTAAAGTCCTCTGTCCTATTCTATCTAGGTGGATATCGTCTTTCTTTATGAAAAAAAAATAAATTTCGTTCTTCGTTGACGACACTTGATGACTTCTTATTTTGCTGCGATCTGCTACTTGGGACAAGTCCTGGGAGATAATATCCTTGTGTATTTGTATGCAATAAACAATTTGTGGTCCCCTTGACTTCCTACTGAGATAGTGGTATTGTGTTTCATGCAAATATTCATTGAACCTTTTTACTGTAATTCTGAGTAACCTTGTACGCTAAACCTTATAACTTTATTGCTTGATACTAAAACAAAATTGGCAACTCTGTTAAAGGAACTGGTTAGTGATTAATACTTGTAGGTTTCTTCTACTGTGACAACATTTAGTAAGTTTTTACCAATCAATATCTTGTTAGTAAGTTCTCAACAACTAATACCTTGTTAATTAAGTTCTCATCAGTCAATATCTCGTTAGTAAGTTCTCAACAACTACTATCTTGTTAATGAGTCTTCATCAATTAACTTCTTGTTAGCGAGTCTTTGTCGATTAATATCTTATTAGTAAGTTTTCATCAATCAACATCTAATAGATTTTGAACAAAAATAAGTGTATTAATTACCCCTTCAAATCATAATCATTTCTGAAACGAATTCCCTTATCTTAAAATCACTTAATATCTATCTTAACCATTTCATCTTTATTCTTTCAATTCTAAAGGTGTTCTTATGGAACAATTAAACTCAATAAACTTCTTGAAATTCTTATACTACGCAATAAACTGTTAATTTCGTACCCTTATCACTTAAATATTCCCCTTCAACAAAAAAAAAAAAACTAAGTTCGAAGTTAGCGCGCATAACCCCGAAATTTTGCTACAAACCAACTAATTAAAGTAAGAAGTGCAACAAATTAAAAAATTATTCCTAAGTCGACCTGTGAAGATAAACTTAGCAATAAGAAAATAAAAGAATACATGGGAATAATAAAATGAATCATTGGGTTTGTCCTTTTTTTTTCACTAAAAGTGAATCTTCTAATTCTTAGGTTATACCTAGTCCTTCTTCTGGGACTTCTTCTGGCTTCTCCAGTCACAAGGAGTTCTTCATCATCTTTTAATTCTTTTGACTTTACCCTGGTACTGGGTTTTAGTTCTTGTCCTTCACTGAAAAGTGATTCTTCTTTACCATAGGCTTTGCTTTGGCCTTTCTTCTGAAATTTCTTCCGATTTTACTTCTGACTTTTCTTCTGACTTTAGTCGCGTCAGGATTTCAGCAACTTTGTCTTCTCTTGACCTTATCTTTATCTTTATCTGCCCGAAGGCCTTCTTCTTCGAATGATTTAACATATGAGAAAGTTATTCGATCATTCGTCCTTTTCACTTTTATCTTGTCTCTTGTACATCTTCGACCTTGTATGGTCCTGTGAATTAGTGGCTATCTTTTAACTAATACCACTTCTTACTTCCTTCTTAATATAGACTATGTCGCTTATCTTTTAATCAACTGGGTTTAGCTTTACTTGATGCGTGTTCATCATATTCTTCTGTACTTCTTCCAAATCTTCTTCCCAGCTTGTTCCCATTTTTATATGGGGTCGCCGTTTCGGATGAGCCGTTTCCATCTATTTCTATCTTGTGCTTCTGCCTCATCAATTCCCTTCTCATTTAAATCTCCTCTCACACAGTCCTTCCATCTCTTTCTTGGTCTCCCTCTTTTTCTTCTTCCTTGCACCTCCACCCCCATAGATGTCTCCCAGCGTGGTCCTCATCTCTCCTCAACAGGTGTCCATACCATCTCAGCTCCCCTCCTGCCACTTTCTTGATACTTCCACCACCTTAGTTGACCCCCTTATGTAGTCATTTCTGATCCTATCCACTCTTGTTACCCAGACATCCACCTAAGCATTCTCATTTCTGCCACATCCATCTTCTTCTGCTCTGCTTTTCTCATGCTTGCTGTTTCCGTACCATACAGCATTACTGTTCTTACCACCGTCTTGTGAAATTTTCCTTTCCTTTTAACCTAAGCGGCACTCTTTTGTCACAAAGAACTCCCGAGGCCGCTCTCCAGTTGTTCCAGCCTGCCTGTACCCGATGTTTTACTTCTTCTTCCATACTTCCTCCAGCGTTAACAAAAGATCCCAAATACTTAAACTTATCAAACTCACCTTATTTGCTCTCCACCAAGCTGAATACTTTCTCTATCATCCCCCTCAGTGGTGGTACACATATATTCTGTCTTGGATCTTACTTATTCTCATTCCTCTGTCCTCCAGTACTTGTCTCCATCTTTCCAATTTCACTTCCAGATCTTCCCTGCTCTCTGCACACAGAACAATATCATCAGCATACAATATGTTCCATGGTACTGTCTCCCTTACTTCCTCTCATATAACATCCATCACTATGTTAAAGATAAATGGGCTCAGAGCCGACCCCTTGGTGTAATCCTACTCTCACCTCAAAACCTTCTGTCTCCCCAACACTGCTCCTCACTCTGGTAAATACATTCCGGTACATCTCTTGTATCAATCGCACATACTTCTCTGGCACCATCTTCTCCCTCAGGCTCCTCCATACCTCTTGTCTCGGGACTCGGTCATAAGCCTTTTCAAGGTCAATGAATACCATATGTAGGTCCTTTTGTCTTTCCCCGAATTTCTTTCCATTATTTGCCTCAGACAAAATATCCATCTGTTGTTCCCCTTCCCTTCATAAATCCCATCTGCTCCTTACTATTTGTACTTCTTCTCTCAGTCTAGCATCTATCATCCTTTCCAGTATCTTCAAAGTGTGGGACATCAATAATGCCCTATAATTACCACACTCTTGGACATCGCCTTTCCCTTAAAAATTGGGATCAATATACTCCCACGCCACTCATTGGTATCTTTTCCTGTTCAAGGATCTTTATCATAAGATCGTACAGTATATCCACTCCTTCATCTCCTAATGCTTTCCATGCCTCCACTGGGATCATGTCTGGTCCGGTTGCCTTCCCATTCTTCATCTTCTTCAGTGCATTTAGTACCTCTTGCCTAGAAAACCTACTTCTTCCAAATATTCTTGTGTAATCGCTTGTGAATTACATACATTAAAGTTTCCGATTCTTATCTTCATAATGTCTTCAGAGTAAGTAGGCTCTATTGGCTGATTCAGCCATGTATCAGGTATCTGGGCTTATATCCATCAAAGCCTTTATGAGAGTTGCTTATGAATTTGGGCCAAATGTAAATCGACGTCTCTGTCGGGTTCCTGTGTCTAAACTTCCTTTTATTCCTCTCTTGTGAGCCGTTTCCAGCTGAGTGATACTATTGTATCGCTATCTCCTTCTACCTTGTAAGCTTTTCGAATTTCTTGGACTAATGCGTTGTACATCTTGATCCCATTATCTGAAGTAATGAGACGTGGGCAGCATATCTGCCTAATTTCTTATAAAAGAGAGCGGTTGCACATTCTTAGTTACTTTACTAGTAATTGGTATTAACTATTAACTAACCCGCTCATGTGATATTAACATATCACATGAGCGGGTCAATACACACTAGTATCTTCTTTTACCTCTACACGTGGTACGAGGTTGAGTGCTAAAACCTATAACTCCTCCTTTAATAGGAGTCAGTGGGATATAATAATTCCCTTGAGGTATTTCCTCGTTCCTTTTTCCCTTTTCATCGATGCGTATGTTGCAATTCTTCACATGAGTACTAACTTCCTTGTGTTAGTCTGTCTCATCCCTTCTTGGGCGAGATCTCATGTCATTGTCAAGCGTTAGCTCAACGACTTGGGTTCGGGCACTTAGGCGCTACCCATCTATGGAGTACACCTGTGAACTGACCAAATGGGTCATGTTCGTGACGCCTATAAATTAATACGTCGTCTATATCCTTAATGCATCTGTGGAACGTTCGACCTTTTTCCTCGCTTTCTTGATTCTTGGGAGCTATCTCTCTTTATTCTCTCGCACTTGGAGATCACCTTGTAAATCTTCATCTCTTCTGATTCCTCTCATGAAACTCTTTGCCGGCAAGGCTTAGTTGTATAATTGCACAGTAAATACATTTGTGCCACTGCATATAGTTTCGCTCTGTTATTCGTCTCGACTTATCATATTCATACTATTACTTTGCAAAGCATGTCTTGCTCATGCGTCTGCCGTTTTATTTGTCTTTCCAGGAACCTATGTTCACCTCTCTATCGTAGTCCTTGGTTGTCATAAATCTACAGGCTCTACCTTCGGAAAATTCGGATTCTTAACTTTCTTCTGCAGCTGAGTGATCAGTGCACATTGCTATCTCATTTGCCTCCGTGGGCCTTAATTTCCTACTGTAAGATGCTATAGACTGGTTATTTATCAACGTATTCTTTGCATTAAGCACGCTCCTATTCTGGCACGGCTTGCTTCGGTGGCTAATACAGTTTTTCACGAAAATCTGGGAAACTAAGTGCGGGGATTGCGTTAATCCCTCAATTTTTCGACAAATGCTTCTTGTTGCTTCGCTGTCCACGTGAATGATAAACGTGTTCCTTTTCCAACTCTGTCAGAGAAGCGGATATGATTGCTAAGCTCTTTGCATATCTTAGGTAAATATCGACTAAACTGAAAATAACCTTACGTCCTTCTAACGTTGAGTGTAGGGTATTCATTAATTGACTTAATTCCTTAATTAGTTTACTTGTACACCCTCTTCAATTACTATAAGTCCAAAGTAATCTATTTGCTTTGTAAGAAAATTGAATCCCTTTTAACCTTAGCTTGAGGTTTGTATCTTTTAATCTTCTTAGGACTTCTCTTACTACTTCCGTGTTCCTCTATGGCATCTCGCTGTTATTACCAAATCGTCTATGTGGCAGTGCACTCTTGCCTATCAAATCGATCAAATTCTTATCCATTTTATCTTATAAAGTTACGGGGCTATACCTTAGACCAAAGGCATCCTTGCACATTGATACTTGTCGTTACTAGAGGAGTAACTGTCGAAGGTTTACTTTCTCCGTCATAGGGGTTTGCCAGAATTTCTGTGATAAATCTATAGTGGTGAATTATTTCTTGAACCTTATAGTGACGATAAGATATCTAATTAATCGGTATTGGATAAAGATCGTTTCCGGTAATTTTATTCAATTTTCTGAAATCTACAACTACCCTATAAGTTTTTTTTCATCCTTTGAATACTAGTAATAGTGAAAAAGACTACGGGGATTTTGATGGTTCTATTATTCCTTGTCTATCCATTCCTTGTACTTCTCTTTCAAAGATCTCCTTCTGGGAATGTTCTACTCTGTAGGCTGATGTGTAGATTGGCTTTCTGTTTAGTGGAATGACCATTTTGTACGTTATTTCGCTTGTATCTCCTCATGTGTCGCGACTATATCTTTACATTCGCGCTAAGTCTACAATTTCCCTTCTGGCAAGATTTTTCCTTATATCCCTTAAATGAGATTCCAACTTAGCCCTTCTCAGTTTTATAAGCCAAATTTTCGTTTTCTTACTGATTGCTGCTACTGTTTCCCCTTCTACGACTCGTATAGGTATGGTGTATACTTCTGCTAGGCCTTCATGTAAACTAGAAGAATAATGTATTCCGTTTACTTGTGTCCTTTCAGTAAGCGTGAGAATTTCCTTCCCTTCAAAATTGGATTTACTGTACGTTCGTTTCCACATACTTTCTCCAGGTTTAAGTTTAACTCCCCTTCTAATATCTTAAGTGTCTTGATTTGATTCTAAGAAGTTATTGATCTGTTATGAACTCGTATTACATTCTGGATATCTTCCCTCTGTCATATCCTTCTTCAGAATACTTTCAATCAAGGAATTCTCATCGAGTCTAGGTTCTTCTAATTAACTTGCAAATTGGTATTCTGGAAATCTTACGGACCCTCTTTTTTTTCTAAATTACTAACTGCTCTCTAGGTGCGTCAATGTTGACCCCTTGTCTATTCATGATTGGATAAACTATTAACAAATGGGCAAAGCTAACAGTTTATTCGTTGCTACACAGCCCTTCTCTTTTAATGAAATTCTTCCTGGCTTAGAATGAACAATCTAACAGGCTTATTACCAAGATATTATTACTGTGAACATCTGTGATTTTACAGTCTACCTCTGAGTTCGAACTTAAGTGAGAAAAATATAACCGATTCAATTCTTTGCTGACCTTATATTTTTTATGACTACCTCTGTTTATCTCTTACTATTTCCACTGGGGATCAAATTTTATCTCAATTTCAGGCAAGTCGAATTTGCTACTATTAATTAATTTCTCAACCTCTTTTTTCCCTTACTTCTTTACTTTGACTAGCGGTGCCCTATCGCCGTCAGTCTCTGAACCTCGTTGCTCTAGTTATCCTGTCTTCTCACCTTCCCGTCCTGGGTGGTTATGGGTGGAGAGAGATCATCCCCTTCAGGGTTGTTACCTAAGATTTTCCTGACTTCTAAATCAATTTCTGCTACATCATCTGTTGGTCCCCATTTGTGGTTCATTTTTGCGGTGACCGCTTCAGGTAAAGTTCCCAAGAGCAAAGATAGATATATCAATCTCTTACAATTCTTAAGTGTTATTCCTTGTTTTTATCCCCTTTTGTATCCACTGATTATTTGAAAATGCTTTATCCAACTCATCGTCATAGATTGATGGGTCAATAAGGCCCTTGCGTGTTTTCATATCGCGGAATATGCCTGCAAGACGGATCACCGGATCAGTTTCG
Organism: Macrobrachium nipponense; assembly: GCF_015104395.2. Classification (NCBI taxonomy): domain Eukaryota; kingdom Metazoa; phylum Arthropoda; class Malacostraca; order Decapoda; family Palaemonidae; genus Macrobrachium; species Macrobrachium nipponense. Next base: position 72,850,188 of record NC_061091.1, on the reverse strand, counting down.
TCTTGTGGGGAATATATTTTCCTAAGGAACTGCTTCAATTCTTCCCAATTCCTAAGCCTTAGATAAGTCTCTGAACGGACATATTGTTCTAAGTCTCCTGACTCCAGGTCAAGATAGCTCTTGGCTACAAGAAGTTTTTCCTTATCTGTACCCGTCATGTTGCTTAAGCATATCTCTATTTGTTCTATCCAGCTTTCTAATTTACAGGTATCCTGACCTTCCCTTCTTCCGAAAAACTTAGTTATGTGAACAATTGCCTGTTCCCTACATGTCCCCATTGCTGCGGCATCTGAGTTACTCGACTGTGTTCCCTCAGCCATGTCTAATTTCCTCGTTTGACTTCTAGTGTGAACAAGAGTTCTTGCCTTCTTATTTCGGGCCGATCTCCTTCGGACCATCTTCTCGTTAATTAAAAAGTTTCTTAAACACTGCGTATCTCTAAAATGATTAAAGTTATGGTAGTAATATCCCGTAAGTAGTAATAACTTCCCGTAAAAGAGCTGATGAAATAAAATACTTTTACTCGCGTATCAGATCACCAAAATAAAAGAATTTTCCCCAAGAAATATTCTCAAAGTCTTACGTTACCGGTAAGCGATTCTTAAACAACAACAAAAACCCTCTTAACAGTTCTGGTAAAACGATACTGAACTGACCGTAAAGTGTACGCCAACGAGAGACATCCCGTGGATTACCCTGGTTATCCTAAACGTCCTTTAAACAAACAATATAAAAACAGATTGACATTCACTCGACGTAACCAATAAGAAATAACAAAAAGCAAATGTTCAAAACAAAAAAACAAAGTATAAGAAATCACAAAACACCAAGATCACAAAAACAACATAAAATGACACAATCAAAATTCAAATTCAAATTTAAGTTATTGGTTAGTAAATACAAATGTTCGGGAAAAGGTCTTAGTAGCTGGTTAGTTATAATTAGTAAAATGACGAAATATCGTAGTTTCGTTGCCAAAAAAAAAAGTTCAGTGTGAAAATCTTTTAATCTTGAAATACCAACTGAGTATCTTACAATTGTCTAAGTGAAATGTTAATCGCGTAATTTACTTTTAATAAAGTTTAATGTTATGTAAGTGTGGAGATATTATTTTGGACTTAACTTCTTTCGTCGTCTTCGGCACCGGGCTTACGTCTGACAGCTTGCGTTTAACTCGCGTTGAATGATGCGCTGGTTTGTCTCTGCGGGAAAGGGGAACCCCTCTCTCTCTCTCTCTTCTTCTCTTCGGGATGGGGAAGGAAGCGCGTTGAATTGGGCGTTTTCTGAATTGTGCTTTCTTTCCTCTTGATATTTTCTTCACACGTTTGACATCTCGTATCTTCTAGTGGAAGTTCTTTCGACTGTTTCTTGTACTTCGGAGTGGAGTTTTTCTTCGCGACGTGTGGGTGTTTTTTTTTTTTTTTCCTTGGTGAAATGCTTTTATGGTTACGACTCGGTAACTGTCTTTGTGTTTGGGAGGAGCACTGGTAACTGCCTTTTGGGGGAGAACCTTCTATTTCGAGTGGCGTGAATGGATTGAAATTTCTTATGCCGACACTACACTTTTGATTCCGTTTCGCGACCGCTGTTTTTTAACAGTCAATGGTTTCTCTTTCAACTTCGTATCCCGTCGCTACGTACCATTTAACTGTCACTGTATCTCTTCCTATCCTACTGCCCGAAACCAATTAATCTTGTCACTATATCAATCTTTATCTCATCGTATCCCATCGCTCTGCCACCAATTAACTGTAGCGGTACTTACTCTTCCGCACACAGCCCTAAGGTAATGTGCGGCGACTTGGAGGCTGTACTTTGGAGATTTAGACTTATATAAATTTTTCTTACCTTGCTGAAAGCTCATGATATTGAATTAGCAAAAAGGGTTATCGTTTTGGATGAGAAATGAAGATTGATATTTTCTTAACATAGGTTTATTCTTCGCTGGGGTACTTATAAAGTTTCCACCTTCTGGGCTCTTGGACTGATAAAACTTAATTGGCACTTGAAAGGCACTTTGTTGCAATTACGAGTCTATAGGCACGAGGGAATTTCACTGAGTGTTAATTGTCACTTTCACTGTCTATAGATTGATTCGCTCACCACACTTTGCGCTTATTTCTTCTTCTCTGGATTCTTCTTTGCTGCTTCTCTCTGTCTCTTCTTCTTCACTCGTTCTCTGTTCGGCTGCGGCACTACTCTTTGTAGTTGCTCGTTCTCTCCCAACGCCATCTTGAATTGCTCTCCGCCTTCTTCTCTCTCTGTCTGCTCTTTTATTAGGAAGATATCTTCTTAGCACCGCCTTTGGATTTTTGGATCTTGACTGGGTGTGGCATGTTCTGAAAGACTTCTTGTGTCTTAGTGGCTGCCAACTTGTATACAAACCGCCTTCCTGTCATGCCTTCTACAATGATTCGTAGGCTCTGAATTTGTATACGCCTCCTTCTTCATGTCCTGGCTTCTTGGGGGCGTATCCATTTTGTAACCTCATAGGTCATTCGTTGATACCCCTTTTGGGCTGTCTTATGACCAACACTCATGGCTTTTGATTCGTCGATACTAGAGGCCTGTCTTTGGAAAGGTGGAGCTCTGAAGAGTTTGGTACTTCCCTCTTTCTAACAACGGGTCATAGAATTCCTTTTTAACGTATGCCAGATGGCTCTCTCTGACCTGTTCACGAAGGGAACGGCGATTAGTCATCGGCGCTAATGAGAGTAGTTTCCAATTTCTCGAAGATGCCTCGGCGATATCGCTGGTCACTAATCGCTGTTACGGACAGGGGTTTTTTTGGGGGAGATGGAAACCACATGGCTGATGGCTAAAAGCCTAATGTTTGGAGTAACAAAATCCCTTCGCTAAGAAAAATCATTATCTTATTCCCTTTTCCCTTTTCTTCTCTTATTATCCGTTTCGTGCCGTTTCCTTAAGTATTATTAAGTTATTGTCTTTTGTAATAACGTCACTGTGCCACACTATTACTATATATATATATATATATATATATATATATATAATATATATATATATATATATATATATATATTATATATATATATATTATATATATATACTATATATATATATATAATATATATATATATATATATATATATATATATATATATATATATATATATATATATATATATATATATATATATATATATATATATATATATATATATATAAATGTTGTTTCAGACCTTAGAGGACCACTGTGTTATCTCGTTTCTAAAAGTTATTTGCATAACCTTAAAATATGAACACAATAAAGATTTATCAGATCAATTTATATTCACCATCCACAAAATTGAAACAGGAAAAATGAAATAAAATCGAAGGATATTGAAACGCATTTGATAAATGTAAAGTTAAAATTAATTTGATAACTAAAAGTTAAACATATCAAAGAGTAATAACATATAAGTGACAAATGAAATTAATCACTCAAGGGGAACTGTAAATCAATGGCACTCAAATGAAATAAATTACGACAAAATTAAAAGAATCGGGGCAATCACCCTTTCTAAATCCACACACACATCACTACACAACACTAGATAACAGGTCACCTCAAAAGTTGAGCCAAGAAGCTGTTCGTTCTGTCCTGCATTCGGGTTTTGTTGGGGAAAAGGAGACAAGTTATACAATTACCACGAATGCAGAGCTGACTTACAAGGTTTTCATGAACATATAAAACTTTACAATAATTATCAAGTTCGTTGTCAAAAATAAATTCCAAATATAATAGTGAGCAACTTCAACATATTTATTGAATGTAGTAGTGAATTAATTGGTGGTGTGTGTCAATATAATTTTGGGCCGTATCATGCCCATACAGTGTACTACTACGCACATACGCATGCACACTCCTAGAGGGGCACGCAAAGGAGCGTTCAGAGGGGCGAACTATTACCCTTCCTTTCCCCTCCCGATCTTTTGACCTCTCCTAATGGCTTCTCTGGCGAGCTGCGAGAGGCACAAACAAGACCCAATGACACTAACTCTTACCATACGTGATATGCGCAATACATTCACCAAGAACAATTTCATATATATAAAGACAAATGAATTATCATAACTAAAACAGTAATTATACTTCGTTACTAAAACGTCTACCGACGTTATGTCAAAAGACTTCGTCTGTGTAAAACTATCCTTTCAGTGCCAACTGCACCATCGATACTACGTACTAGAACATAGCAAAATCAGATAAAATAATGTTGAGAGTGTCATTCTCGAATAGATGTGGTTCTTTCACCCTTATTATGTCATGCAATGTAGACGTACATATCTTTACAAAATATATGGGCATGCGAATATATTTGGTTTTCACATGAATACAAATATAGTAATATAGTTCCTGTCTGTTGATTACCTGACAGACGGCAATACGCAGTGAAAATCAACCAATAATTTCTTATGAGACAGACACTAATAACTATAATAAAGAAAAATAGCATGGAAACAAGTGAATACACAAAAACATTAGAAAATAAAATCGTTGTGAGAGGAATTCCTCACAAGCACTGGTGACACTTTTGAGCATAAAGAGCTTATAACAGTGAAATGATGGAATCAGACTGTGAGGAATTCCTCTCACAACGATTTTATTTTCAAATGTTTTTGTGTACTCACTTGTTTCCGTGCTTATTATAGTTATTAGCGTCTTATTATAGTTATTAGTGTCTGTCTCATAAGAAATTATGGATTGATCTTCACTGAGTATTGCCGTCTGTCAGGTAATCGACAGACAGGAACTGTTACTGTATTTGTATTCATGTGAAAACCAAATATATTGGCATGTCCAGATATTTTGTAAAGATATGTATGTCTATACGTATTGCATGACAATAAGGGTAAAAGAACCACATCTACTCAAGAATGACACTCTTAACATTATTTTATCTGATTTTGCTATGTTCTAGTACGTAGTATCTGTGGTGTGGTTAGCACCAAAAAGATGGTTTTACACAAAGACGAAGTCTTTTGACATAAACATCAGTAGACATTATAGTAACGCAGTATAATTACTGTTTTAGTTATGATAATTCATTTGTCTATATATATATATATATATATATATATATATAATATATATATATATATATATATATAGTATATATATATATGTATATATATATATATATATATATATGTATATATATATATATATATATATATATATATATATATATATATATATATATATATATATATATATGAAATTGCTCTTCGTGAATGTATTGCACATATCATGTAGGGTAAGAGATGGTGTTATTTGTGCTTCTTGCCAGGGAAGCCATTAGAGAGGTCAAAATATCGGGAGGGGAAAGGAAGGGAAGTAGTTCGCCCCTCTGGTTGCGTATGTGCGTAGTACACTGTATGGACGTAACTTCTCCCAAAATTGTATTGACACACATCACCCAACTCACTACATTTAACAAATAAGTTTCAATTGCACACTGTTATATTTGGAATTTATTTTTGACAACGAACTTAATAATTATTATGAAAGTTTTTATGTTCATGAAAATCCTGTAAAGTTCTGCATTCGTTGGTAACTGTTTAACTTCTCTTTTCCCCAACAAAACCCGAATGCAGGATGGAACGAACAGCTTCTTGGCTCAACTTTTGAGGTGATCTGTTATCTAGTGTTGTGTGTGTGGATTTAGAAAGGGCGATTGCCCCGATTCTTTGACTTTTGTCGTAATTTGTTTCATTTGAGTGCCATCGAGTTATAATTCCCATTGAGTGATTAATTTCATATGTCACTTATGTTATTACTCTGATATGTTTAAATTTTAGTTATTAATTTTAACTGTAAATTTATCAAATGCTTTCAATGTCCCTCCATTTTATTTCATTTTCTTGTTTCAGTTTTATGGATGGTGAATATAAATTGATCTGATAAAACCTATGCAAATAACTTTTAGAAAACGAGGTGAGGAGAGAGAGAGAGAGAGAGAGAGAGAGAGAGAGAGAGAGAGAGAGAGAGAGAGAGAGAGAGAGAGAGGAGCGTACCTCTCGTTGTATCTCGTATAATGATTTATGATCCGAGTTCATGTCTACAAGGACTGCTCAGTAAGTGAAAGTACTTAATTGTGGTACTATTAATTAATGATATTGGTGTGTTATCCTCATTAAAAATGAATTGGGTGGAGAGATATCTCCCCGTAATTTAGAAACCCCCAAAAGGAGTTTTGTGGAGTTGTTACGCATACAACAGTCCACAAGTCCATGTTTTTCGCCACAAAGACAGTGAGATAAAGATAGTCAAAAGTTGAAGGAAATGAAGTACTCCGTACATGGATATGGAAGGAAAGAATATAGAATTGAGGCAAATGCCAAGTACTGGGATCTATGTCCTTCAGCACTGGAAGGGAAGCTGACCAAAAGGTTTTGAAAGGTGTAACAGGAGGGAAACCTCACAGTTGCACTATGCAGCAATTGTTAGGAGAGGGTGGAAAGTAAAGGCACATTTACACCTATGCACTTTTGTGTTACGGGCAGTTACGGTGTGGGTCCACAAGAAGCCGCCAAAAAATTGATGCGGTGTGAGTCAAAATGGCCATTATTGGGCGGCGTGCCGCAGACCCGTGCGATGTGTTACGGCGTGTTGTTGCGATTGTTGCACATGCACTGTGCCACACTGTGTCGGATAAGAACCAGGCGTGTATATTGAGGACTGCGAAGCACATCCTTCATTCAGAGCCCAGCCAGCATGCATTATGGACCCGGCAGGGCAGGGCGGATATGGGCTCGGGAGTGGCTGACACGGCGACAACTACATGGAGACTACAGCCAGCTGCTACAAGAACTGAACAGGGAGGACCGCAAAGGACACAAGAACTTCCTACGCATCTACCCTAAATTGTTCGAGGAGATGGTCGAAAGGGTGACACCCATTTTGAAGAAGGACGTGAAAATGCAAAATGCACAAGAGGTGGGACTCAAGTTGGCAGTCACTCTCTCCCACCTGGCAAGTGGGAACGACTATCAAATACAGCTTCAGTCTCCAAGAGTTCCATATGCTGGTTTATCCCCATTAGTCTGCCAAGCCATTATCGATGCCTACAAACCACAAGTGCTGAAGTGCCCTAGGACAACAAAAGCATGGAATGACGTAGCAAAACGATTTGCCTCAAAGTGAAACTACTTCAATTGTGTGGGATCCCTGGATGGGAAGCACGTCGCAATCAAGAAACCCAAAGATGGAGGATCACTGTACTTCAATTACAATAAGTTCCACAGCATCATCATCGTGGCCCTCTCCGATGCAAAGTACAGGTTCCTGTTCGTCGACGTCGGTGCAGAAGGAGGTGCTGGGGATGGAGGAACCTGGCAGAAGGAGGTGCTGGGGATGGAGGAACCTGGCAGAAGTGCAACCTGGCCAGGGCGATCACATACAATCAAGCAGGACTCACTCAAGACAAATCTGCCCAACAACGGCGGACCCATCCCCTTCCACATAGTCCCACATAGTCGCCAACAATGCCTTCGCTCTCAAGTTGTGGATGATGAAGCCCTACTCCCACCAATCACAAGATCCCACCAAACAACTATACAGCTACAGATTATCTTGCGCTTGTCGTGTGGTGGAAAACGCGTTCGGCCTGCTGCAGATGAGATGGCAAGTCTTCAGGACAACGATTCAACAGGATGTAAAGGTTTGCAAGTAGATAACTTTGTGCGCATGTGTCATGCACAACCTGGCACTGCAACACTACCCATGTGCTGGCACCGACGTTGACCATGAGGACCAACACCATAACATCGTACCAGGTATTTGGAGGCAGGAGTCACTGAACCTCATGGAACGACTCGTAGCAAGAAGGGGACTGAACTATACACGTCGAGCGAAGGCTGTCAAGAGATTACCTGGCCCAGTACTACTCATCGGACGCAGGCGCAGTGGAATGGCAAGAGCGAATGGTGTATCCCCGAGGACAACCAGCTACTGACGACTAGAGGACCCAAAGAAATATGTAAAACCTAACCCAACCAATGTACAGGCAGTCCCCGGGTTACGACGGGGATTCCGTTCTTGAGACGCATCGTAAGCCAGAACATCATAAAAAATCCTAAGAAAACCTTACTTTTAATGCTTTGGGTGCATTGAAAACTATGTAAACTGCATTCTTATTGCATTTTTCATTAAAAAACCTTCAAATATTGATTATTTTGCATTTTTGGTGTCATATTTCATCTGCCAGATGAGCGTTGTAGGCGTCGTAACCCTGGAAATAATGTCTGATGAATATAATTGAGAAGCGCCTTAACCTCGGAATGTCGTAACCCAAACCCGTCATAACCTGGGGACTGCCTACATAATTATAAATAAAGTTCATGATGTGCTTATTATTGTTTTATACTCCCATACTTTTTTATTGTCCTAAGAACTAATAAAATTATTAATATAATAGAGAATATTGGAATGATGATTGGTACATATATAAAATGATGTTGGAAAATAATGAACTGAACGTATTAACAACATAATTGAGAATGAGACAAATGAGAAGCAAATGATGGCCATAACAAAAATACGGACTAAACAAACATGAAAAGCAAAGAATGTAAGTAAATGAAGTTGGAACTTGTTGTATATCATAAAGTCTTCAACTGCAAATATCATATATTATCAACTGAAGTCAATATGTCTTTAGTCTGTTACTGATTTTTCATTGTTCCCCTGTTAATAACCATGTCCAGTCAATGTTAATTACTGTTTCATTGTCATTTGTATGTGTTCATGTTCTCAATATTATATTTCTGGGCTCAGTTCGTGTCGCTGCGTGAAATAATCCTTTAGTTCATTATTTCTAAGGTAAATGAAGCTAACACATACCAAAGAAAAAATAAATTCAGGAAGATGTCAGCATAACTGACTCGCACACCCTAAATAAAAAGAAGGTGTCGGTATGGTATCTGGGCTCCTCACCCGGTGTTTGTTCGGACTACTCCTTGCTCTGGCATATGGAATAGGTGGTTATCCTGATTCAGTGATTACATTGATCTCTGGCATCGCCGGAAACGCACTGCTTCAAGCTGTTCTACCGATCCTGTCGGATGCCTCACCACAATAGACGGCCAAAGAGCAGGTAGAGACTGGACCATGTTACTTATTAACACCGGAGCATATCACAACTACGGACCTAGTCCGGAAGTTTAGTGGCGATACTCATGTATCATTTCATTTGCAGGTCACCCATTGTATGGAGTCCGGCTGCAATGCTGTCCTTCAGGACCCCTGTGGGCACCGAGGTCTGCCGGACCCACTCCACCTGCGCAATCCGCCTCAACGAGTCCCTGGTATGGCACCATGAGAGTTGCCTCATATGCTACGAGTTCGTAGACAAAGTCTCCTCTGATGTAGGTGGCGTTTCGGAGTCTACACAGTAATACAATGAGTACCGATGACAGTTATATCAATTTGATATGTCCGTTAAGATAAGTTACAGTTTAACCTAAGTAGTCTTAAGTGTTAACGCTAACCCTCTTTTTCAGGGCGCTCAAGTGGTCCGGGAGACAGCTCTAGCCACCCTGAAGGCCTGGGTTGGTGGGTTTGGCCGTAATGTTACCAAGGGCCAACCCTACATCCTCTCCAAGGAGATGGCCACTCTCATCTTCCCCGGCGGGAAGAGCACGTCGTACGTGGACCCCGAAGTGGCAGCTTCCCTGATCGCTTCCATTCTCCAAGAGGAAGCCTCTCATTCCCCGGAGGAGGCTTCTACGCAGGAAGTCGCGCAGGAAGTAGCTGCCCTGGATCTGGACCTCGAGCCCATGGCTGTTGAAGGCATGGGCACAGGTAAGAATGTTTGTGAGGCAGGTACTGTAGGGGCTCAAGGGCTTTCCTTGATCCATCTGAGCTTCTTCCCCTTCGACTTCAACCTCTTTCCAGGGATTCACCGGGGGGGGACTTCAGTCGGTCAGGGCCGAAGTCCACCTTGGCGATCCCTAAAGTCAAAGGCAAGCGAGACTTTAAAGCGCTGCAGAAGTCCCTGTCTAAGAAGTCAGGTACCAGCCTTGCCCGTAAGCTTCCGGCTCACCATCCCGAAGCTGACAAGGCTAAACTGGCTTCTTATTCTAAAGGGTCGAGGACCAAGTCTTCTAAGGAGAGGGCTCAGCCCTCCTCCTCCGACCCTGAGGCGTCCACCTCAAAAGGAGCCAGACCCAAGACTCTTAAGGAGAAGGTAGAACCTTCCTCCTTTGACCCTGACGTTTTCTCTGCAAATATTTCGGCAAATATTATGCAGCAGATGGGCAGCGTGGTCGGGAACTTGGTGCACTCCAAGTTCCAGGAGATGTTTGTCCAATTGTCCTCCTCCTTAGAGGCGTCAGGGCAGTCTATCCAAGCTATCTCGGATAGACTGGTTACCCAGGAGAACCTTATTGCAGGTCTCAGGGAGAATGCATTGACAGGACTTCCACAGTCCAGCCTGGCAGCTCAGAGCTTACTAATGCCGGACTCATCTACCCTTCCTCCCTTTACACCGAACAACCCTTGGAGGGTTGCTTCGTATGCTCCTTTTGTGGACGGCACGCTCACGACTGAGGGCTGCGGAACTCGAAGGTTTGAGGACTTCGAGTTCTATCCGCAAGGATTACAGCCCCTTTCATAGGCTATGTCCGCCTCACGGAGGCAGCTATGAGGAGGGAAGACAAGGTCCCAAAAGAAACGGTAATTCTTTCCCGGGACCAGGCCCAGCAGGCATGGTTGCGTAACCTGGAGGAGTGGCAGTGCACCAATACTAGGGTTACAGCGTTCAAGAGCCCCTTCACAATCTTCACCGTAGACAAAGATACGCCCATCCGTTCACGTCTAGGTGGCAGAATTGACATTGCAGGCAGCAATGAAGGACGAGCCCATGCCCCTTAGCTCGGGAGACAGAACCAACTTCCCTCCTGCCCCCAGAACTGATGATTACTGGGTAGATCTTCCGGCCACTTTCTGTAGGTAAGCTAAAGCCGGACTGCGCCATCACGCTATTTAGAGAGAGATTACCCAGGCTGTTAGAGAACCTCATTCAAACTGAGTATGACGCCAGGATGAGGCTTTGCAGGTCCCTCAACTCGCTAGTTATGACAGAAGTATCGGCTCTAATCTACGGAGAAGAACCGTTATTCAAGATCATCGCAAAGTCACTATTGTACTCTATGCAATGTGGCTTGTATGATTTCGTCATAGCTAGACGAAATTGCAGGGAACGTGCTGGCGGAGGCCACGATCCGCCACGAGCCCAACAAGCTTTTAGCTCATCCATATGGGGCTCTGACCTTTCTTCCTGGCCTCGGTAGTGAACTAAGTTCACTGCGAGGCGGTCAGGTTCAACCAGAGCCTAAGGGTTCGCTGGGGACTCGTCTCCAAACAGAAACCGGAGTCCGCCGGATCAAATCCCAAGTCAAAGAAGAAGCCTAGGAAGAACCAGCCCTTCCAGGCCCCTCAACAACAGACTCTGGTACAGGCGGTTCCGGTATCTCAGGTACCGCAACCTTCAACCTCTAAGGCGCAGCCACAACAGCAGTTTGTGCTGCTGACACAATCGCCGCAACAGGCACAGGCTTTAGCCTCCTGTACTGTCTCCCCTGCCTACAACCCAGTGTTTGAAAACCAGTCCTTTCAAGCCTTCAACAGGTTTTGGCAGGGGTAGCAGAGCTAGAGGCACCTTCGTCAACGAGGCGGCGGAAGAGCCACCAACCGAGGCAAGGGTTCCCGAGGAGGATATGGTGCACGCCCTTCCTCAAACCAGTGATAATCCCCCAGGTAGGAGGGAGGCTGTTCCTCTTTCGTCACCGTTGGAGGTTCAGCAAGTGGGCCCAAGCATTGTGTCCAAAGGTCTAGGATGGAGTTGGCTCAAAGGTCCCCCTTCATCCAACACCTTTTATCAGGAACCAACAGTGGAATTGGTAGAGTATTCTCAAGACAACTCCTTCAAAAAGGAAAAAGGAGTAGTGTCAAGAGTCAAGCCTTTAAAATTTCAAGGTCGCTTGTTCAGCGTGCCAAAGAAACTCAAACAAGCAAAGAATAATTCTAGACTTGTGTCTGAACTTATTCATTCATTGCGACAAGTTCTGGATGCTGACCGTTTCACAGGTGCGGACCTTACTTCCCTGTGGGGCCGTCACCACCTCGATAGATCTTACAGATGCCTACTATCATGTTCCAGTAGCAAGGCACTTCCACCTGTTTCTAGGCTTCAGACTAGGAAAACAGGCCTACTCCTTCAAAGTAATGCCATTCAGACTGAACATAGCACCCAGGGTATTTACAAAATTGGTGGAGACAGTTGTTTCAAGAACTAAGGTCTCAAGGAATAATGCTAGTAGCTTATCTGGACAATTGGCTCGTGTGGGCCACAAGCATCGAAGCATGTCGCAAAGCAACAGTCAAAGTAATCCGGTTTCTGGAACATCTAGGCTTCCAGATAAACAGAACCAAGTCCCGGCTAACACGGGAGTCCCGCTTCCAGTGGCTAGGGATTCAATGAGACTTGAACTCCCACACTCTATCAATTCCGCCGTTGAAAAGGAGGAGAATAGCCAAAGCAACCAGACAATTTCTCAAGTGCAAACAGACGTCCCGGAGGAGGAACCAAGAAAGAATCTTGGGTTCTTTCCAATTCGCTTCAGTAACGGACATTCTTCTGAAAGCCAGACTAAAGGACATAAACCGGGTTTGGCGATCAAGAGCAAACAAGAGATCCCGGGACAAACTAGCACTTATCCCGGCGATCTTACGGAAGAAACTCCGCCCATGGACGGAGATCAAGAATTTGTCAAAGACAATTCCGCTCCAATTCCCTCCGCCGGCCTTAGTGATCCACACAGATGCATCACTAAGCGGCTCGGACGATTACTCACAGTACAAAAAGGTACAGGGAACCTGGTCCCTACCATTCCACCAGCTTCATATCAATGTACTGGAAGCTATGCCAGCCAAGAAATCTCATATCAACCTGGTGCTGGACAGTTCGGTGGTAGTACACTGCATCAACAGGGGAAGCTCCAAGTCGAGCCACGTGAACCATATTATGATAGCCATATTTTCACTAGCAGACAGGAACAAATGGCACCTGTCAGCCACTCATCTAGCGGGGGTAAGAAACGTGGTAGCGGATGCGCTATCACGTTCAGTTCCACTGGAGTCGGAGTGGTCCCTGGACAAGGAGTCATTCAGTTGGGTCTGTCAACTAGTACCGGGGCTTCAGGTAGATCTCTTTGCCCCACCGAGTCGAACCACAAACTCTCCCTTGTTATGTGGCCCCCAACCTGGACCCTCTGGCTTATGCCACAGACGCTATGGGCTATAGATTGAATGTGTGGAAGAAGATTTACTCTTTCCTCCAGTGAATCTTCTCTTGAAAGTCCTAAACAAACTCAGGACCATTCAAAGGTCACATTGCTCTAATAGCCCCCAATTGGCCCAAGAGCAATTGGTTCCCACTTCTACTGGAATTGGGACTCTGACCTCAACGGATTCCCAATCCCAAACTATCACAACTAGTGCAAACGCGGACTGTGTTCGCTTCCTCAGGAATTCAGAAAGCCATAACTTTATGGACTTCATGAAGTTTGCAGCACAGAGGGATGCTAACATCGATCCCCAGAACATCTTGTTCTTAGAATCTGATAAACGAGAATCGACCTTGCGTCAATACGATTCAGCAGTTAAAAAACTAGCTGTATTCCTGAGGGACTCTAATGCACAAACCAAGACCACAAATCTGGCCATATCCTTTTTCAGGACACTATTTGAGAAAGGTTTAGCAGCTAGTACTATTACTACTACTAAGTCTGCTTTTAAGAAGATCTTCCAGTTTGATTTCAAAATAGATCTAACAGATTCATATTTTTCATCTATCCCCAAGGCTTGCGCTAGACTCAGACCATCCAAGAGGCCCAAGTCTGTGTCATGGTTCTTAAATGATGTCTTTAAATTGGCCCTCGGACACTAATATGACTCATGTGACTATATAGCTCTCTTAAGGAAAACATTATTCCAAATAAAGTCTGGCCTCATGGAGCCAGAATTTCCGAACTGTCGGCTCTATCTAGAATATCAGATCATATAGAGTTTCTCCCTTCAGGAGAAGTGTTACTTTCTCTAGATCGCCAATTTCTAGCTAAGAATGAGGACCCACTGGATAGATGGGCCCCATGGAAAATTGTCCCACTTCCACAGGACCCATCATTATGTCCAGTTACTTCACTAAAAGCATATCTAAGTAGAACTGCCCTGATATCTTCAGGCCCTCTGTTCATTAGAGAAAAGGGAGGCACCATTTCCTTAAAAGGAATTAGGCAACAGATTTTATACTTTATAAAACAGGCCAACCCGCATTCCTTCCCACGGGTACATGATGTTAGGGCAGTAGCCACTTCTATTAATTATTTTCAACATATGAATTTTGATGATCTGAAGAAGTACACAGGCTGGAAATCTCTGACAGTATTCAAACGCCATTATCTTAAGTCCTTAGAAGCCCTTAAATTTCCAGCAGTGGCAGCCAGAAACACAGTTTCCCCTGACACTGCTCAATTTAGTAGTAAGTAGTTTATCCTATGTCTCTACTTATATCTCTCTTTCCTACCTGCCTCGCAAGCATTCTTGCCGTAGCTCAGTCGTCAATTGTAGTAGTACTGTACCTTGGATGCCACATTGTATTATACTTGTGATAATTCCATATATTTTGTATCTGGGACTAGTCCCAGTTTGCATTTAGTGAAATAGTACCAGAGAAATGGCCATACAAGCTTGGAAAGAGGAAGCACACAAGTAAAAGGATAGGATAATCAAAATCAATTAAGGTTAATTGCTATAATCTAGATATAAGGTTACAGAATAAGTAACAACAGAGGAATTTGAACCTTAACGCTAATCCAATATACAAAAACATAAGAGTTATGTTTTTGTATATTGGATTAGCGTTAAGGTTCAAATTGCTCTGTTGTTACTTGTTCTGTAACCTTATATCTAGATTATAGCAATTAACCTTAATTGATTTTGATTATCCTATCCTTTTACTTGTGTGCTTCCTCTTTCCAAGTTTGTATGGCCATTTCTCTGGTACTATTTCACGGAGCGACACAGGCTGAGCCCAGAAAAGGGATTTTGACGAAGGAAAAATCTATTTCTGGGCAAGGACCTGTGTCGCCCAGTGAAATCCCACCCTTTCCTTTTTAGCCCCCCTTTGTCTTGGCCCAAGCTTGGGTGCTATCTGCAGGAATGACGTCAGAGGCGCTAGCCGTAATGGTAGCGAGTAGTGGGCCTTAGATCGGACTCCTCTGTAGATGAGGGATATTGAAGAAGGATGAATCTAAATGGCAAAGGAACTTTGGTAGTAGTTTCAGTTGCCCCAGAAACCATACCGACACCTTAAATAAGGTGAGCGAGCCAGAATACTCTGGCATTTCCATATTAGCTTTTTTCTCTGGTATCATAGCAATATTTATACCTTAAGAAATGTGTGCTAAAGGGACATTTCACTGGCGACACAGGTCCTTGCCCAGAAATAGATTTTTCCTTCATCAAAAATCCCTTAAGTAATGCCTTCAGTTGTACTTAGTACAAAAAAAGTAAATAGTTAGAGGGGTTGTAGAGCAAGACTGAAGGAAGCGGGAATAAAATTGAACCTGAAAGGCTAAAATGTGGGTGCAAACATTAGGCCAACACAGCACTACAAAGACCTTTTAATTATGTCTACAGAGCACCATGAAAGTTGCCATGCCTCCAAGGTTATTGAGTAGATTGCTATTATCAGTCCTCCTGATATCCAGTAGGAGTTTCTAAATAGAATTATCACTATTTTAAGATATATGTATGATGTTCCTAAGACAATGGTCAATGACTCTTACAACTGTTTTGGAAATCACCAAGACTTCAAAAGTGATTTTTCTTCCCCAGCAACTAGGTTTTGTGCTTAAATGTCATTCATTCCTGCTACCAGTACGAACATAATTTAGTTTTGTTTTCAACTGTATCTTTAAATATTGTTTTCTAGAGAAGCACGAGTTCCTCGTTGGATGAATGGTTTTCGTGCTCGGCTACCAATCCTGTGGTCCGAAGTTCGATTCTCGGCTCGACTGACACTGAATCGGAGGAATTTATTTCTGGCGATAGAAATTCATTTCTTGATATAATGTGGTTCGGATCCCACAATAAACTGTGGGTCCCGTTGCATGGCTCCAACTTTACCAGCAGGTCTCTGTAGTGCAGTTGACAATCCTTTCTTAGATATATAAAATTATATTGAGTCCAACACACAACCTTTGGGTACTCCCTTTCATAAGATGAATAAGAGTTCCCAGTCAGTGCAAAGCAATTTGTGCCATACAAACATCAGAAACATCTTCTCTACTTGGAAGGCTTCATCAATAATTTCAGTGGACTGTAAAAAACTGCACTTGTTAGGTTGAGTAACTAAAATATCTCACTGCCCTCATCCACAATTTCCAATAGATCATTTACGACAGAGCTGGGTCATTCAGTAAAAAGATTTGTGATGGTTAAACAAGAGGAAAACTTTGCAGTTGCACTATGAAACAACTGTCACGATAGGGTGGCAAGTACTAATATGGAAGAAAGAGAATACAAACGGAGGTATACTGCAAAAACAATTGAAGGGGTACAGCTAGCAGCCGAAGGGACACTGCAAAAAACCTTTAGTAATGTCTACAGTTCCCCATGTGATGTGCACTACCTTATAGGAATACTAATTGTCTTCTCTAAGCATTTACCTTATCAAGGCAACCAGTTAATTGTTATAGAATCCCACATCATGTCACCTTTCAAAGCTGGTTTATCCCCGGTCAGGAAAGGCTCAATAAAAAGGTCAATGATGATATGGCAGTTGCATGTATGTAATCATTACTTTACGGGTTCATGAGCAGTGCATTTGCATAGAAGCACTCAGGTTTTTTTTTTGTAGATACTTCAAAGTATCCATAATACTGTGCCAAAGGTAAATAAAAGAAATATAAATTATTCATTTTTATTATTAAACATGAAAAAAAATACCCGTATAATCTACATGTTCTGGTAGCCATTCTTCACTAGTCATTCTGGATTGTACATACGTGTGAAATACAAAACTCGTAATGTCAGTTACTGTACATTTTCATACTAATATACCAGTTTTTCTTATATTAGTTGTTTTTCTCTTGAATGACTACCAATAAGATTGAAATAAGACAAAAGAAAGTGAACAAGTGTTGTGAGCATCTGATAAGAGATTTCAATCAGAAATGCTGATAAACATTGTGTGCTTTCTGGAAAGTGTGCAGTGCTGAAAAGTAAAGAAGTTAATACTACATAGTTCCAAATTCTTGTGATCTAAATCCCCTGTGCATCAAAAACTGGAAACAATTAGTTTGTGAGTGAATTTGCAAAGGAAGAAACTGGATACTGGATTTGTTAGTCATGCTGTGCACTGTTTGTATTGTGAGCCATACGCATAAAAAAAAAGGGGGGGGTTGTCTTAAGGGTGTTGTATGCAATAATGTATAGAGCAAAAGTTAAATTAAATACATTAAATAGCAGAAAACTGAATGATTGATTGTGGGTTTGTCCCTGGTTAGGTAATGGTGAATTTAGCGAACTATTGCAAACAGGAATTCAGAGTACGCACTGTAGATTTTATACATATAACTACTAGCAAAAAAATCTAGGTTTAGTAGGAATCTTACAAAATAAAACCATAACAATGTCTTTAACAGAAATTATTGGCACTGGAGAGGAATGGCACTTGGGTCCTGAGCTTTGTATCAATATAAATGATGGAGGAATCTTGAAGTACAGTTTCAGCTTCTTAGCCACCAATTTTGTTTCTGAGCTCTCTTTCCGTGATACATCAGAGATTTTCAATAGTTTAAGTCTGGGCTATTTCCTGGCCATGGACTAACGTACCCAATACCACAATTAGTGGGCCAATTAGTGACCGTCTTACTGGGATGGCAAGGGGCACCATCCTGCATAAAAATTTCAGCTTTGCAAGAATCAAAACAGTCCTCAAGATGATCATATAAAAGGTCTAAAAACCTCTCACTATTCATAGTAACACCCTTCTCAAGAAACACTAATTCAACAACTCCATGATACGAGAAAGCACCATACCATCACTTGACAGTGATAATGGTGTACCGTGGGTCACATCCGTAAGCATTCAGTGATTGACGAACCTGCCTAAACCGCATACCTGTTAATGTAAATGTGCTCTCATCTGACCACAAAACAGCTTGTTCTTTGTCAAGAGGTTCAATAAACTTTTTAGCAAAGGCAACCCTATTAGCCTTACAGGCGCAGTTAAAATGGCTTCCTCACAGCAACATGTAGGCTAAGTTCAGCCTCCTCTTCACATACCGACACACGTACGAACACTCACCTCACCACGCACATTAGAGATTTGTTCCTTCAACTGATGCTGTGCGAGAAGAATCAAGCACTAACTGTCTTCTAATCACTCGTGAAGACTGTGGGGAAACTTTTCTAGCTTCCCAAGCACTGTTTGTGGGTAGGAGTCTGGTCACCAGCGGCTTCACAGCACTTTTTCACCCAAGGATTAACGCTACGCCTCGGTACACTATTCTCATCTGCTATGGCTTTGTTGCCGAAACCAGCCTTATGGGGAGCGTGTATACGGGCTATTTTCTCCCCGGACAACTGAAGGAAATAAATGAATTGAAACTTAGCAGTCACTTTCTGGTAAATCCCAGGCTGGAGGGGGGGCAAATAATGACTACCACCCACTACGTCTAAAGACACACTGAACCTCTTTCCATATGTCTCGTGTCTACTCACTCATCGGGAAAGTTACCAATTTAGTCATTTTTCCAATTCCTCCCATACAAGAGCGACGGCTGGCATGGATTGAATTAGCCAGCTCTGTTGGGTTGGGGACCGTCTGGGCCTACTTCACTGACCTGTATGTAAATGTTATAATAAATTACTAATTTTGAAATCTTAATATTAATGTAAACACAGCAAAATATCAATAAAATGATATTGTAATGATACAATTAAGTTTGTTCATACTTACCTGGCAGATATATATATAGCTGTATTTTTCCGAATCCGACAGAAATTTAAACACTTACGACACACGCAGAGGGAGTCAGGTGGTTAGTACCCATTCCCGCCGCTGGGAGGCGGGGTATCAGGGATCATTCCCATTTTATTTTCTATTCATAATTTTTATTTCCACTGTCTCCTGAGGGGAGGTGGGTGGGTACTTGATTATATATATCTGCCAGGTAAGTATGAAACAAACTTAATTGTATCATTACAATATCATTTGTTCATGAAACTTACCTGTCAGATATATATAGCTGAATCCCACCTTTGGTGGTGGTGAGTAGACAGAATAGAAGATTTTAGGAAACATATCTATGCAGATAATTGATATCTTGATTCCTTACCTGTTAGCATAGCTGACTTCGTGGTTACTGCCGCGTAAGTCTGCTTGTGCTACTAGAGTTGCCAGCGAGGTAGAGACCTATATAGCTGGTGCACTCCAGATGATCTGTCAACAGGGGCGAGACCACGACGTGACTAGACTATTGACCATACAAATGAGGGCAACGAAGTAAAACCAAACCACCTGGCGTAGCCTACCAAAAGTATCCCACATAGACTAAGCTAATGGAAGGGAGATCCGCCGCAGGCGGTCCAAACCCCACAACCATAACACAAGTTAAAAACTCCCCTAAACCATTAAAGGATAGGATGAGCGCTACCTCCTGCCCCCAAAACAGTGTCTGCAGCGACGTATGGTCCGAGCGAGTAACAATTTTCGTATGTTGCTTTCACTCCCGCAGGTAGTGTGAAGCGAACACCGAATTGCTTCGCCAATAAATGGCGCCCATATCTTTGATTGCCATATTTTTGTGAAAAGCCACCGAAGTAGTAGCAATAGCCCTCAACTCGTGGGCTTTCACTTTCAGAAGCTCCATGTCACTTTCACTACACTTTTCATGGGCTTCCTTAACCGTACTTCTTAAGAAGAACGCCAGTGCATTCTTCGACATCGGAAGATCTGGTTTTTTCACAGAGCACCACAAGTTCTCCGAAGAACCTCTGCATGCTCTGGTCTCTGCAAATAAAACTTGAGAGCCCTGACAGGACACAGGACTCTCTCAGCTTCAGGTCCCACTAGCTCCGACAACCCTTTGATCTCGAACGTCCTCGGCCAAGGGTTGGAAGGGTTCTCGTTCTTTGCTAAGAACGTAGGACTTAAGGAACAAACTGCACTATGATCCTTGAACCCAATATGCTTGCTTATGACTTGAATTTCGCTAACCCTCTAGCCGCTCGCCAGAGCGGTTAGGAAAATGGTCTTCTTAGTAAGATTCCTAAGCGAGGCTAAATGGAGCGGTTTCAAATTGACTCGACATGAGAAAACTTCAGTACCACGTCTAAGTTCCACGATGGTACTTTAGGTTGGAGAACTTTCACAGTCTCAAATGATCTAATGAGATCATGAATGTCTCTATCATTCGCTAAGTCGAGTCCTCTATGTCTGAAGACCACAGAAAGCACGCTTCTGTAGCCTTTAATCGTGGGAACGGCTAGTTTCGCTTCTTTCCTAAGGTGAAGAAGGAAATCTGCTATCTGGCTCACAGAGGTTGAGGTGGAGGAAATGCCCTTCCTTCTGCACCAACTTCTAAAGACAGCCCACTTTGATTGGTAAACTGCGATTGAGGAGGGCCTCCTTGCGGTGGCAATCGCCGTTGCCACAGGTCTTGAAAAACCCCTCGCTCTGGCCAACTTCTTGATAGTCTGAACGCGTCAGACTCAGAGCGGGGAGGTTTTTGTGGTACCTCTCGAAGTGGGGCTGTCTGAGTAGATCTTTCCTTAGAGGCAGAGTCCTTGGAAAGTCTACTAGGAAGGACATCACCTCCGTGAACCAGTCGACCGCTGGCCAGAAGGGGGCGATGAGGGTCATTCTCGCTCCTTCCTGATGCAGCGAACAATTCCTCATTACTTCCCCGAGGATTTTGAATGGGGGAAAAGCGTAAATGTCTAGTCCCGACCAATTCCACAGTAGGGCGTCTACTGCCACTGTCCCGGGTCCAGAACTGGGGAGCAATACAGCGGAAGTCTCTTCGTTCGGGAAGTTGCGAAAACGTCCACATGAGGACGTCCCACAGCTTCCATAGCGCCTGGCATACTTCCTGATGAAGGGTCCATTCCGTCGGCAGAAGCTGCCCTTGCCGACTGAGAAGGTCCGCTCGCACGTTTTCCACGCCTGACACTAATCTTGTCAGAATCGTGACATTTTGCGACTTCGCCCAAATCAGGATATTCCTCGCGATGACGAACAGAGAAGGAGAGTGAGTTCCCCCCTGTTCCTGAGGTATGCCAAGGCTGTGGTGTTTGTCCGAGTTTATCTGAACCACTTTGCTGGAGACTTCTCCTCGAAGAACCTTAGAGCAAGGTAAACGCTGAAAGTTCTTTTAGATTGATGTGCCAGGACACCTGTTCCCCTCTCCAGGTGCCTGACACTTCTCTCCCTCCCAGTGTTGCTCCCCAACCCGTGGAGGACGCGTCGGAGAACAACACTAGGTCGGGGTTCCGAAGCTTGAGCGAAAGTCCTTCCGCAAGCTTCTTTGGATCCAACCACCATTTGAGGTGCTTTTTCACTTCTTCCGTCAAAAACAAGACCTCTTCTAGATCCTGTTTGCGTGACCAATTGCTTGAGAGGAAGAACTGAAGTGGTCGGAGGTGCAACCTTCCCAGAGAAACAAACTTCTCCAGTGAGGAAATGGTACCCCAGCAGACTCATCCATTCCCTCACCGAGCATGTTCCTCCCTAGAAAGGCCGACACTTTGTCCAGGCATTGAAGTTGTCGCCCCTGGGACGGAAAAGCCCCGAAAAGCCACTGAGTCCATCTGAATCCCCAGATAGACTAAGGATTGAGAAGGAGTCAGATGCGACTTCTCGAGATTCACCAGAAGTCCCAGGGACCTCGCTAACGACAGAGTCGTGTGAAGGTCCTTCAGACACCTGTCTTGCGATGAGGCTCGAATAAGCCAGTCGTCTAGGTAGAGAGAGATCCTTATTTCCGCAAGATGGAGCCACCTCGCAACGTTCTTCATAAGAACGGTGAACACCATCGGCGCCGTGCTGAGACCGAAGCAGAGTGCCCTGAATTGGAAAATCTTCCCTTTCAGGACAAAACCGCAGGTATTTCCTTGATCGGGGATGGATGGGGACGTGAAAAGTATGCGTCCTGAAGGTCTAACGAGACCATCCCAATCCCCCGGTCTTAAAGCTGCAAGCACGGATTGAGGTGTCTCCATCTTGAACTTCTGCTTGGTAACGAAGCGAGTTTAGACTGCTGACATCCAGAACGGGGCGCCACCCCCCTGACTGCTTCGGCACTAGGAACAGACGGTTGTAAAAACCCCGGAGAACTCCGGTCGAAGACCTGTTCCACTGCCTGCTTCTCAATCATTTGATCTAGTAGATCGTGAAGCACTTTCTGCTTTTCTCCCTGATACGACGGAGACAAATCCTTTCCGGTGTCGAAGACAGCGGGGGTAACATCAGGAAAGGAATTCTGTACCCCTTCTTGACGATGTCCAGAGACCAAGCGTCGGCACCTCTCTCTTCCCAAGCTTTCGCGAAATGTAGAAGCCTGGCTCCTACCGGTGTCTGAAGGACTTCCCTCTCACTTCTTGCTCTTGGAAAGAGCGGGAGTCTTGCCTCTGAAAGAGCCTCTTCCTCGAGGGGCTGGCTTCGAGGAAGAAGCGGATCGAAAGGGCTTCGATTTCTTCAAAGCTGAGGACCCAGAAGACGAAGAAGTAGTAGGCTTCCTAGAAGACTGTGCCAGAAGGTCTTGGGTTGCTTTCTCCTGGAGACTGGCAGCTATGTCCTTTACCATAGACTGGGGGAAGAGATGTTCTGAGAAAGGAGCGAAAGAAGATCCGCTTTTTGCGCTGGTGAGACCGACTTTGCAGTAAAATTGCAAAAAGTGCTCTTTCTTAAGCAGTCCCGTGCTGAAATGAGCAGCCAATTCCTCAGAACCATCCCTGACGGCCTTGTCCATGCAAGACAATACACTGGACAGCTCCCCCAGACTGATGGAATCAGAAACTCCTGGACTGGCATCTCCAATACTCCCAGGCACCAGTCAAGAAAATTAAAGACCTCTAGTGTCCTGAAGAGGCCTTTAAGGTGAAAGTCTAACTCACTATGTGTCCAAGAGACCTTCGAGGAAGACAGCAAAAGATCTTCTGGTGGCGTCTACAATACTACCAAAGTCTCCTTGAGCTGAGGCTGGAAGCTTAACTCCGACGTTTTCTCCCGTCTCATACCACATACCAGCTTTGCCACCGAGTCTTGAAGGTGGTAAAAGCGAAAGAAGTCTTGCCTGAAGCTCCTCTTTTCCATCCAATCATGGACCTTTCTAAAAGCTTGCTTCGTAGAAAGCGACTTCTTCATTCTCACAAAGACCGAGATCTTAGTAGCTTTGGAAGACGAAAACTGAGAGGGAGGAGTACGTGGAGCTTCAGGTGGAAAGTGTCTGCAAAGACTGACTGTAACAAACGAGTCAAAACCTTGTAGTCCGTCGAAACTGGAGCCAACTGCTGTTCTTCGTCCACTTCGACGAAAGCGTCACTAATTTCCTCTTCAGACACTGGAGAAGTCGGAGGAAGTAAAGAAGAGTCCCGAGCTTTCTCAAAAGAGAAAGAGCGGCGAACAGGAAGAGTTCCCGCCTCCGCTTGTGCTTGCGGAAGTGGAAAACTGACGTCCGTAGGCGCGCGTTTGGCGTCCGAAGCCAATCTACTGGCGCCGACTGAAGCGCGCTCAAACGCCGCAGGTGTACACCTGGCGTCCACTGGTGCGCGCTGAGCGTCCACTGGTGCGCGCCGAGCGTCCACTGGTGCGCGCCGAGCGTCCACTGGTGTGCGCCGAGCGTCCACTAAAACTCGCTGAGCGTCCACTGGCGCTCGCGAAACTTGCACCGAGTCACGCTCGGCGTCCACTAAAGCGCGTTTGACTTTCACAGAAGCGCGCTCGGCATCTAAAGAAACGCGCTTCTTATCCACAAGTTTCGTAGCAGCGGAAACAACCGCTTCACGAGAGCGAGAAACGAATTTCTCGCCTCCTC
>NC_061091.1:72786064-72825574 GCF_015104395.2 Macrobrachium nipponense | reverse complement strand
CCTGGGAGGAGGTATTTTGGGACATTTTAGCAAAAACAAATTTGAAGTTCTTTTCAGGTGTTCCTCTTCTTCCCAAAATGTGGGAGGGGCCTTGTCACGTACTCAGACGGGAGAAGAGAATTACCGCGAATTAAAAAAATTCAAGTTGCCGTTGCATAGAAACGACTGCGATGTAATTACTGGGTAAGTATAAATAAAACTATTTTGTTATAAAACTTATTCGTTTTTAGATGTGAAAACAATGTAAATTAATGAAGAAACAACAATAATTCGAGGGATGGTGGTAAGCAAGTGTTGTACCCATTAAGAGGTGTCCGATTTAAAAAAACAGTTTGCTCTTCAATCCAGAGGCAAAAATCCTTGAATCAATATTTCCATTTCACACTGATATATCTGTAAATACAACACACTACAGTCCATTGTCTCAGCATGTTGCTGTATTTGTATATTAATTAAGGTTATTTTAATTTGTCTGTATCTTTGTCCCAGAAAAAAAAATGTTAAAACTCAGTGTTTCTGAGATTTGAATGCATTATTTGTATTTATATTTTAAAAAGGAAAAATTGAAAAATTCAGGTCATGAACTTTTTTTTTTTGGGTCATGGAATGTGTCCTTGAAGGAATCAAATTCTTGAACCGAGGTATTGCTCTATTTTTTAATGCATACATGTACAGACAGTCCCTGGTTATCGGCAGTCCGGTTTAATGGCACTTGTCCAGTTACAAAAATCAGTGATTTTCAGTGCCAGTTTCCTCTTATCGGTGCCTATAATTGGGTATTGGCCTCAATACATGCCTAATACAGGCCCCAATGACTGAAAATCTGTGATTTTTGGTGTTATAGTCAGTGCCATCAGAATAGAACCTTCCAATAACCATGGAATGCTTGTATTTAGATATTTAGGTACAATACTTAATTTATCAATGTCATACCTATCTATGCTACAAGAAAGCAATAAGGCTTGAATACTACTATTGTTTGAATGAAAATGTCTGCTCCTGAATATGTATAGGGATAACTTGATTAGTATTTGCCTTGGTAAGAGTACATTAAGAGTTGTAGGAGTGTTCATGTGTAGCTGTAAGACATACTATACAGATGACTCCCGGTATTCATGGTGGTTAGGGACCACAACCACCCCTAATAAGTTGGAACCCCCTCCTCTCAAAACGCTTACGCAGGCAGTCCACGGTTACTGGTGGAATTGGTTAATGATGTTTCGGTTTTACGGTGCTTTGTCAAATATATTCATAAAAAATATGGTCTTTGTACTTTGTGGTGTCTGGTTACTGGTGCCGTAAGTGCCTAATATATGGTTTACTAAGCTTCATACTGGGATTTTACTGCATGGTGTTCTGGTTAATGGCATTGTCTTCTGGTTAACAGTACCCTTGAATTGCTGCTAAGACCCTGCCTGACAGTAGACAGAAGTTGTTTTTTTGAGCGGTATCGTACTGCACTTCACCAAAGAGCGACCTGCCCACTGCCTGGGTCATTCAGTCATGCACCCAGCATAGGAATCCCAAACAACCCACAGCATTATCACATCAGTCTGTGTGCGTGTTTGTGTTCTTTTTTTTGAGGTAGGTTGACTCGCTGCTTGATACTTTGTCACCTTAGCATGTGTTTTGTGAATTCACCATTGCTCCCAAACATCAGAATGCTGCAGCCGAAAGAAATGCCACTAAGAAGAGGAAAACTTTATTAATGGAGATGACATATGACATCATTAGGCATTCTGAAAAAGGTGACTCTCTCTCTCTCTCTCTCTCTCTCTCTCTCTCTCTCTCTCTCTCTCTCTCTCTCTCTCTCTCTCTCTCTCTCTCACACCACACACACACACACACAACATTTGCAGATTCCACAAGAAACCCTGCAGGAATGGTTATGCTTAATTTTTGAAGTCATAAGTTTTCATGCTTTTATGTGTAAAATTTGTATTACCTTTATTTTTGTACATAAATACTGACTGAAGACAGTATCATACTTGAGTGAAAATGCAGTAAAATCAGAATCCCTGGAAAAATGGCTGCACCAACATTTCCCCGCGGGTTTGAAGCCCAACAGTTAAAATTGAAAAAATTTATATTTTTTATTTGGTATAAAGTGCTCCCCCTTTTTGTTGGGGATACGTTCCAGAACCCATCGCAAAAGTGCAAAATCTCTTCTAAAAATGCTTATAAAGCCCAAATACCCTGTACCCATAAACTAAAATGCTTATAACTGCCTATTTTAACAGTTCACTGCATAATTTAATTATTCGAACAAAAATGTACCTTAAATGATCATACTTAAAACAATTTCATATCATTTCAAACAAAAATGCACCCCAAACCAGCACCCCATAGCACCCAAAGTCAGATTACCCTCCTACGACTGTTACTCTTAAGTATATATACTCCTAGAATGTTTAAAATAATGATTTAATAATTTTCAAATAATGATAATGTAAACAGAGCAAAATATCTATAAAGTTTTTATAACAAAATTAGATAAATCTTTAATACAAATTAAATAAACCTTTCTTACAAACAGTTTGACTACTAATCAAGTTACCCCTGTACGCACTGTATGTATAAGCATAGCCATGTTCTCTCAGAGTACTATTGAAGAAGTTATTCCACTTTCCTTTTACATTGGTAAAAACAGTTTCTGCCTTATTAGATACTTTTAATGTACTTATGTATTTTTGCTCTCTCTCTCTCTCTCTCTCTCTCATCTTCTCCTCTACTCTCTCTCATTCTCTCTCTCTTTTTCGGTTCTCTCCCTCTCTCTCGGTCTCTCTCTCTCTCTCTCTTCTCTCTCTCTCTCTCTCTCTCTCTCTCTCTCTCTCTCTCTCTCTCTCTCTCATCTTATGGAGATGAGAGAGAGAGATTGATTTTTTGTACATGTACATTTGTTTTGTACAATATAGTTTTATAGATAAACGTGATGTTACTGTGTCCTTAATTTTTTCATATTTTCCTTGCTATAGTTACAGATATTTGCATTTAAATAAAAACAGACTGGAATATAAAATTAAAATAATTAGTGAGTATTTTCTGGGGCCCCAGAATGAACTTGACAGTTTATGATTTGTATTAAAGATTTGTAAAACTTTGTATTAAACATTTTACAGATATTTTGCTGTTTTTACCTTAATGTTAATTTTTGAAAGTTAGTAGATAATTTTTTATCTTCAAATTGTATTTAATCATGAAAATACAGTAATTAATGAATGTCTCTCTAAGAAAAAATTCATGAATTTGTGAAAGTTCCCGTGTGATAGCGGAGATGTTTCACGAAAATCCTTGATAGTGTGAAGCGTGAAAAAGGGGGGTCCAGTGTACTTTACTTATACAGGGTATACACATATAAACTAACAAAATGTATTTTTACTGTAGTAAAGTATGTACTGTACTGTACTTTAATACTGTATGCATCAATGTGCCATAAAGTGCTAATTTTAATGTTTTCATTATATAGACTAATACTATACGTATTCCTACTTTACATAGGTAATTCATCGGCAACTGCCATAAGTAATAGTACTCTGTACATAGAGAACAGTTTGATTACAGTACAGTAACACAGCATGGAGTGTAGGTACGTTTTTATTGTACAAGATACCCAAAGGATTAAAGATAAGGCTTTCATCACTGTACAGTATCGTACTATACAGTACTACTGTACAGTAAATCCTATAAGTATACAATATATTTTAGTTACTGCTCCGCAATGGGATTACAGCGTCGTTAATCAGTCTAAGGTGCCGTTAGTAACACTACGGTGCCATAACAAAGATGTAGGCACCCATAGACTTCGATTTTGGTTAATGTCACACCGCGGGGGACAAAAGCCCTGGTGGTAACAGTGGACTGTCTGAGACCCCCTCCAAAAATCCATATAATTGCCTGCAGTATTTTAATAGTTCAAACACCAAATATACCATAAACTATCATCCTAAAACACATCAATAACATTTCAGAGTCATTTTACAACATTACCCTTAAAAATATGCTATACAGTAGTACCTCGAGATACGAAAGGCTCAACTTACGAAAAATCCAGTTACGAAAGCAAAGACGAAAAATTTTACTGCTCTACATAACGAAAAGTTTTCAAGATACGAAAGGTTGTTGCTGTAAAGTCCCGAGATTCGCCCGGACCACCGAGAACAATTTTAAAACTCCCGCGCCGCCAACTGAGTAAACTCGCCACCATCCTCCCGCTCTCCCATTGGTTCCTGATGCTAGTCACCCCATAAGGTCCTGCTCTCCTATTGGTCAGCATCTACCCCTTGTGCTTTAAGTATTCTATTGGTAAAAGGTTGCTGTAAATTGAAAAAACTTATTCATGTAATACATTTAATAAAAAAAAAACATTAGGTAAAGATAGAATAAAGAATAGAAATGAATGGTTATCATACTGTTTGGTAGTTTCAGTAGTTGAAGAGAGATAATGAAAATTTATGGCTTACTGTGTAAAAGTGATTGCTTGGCGATCGTTCGATACTAGTAAGTGCTGGATGTAAACAGACGTTTGGAAGCTTTTTTTGTTTGTTTATTATAGTTAATGGTTACTTAATAATTATTTGAAATGAGTACATGCAATACATTTAATACAAAAATTGTGAATTAGATATCAGAAAATATAAAATAAATCAGTCTGCCAACAAATAGGTATTTTTTAGAATTCTTCTTCTGTTTTATTATTACGTATTACGTATGTTTCATTACAGCTGTCAGTAACTCGGTATCTCCATTAGGTAAAGATAGAATAAAGAATAGAAATGAATGGTTATTATACTGTTTGGTGGTTTCATTAGTTGAAGAGAGATATTAATGACAATTTATGGCTTACTGTGTGCTAGGAAAAATGATTGCTTGGCGTTCGTTCGATACTCGTAAGAATGTAAACAATCGATTGGAAGGTTTGTTTTTTCTTTGTTTGTGTATTATAGTTAATGATTAATTAATAATTATTTGAAATGAGTACATACTGATTATTTATACATTTTATTGGCATATTCTAAGCTTTTAGCTCTTAGGTTTAGATGTCAGAATCATAGACTAGGCTACAGTAGCAACGCTAACATAGGCTAGGCTTATTGCTAAGGGACATATGCTAAAGTCCTAATATATGCAGTAAAAATGGGGTTGAACATTACATGCAGTTGAATATTACTCAAGTATGTACAGTATTTTGCCTTTTTGGAGACATATTTCTTCCGTCGTAACCCTAGAACATGTGTTTTAGGCCTGGAAATATAATTTACTGGGGTGTTTTTGGAGGGCTTGGAACGGATTAGCCATTTTACATGTAAAATGTGTTCCAAGATACGAAAAACTCATAATACGAAGGCCGTCTCGGAATGGATTAATTTCGTATCTCGAGGTACCACTGTATGTCTGACAGATAAAAGTGAAAACTAATAAAGTTCCTCTTATATCTTATATTCAGTTGCAGCTATTTTCTCTTATACAGTAGTCAAGCTATCCATATTTTGATGATAATAGATCAGTATATTAATACAGTAAAAATGGCTTCTGTAAGTTAAATAACATTTATTGATATATTGCTGTTTTTACATTAATAGTAAGATTTCAAAATTAGTAATTTATTGCAACATTTACATACAGGTCAGTGAAGTTGGCCCTGACGGTCCCCAACCCAACAGAGCTGGCTAATTCAATCCATGCCAGCCGTCGCTCTTGTATGGAAGGAATTGGAAAAATGACTAAATTGGTAACTTTCCCGATGAGTGAGTAGACACGAGACATATGGAAAGAGGTTCAGTGTGTCTTTAGACGTAGTGGGTGGTAGTCATTATTTGCCCCCTCTCCAGCCTGGGATTTACCAGAAAGTGACTGCTAAGTTTCAATTCATTTATTTCATTCAGGTGGCTGTGGGACCTCACTCACAGTTGTCCGGGGAGAAAATAGCTTGTATACACGCTCCCCATAATGCTGGTTTCGGCAACAAAGCCATAGCAGATGAGAATAGTGTACCGAGGCGTAGCGTTAATCCTTGGGTGAAAAAGTGCCGTGAAGCCGCTGGCGACCAGACTCCTACCCACAAACAGTGCTTGGGAAGCAAGAAAAGTTTCCCCACAGTCTTTACGAGTGATTAGAAGACAGTGCTTGATTCTTCTCGCACAGCACATCAGTTGAAGGAACAAATCTCTAATGTGCTTGGTGAGGTGAGTGTTCGTACTGTGTCCCGGTATGTGAAGAGGGGGCTGAACTTAGCCTCACACGTTGCTGTGAGGAAGCCATTTTTAACTGCGCGCTGTAAAGCTAATAGGGTTGCCTTTGCTAAAAAGTTTATCGAGCCTCTTGACAAAGAACAAGCTATTTTGTGGTCAGATGAGAGCACATTTACATTAACAGGTATGCGGTTTAGGCAGGTTCGTCAATCACTGAATGCTTACGGATGTGACCCACGGTACACCATTATCACTGTCAAGCACCCGGACTCAGTGATGGTATGGTGCTTTCTTGTATCATGGAGTTGTTGAATTAGTGTTTCTTGAGAAGGGTGTTACTATGAATAGTGAGAGGTTTTTAGACCTATTGTATGATCATCTTGAGGACTGTTTTGATTCTTGCAAAGCTGAAATTTTTATGCAGGATGGTGCCCCTTGCCATGCCAGTAAGACGGTCACTAATTGGCCCACTAATTGTGGTGTATTGGGTACTTTAGTCCATGGCCAGGAAATAGCCCAGACTTAAACTATTGAAAATCTCTGATGTATCACGGAAAGAGAGCTCAGAAACAAAGATACAGCTCAGTGCCACAATTGGTGGCTAAGAAGCTGAAACTGTACTTCAAGATTCCTCCATCATTTATATTGATACAAAGCTCAGGACCCTAGTGCCATTCCTCTCCAGTGCCAATAATTTCTGTTGAAGACATTGTTATGGTTTTATTTTGTAAGGTTCCTACTAAACCTAGATTTTTTGCTAGTAGTTATATGTATAAAATCTACAGTGCGTACTCTGAATTCCTGTTGACAATAGTTCACTAAATTCACCATTACCTAACCAGGCACAAACCCACAATCAATCATTCAGTTTTCTGCTATTTAATGTATTTAATTTAACTTTTGCTCTATACATTATTGCATACAACACCCTTAAGACAACCCCCCCTTTTTTATGTGTATGGCTCACAATACAAACAGTGCACAGCATGACTAACAAATCCAGTATCCAGTTTCTTCCTTTGCAAATTCACTCACAAACTAATTGTTTCCAATTATTGATGCACAGTGGATCTAGATCACAAGAATTTGGAACTATGTACGTAGTATTAACTTCTTTACTTTTCAGCACTGCACACTTTCCAGAAAGCACACAATGTTTATCAGCATTTTTGATTGAAATCTCTTATCAGATGCTCACAACACTTGTTCACTTTCTTTTGTCTTATTTCAATCCTGCTACACTGCCGCCAAGCATATCTTCAGAGAGGTGATATTCCCTCCCACCGCTTCAGACCTGCAATGAGATAAAGCTACTATTAGTATTCATTCAAGAGAAAAACTAGTAATATAAGAAAAACTGATATATTAGTATGAAAATGTCCAGTAACTGACATTACGAGTTTCATATTTCACGCGTACGTACAGTCCAGAATGACTAGTGAAGAATGGCTACCAGAACATGTAGATTATACGGGTATTTTTTTTCATGTTTAATAATAAAAATGAATAATTTATATTTCTTTTATTTACCTTTGGCACAGTATTATGGATACTTTGAAGTATCTACAAAAAAAGAACCTGAGTGCTTCTATGCAAATGTACTGCTCATGAACCCGTAAAGTAATGATTACATACATGCAACTGCCATATCATCATTGACCTTTTTATTGAGCCTTTCCTGACCGGGGATAAACCAGCTTTGAAAGGTGACATGATGTGGGATTCTATAACAATTAACTGGTTGCCTTGATAAGGTAAATGCTTAGAGAAGACAATTAGTATTCCTATAAGGTAGTGCACATCACATGGTGAACCGTAGACATTACTAAAGGTTTTTTGCAGTGTCCCTTCGGCTGCTAGCTGTACCCCTTCAATTGTTTTTGCAGTATACCTCCGTTTGTATTCTCTTTCTTCCATATTAGTACTTGCCACCCTATCGTGACAGTTGTTTCATAGTGCAACTGCAAAGTTTTCCTCTTGTTTAACCATCACAAATCTTTTTACTGAATGACCTCGTACATCCCAGCTCTGTCGTAAATGATCTATTGGAAATTGTGGATGAGGGCAGTGAGATATTTTAGTTACTCAACCTAACAAGTGCAGTTTTTTTACAATTCACTGAAATTATTGATGAAGCCTTCCAAGTACAGAAGATGTTTCTGATGTTTGTATGGCACAAATTGCTTTGCACTGACTGGGAACTCTTATTCATCTTATGAAAGGGAGTACCCAAAGGTTGTGTGTTGGACTCAATATAATTTTATATATCTAAGAAAGGATTGTCAACTGCACTACAGAGACCTGCTGGTAAAGTTGGAGCCATGCAACGGGACCCACAGTTTATTGTGGGATCCGAACCACATTATATCAAGAAATGAATTTCTATCACCAGAAATAAATTCCTCCGATTCCGTGTCAGTCGAGCCGAGAATCGAACTTCGGACCACAGGATTGGTAGCCGAGCACGAAAACCATTCATCCAACGAGGAACTCGTGCTTCTCTAGAAACAATATTAAAGATACAGTTGAAAACAAAAACTAAATTATGTTCGTACTGGTAGCAGGAATGAATGACATTTAAGCAACAAAACCTAAGTTGCTGGGGAAGAAAAATAACTTCCGAAGTCTTGGTAATTTCCAAAACAGTTGTAAGAGTCATTGACCATTGTCTTAGGAACATCATACATATATCTTAAAATAGTGATAATTCTATTTAGAAACTCCTACTGGATATCAGGAGGACTGATAATAGCAATCTACTCAATAACCTTGGAGGCATGGCAACTTTCATGGTGCTCTGTAGACATAATTAAAAGGTCTTTGTAGTGCTGTGTTGGCCAATGTTTGCACCCACATTTTAGCCTTTCACTTCAATTTTATTCCCGCTTCCTTCAGTCTTGCTCTACAACCCCTCTAACTATTACTTTTTTGTACTAGTGCACTGTAGGCATTACTTAAGGGATTTTGATGAAGGAAAAATCTATTTCTGGGCAAGGACCTGTGTCGCCCAGTGAAATGTCCCTTTAGCACACATTTCTTAAGGTATAAATATTGCTATGATACCAGAGAAAAAAGCTAATATGGAAATGCCAGAGTATTCTGGCTCGCTCACCTTATTTAAGGTGTCGGTATGGTTTCTGGGGCAATTGAAACCACTACCAAAGTTCCTTTGCCATTTAGATTCATCCTTCTTCAATATCCCTCATCTACAGAGGAGCCGATCTAAGGCCCACTACTCGCTACCATTACGGCTAGTGCCTCTGACGTCATTCCTGCAGATAGCACCCAAGCTTGGGCCAAGACAAAGGGGGTTGAAAAGGAAAGGGTGGGATTTCACTGGGCGACACAGGTCCTTGCCCAGAAATAGATTTTTCCTTCGTCAAAATCCCTTTTCTGGGCTCAGCCTGTGTCGCTCCGTGAAATAGTACCAGAGAAATGGCCATACAAGCTTGGAAAGAGGAAGCACACAAGTAAAAGGATAGGATAATCAAAATCAATTAAGGTTAATTGCTATAATCTAGATATAAGGTTACAGAACAAGTAACAACAGAGCAATTTGAACCTTAACGCTAATCCAATATACAAAAACATAACAGTTACTTAAAAGTACATAGTAAGACTAAATGCAAACTGGGACTAGTCCCAGATACAAAATATATGGAAATTATCACAAGTATATACAATATGTGGCATCCAAGGTACAGTACGACTACATTGACGACTGAGCTACGGCAAGAATGCTTGCGAGGCAGGTAGGAAAGAGAGATATAAGGAGAGACATAGGATAAACTACTTACTACTAAATTGAGCAGTGTCAGGGGAAACTGTGTTTCTGGCTGCCACTGCTGGAAATTTAAGGGCTTCTAAGGACTTAAGATAATGGCGTTTGAATACTGTCAGAGATTTCCAGGCTGTGTACTTCTTCAGATCATCAAAATTCATATGTTGAAAATAATTAATAGAAGTGGCTACTGCCCTAACATCATGTACCCGTGGGAAGGACTGCGGGTTGGCCTGTTTTATAAAGTATAAAATCTGTTGCCTAATTCCTTTTAAGGAAATGGTGCCTCCCTTTTCTCTAATGAACAGAGGGCCTGAAGATATCAGGGCAGTTCTACTTAGATATGCTTTTAGTGAAGTAACTGGACATAATGATGGGTCCTGTGGAAGTGGGACAATTTTCCATGGGGCCCATCTATCCAGTGGGTCCTCATTCTTAGCTAGAAATTGGCGATCTAGAGAAAGTAACACTTCTCCTGAAGGGAGAAACTCTATATGATCTGATATTCTAGATAGAGCCGACAGTTCGGAAATTCTGGCTCCTGAGGCCAGACTTATTAGGAATAATGTTTTCCTTAAGAGAGCTATATAGTCACATGAGTCATTA
The DNA here is from genome assembly GCF_015104395.2 of Macrobrachium nipponense. Classification (NCBI taxonomy): domain Eukaryota; kingdom Metazoa; phylum Arthropoda; class Malacostraca; order Decapoda; family Palaemonidae; genus Macrobrachium; species Macrobrachium nipponense. The sequence goes on along the minus strand of NC_061091.1, from coordinate 72,814,999 downwards.
TTAGTGTCCGAGGCCAATTTAAAGACATCATTTAAGAACCATGACACAGACTTGGGCCTCTTGGATGGTCTGAGTCTAGCGCAAGCCTTGGGGATAGATGAAAAATATGAATCTGTTAGATCTATTTTGAAATCAAACTGGAAGATCTTCTTAAAAGCAGACTTAGTAGTAGTAATAGTACTAGCTGCTAAACCTTTCTCAAATAGTGTCCTGAAAAAGGATATGGCCAGATTCGTGGTCTTGGTTTGTGCATTAGAGTCCCTCAGGAATACAGCTAGTTTTTTAACTGCTGAATCGTATTGACGCAAGGTCGATTCTCGTTTATCAGATTCTAAGAACAAGATGTTCTGGGGATCGATGTTAGCATCCCTCTGTGCTGCAAACTTCATGAAGTCCATAAAGTTATGGCTTTCTGAATTCCTGAGGAAGCGAACACAGTCCGCGTTTGCACTAGTTGTGATAGTTTGGGATTGGGAATCCGTTGAGGTCAGAGTCCCAATTCCAGTAGAAGTGGGAACCAATTGCTCTTGGGCCAATTGGGGGCTATTAGAGCAATGTGACCTTTGAATGTCCTGAGTTTGTTTAGGACTTTCAAGAGAAGATTCACTGGAGGAAAGAGGTAAATCTTCTTCCACACATTCCAATCTATAGCCATAGCGTCTGTGGCATAAGCCAGAGGGTCCAGGTTGGGGGCCACATAACAAGGGAGTTTGTGGTTCGACTCGGTGGCAAAGAGATCTACCTGAAGCCCCGGTACTAGTTGACAGACCCAACTGAATGACTCCTTGTCCAGGGACCACTCCAACTCCAGTGGAACTGAACGTGATAGCGCATCCGCTACCACGTTTCTTACCCCCGCTAGATGAGTGGCTGACAGGTGCCATTTGTTCCTGTCTGCTAGTGAAAATATGGCTATCATAATATGGTTCACGTGGCTCGACTTGGAGCTTCCCCTGTTGATGCAGTGTACTACCACCGAACTGTCCAGCACCAGGTTGATATGAGATTTCTTGGCTGGCATAGCTTCCAGTACATTGATATGAAGCTGGCGGAATGGTAGGGACCAGGTTCCCTGGACCTTTTTGTACTGTGAGTAATCGTCCGAGCCGCTTAGTGATGCATCTGTGTGGATCACTAAGGCCGGCGGAGGGAATTGGAGCGGAATTGTCTTTGACAAATTCTTGATCTCCGTCCATGGGCGGAGTCTCTTCCGTAAGATCGCCGGGATAAGTGCTAGTTTGTCCCGGGATCTCTTGTTTGCTCTTGATCGCCAAACCCGGTTTATGTCCTTTAGTCTGGCTTTCAGAAGAATGTCCGTTACTGAAGCGAATTGGAAAGAACCCAAGATTCTTTCTTGGTTCCTCCGGGACGTCTGTTTGCACTTGAGAAATTGTCTGGTTGCTTTGGCTATTTCTCTCCTTTTCAACGGCGGAATTGATAGAGTGTGGGAGTTCAAGTCTCATTGAATCCCTAGCCACTGGAAGCGGGACTCCCGTGTTAGCCGGGACTTGGTTCTGTTTATCTGGAAGCCTAGATGTTCCAGAAACCGGATTATTTTGACTGTTGCTTTGCGACATGCTTCGATGCTTGTGGCCCACACGAGCCAATCGTCCAGATAAGCCACTAGCATTATTCCTTGAGACCTTAGTTCTTGAACAACTGTCTCCACCAATTTTGTAAATACCCTGGGTGCTATGTTCAGTCTGAATGGCATTACTTTGAAGGAGTAGGCCTGTTTTCCTAGTCTGAAGCCTAGAAACAGGTGGAAGTGCCTTGCTACTGGAACATGATAGTAGGCATCTGTAAGATCTATAGAGGTGGTGACGGCCCCACAGGGAAGTAAGGTCCGCACCTGTGAAACGGTCAGCATCCAGAACTTGTCGCAATGAATGAATAGGTTCAGACACAAGTCTAGAATTATTCTTCGCTTGTTTGAGTTTCTTTGGCACGCTGAACAAGCGACCTTGAAATTTTAAATGCTTGACTCTTGACACTACTCCTTTTTGAAGGAGTTCTTGAGAATACTCTACCAATTCCACTGTTGGTTCCTGATAAAAGGTGTTGGATGGAGGGGGACCTTTGAGCCAACTCCATCCTAGACCTTTGGACACAATGCTTGGGCCCACTTGCTGAACCTCCAACGGTGACGAAAGAGGAACAGCCTCCCTCCTACCTGGGGATTCTCACTGGTTTGAGGAAGGGCGTGCACCATATCCTCCTCGGGAACCCTTGCCTCGGTTGGTGGCTCTTCCGCCGCCTCGTTGACGGAAGGTGCCTCTAGCTCTGCTACCCCTGCCAAACCTGTTGAAGGCTTGAAAGGACTGGTTTTCAAACACTGGGTTGTAGGCAGGGGAGACAGTACAGGAGGCTAAAGCCTGTGCCTGTTGCGGCAATTGTGTCAGCAGCACAAACTGCTGTTGTGGCTGCGCCTTAGAGGTTGCAGGTTGCGGTACCTGAGATACCGGAACCGCCTGTACCAGAGTCTGGAAGGGCTGGTTCTTCCTAGGCTTCTTCTTTGACTTGGGGTTCGATCCGGCGGACTCCGGTTTCTGTTTGGAGACGAGTCCCCAGCGAACCCTTAGGCTCTGGTAGAACCTGACCGCCTCGCAGTGAACTTCGTTCACTACCGAGGCCAGGAAGAGGTCAGAGCCCCATATGGATGAGGCTAAAAGCTTGTTGGGCTCGTGGCGGATCGTGGCCTCCGCCAGCACATTTCCTGCAATTTCGTCTAGCTATGACGAAATCATACAAGTCACATTGCATAGAGTACAATAGTGACTTTGCGATGATCTTGAATAACGGTTCTTCTCCGTAGATTAGAGCCGATACTTCTGTCATAACTAGCGAGTTGAGGGACCTGCAAAGCCTCATCCTGGCGTCATACTCAGTTTGAATGAGGTTCTCTAACAGCCTGGGTAATCTCTCGCTAAATAGCGTGATGGCGCAGTCCAGCTTTAGCTTACCTACAGAAAAGGTGGCCGGAAGATCTACCCAGTAATCATCAGTTCCGGGGAGCAGGAGGGAAGTCGGTTCTGTCTCCCGGAGCTGGGGCATGGGCTTGTCCTTCACTGCTGCCTGCAATGTCAATTCTGCCACCTTAGACGTGAACGGGATGGGCGTATCTTCGTCTACGGTGAAGTTTGTGAAGGGGCTCTTGAATACTGTAACCCTAGTATTGGTGCACTGCCACTCCTCCAGGTTATGCAACCATGCCTGCTGGGCCTGGTCCCGGGAAAGAATTACCGTTTCTTTTGGGACCTTGTCTTCCCTCCTCATAGCTGCCTCCGTGAGGCAGACATAGCCTATGAAAGGGGGCTGTAATCCATGCGGATAGAACTCGAAGTCCTCAAACCTTCGAGTTCCGCAGCCCTCAATAGTGAGCATGCCGTCCATGAAAGTAGCATACGAAGCAACCCTCCAAGGGTTGTTCGGTGTAAAGGGAGGAAGGGTAGACGAGTCCGGCATTAGCAAGCTCTGAGCTGCCAGGCCGGACTGTGGAAGTCCTGTCAATGCATTCTCCCGGAGACCTGCAATAAGGTTCTCCTGGGTAACCAGTCTATCCGATATAGCTTGGATAGACTGCCCTGACACCTCTAAGGAGGAAGACAATTGGACAAACATCTCCTGGAACTTGGATTGCACCAAGTTCCCGACCACGCTGCCCATCTGCTGCATAATATTTGCCGAAATATTTTCAGAGAAAACGTCAGGGTCAAAGGAGGAAGGTTCTACCTTCTTAAGAGTCTTGGGTCTGGCTCCTTTTGAGGTGGACGCCTGGGGGTTGGAGGAGGATGGCTGAGCCCTCTCCTTAGAAGACTTGGTCCTCGACCCTTTAGAATAAGAAGCCAGTTTAGCCTTGTCAGCTCCGGGATGGTGAGCCGGAAGCTTACGGGCAAGGCTGGTACCTGACTTCTTAGACAGGGACTTCTGCAGCGCTTTTAAAGTCTCGCTTGCCTTTGACTTTAGGGATCGCCAAGGTGGACTTCGGCCTGACCGACTGAAGTCCCCCGGTGAATCCCTGGAAAGAGGTTGAAGTCGAAGGGGAAGAAGCTCTAGATGGACTCAAGGAAAGCCCTTAAGCCCCTACAGTACCTGCCTCACAAACATTCTAACCTGTGCCCATGCCTTCAACAGCCATGGGCTCGAGGTCCAGATCCAGGGCAGCTACTTCCTGCGCGACTTCCTGCGTAGAAGCCTCCTCCGGGGGCTGAGAGACTTCCTCTTGGATGGAAGCGATCAGGGAAGCTGCCACTTCGGGGTCCACGTACGACGTGCTCTTCCTGCCGGGGAAGATGAGAGTGGCCATCTCCTTGGAGAGGATGTAGGGTTGGCCCTTGGTAACATTACGGCCAAACCCACCAACCCAGGCCTTCAGGGTGGCTAGAGCTGTCTCCCGGACCACTTGGGCGCCCTGAAAAAGAGGGTTAGCATTAACACTTAAGACTACTTAGGTTAAACTGTAACTTATCTTAACGGACATATCAAATTGATATAACTGTCATTGGTACTCATTGTATTACTGTGTAGACTCCGAAACGCCACCTACCTCAGAGGAGACTTGGTCTACGAACTCGTAGCACATGAGGCAACTCTCATGGTGCCATACCAGGGACTCGTTGAGGCGGATCGCGCAGGTGGAGTGGGTCCGGCAGACCTCGTGCCCACAGGGGTCCTGAAGGACAGCATTGCAGCCAGACTCCATACAATGGGTGACCTGCAAGTGAAATGATACATGAGTATCATCACTAAACTTCCGGACTAGGTCCGTAGTTGTGATATGCCATGCCGCCGGAGTGCTCCGGTGTTAATAAGTAACATGGTCCAGTCTCTACCTGCTCTTTGGCCGTGTATTGTGGTGAGACATCCGACAGGATCGGTAGAACAGTTTGAAACGGTGTGTTTCCGGTGATGCCGGAGATCAATGTAATCACTGAATCAGGATAACCACCTATTCCATACGCCAGAGCAAGGAGTAGTCCGAACAAACACCAGGTGAGAAGCAGGGGGAGACCAGTAAGAAAGTTAAACGGCGGAGTTTGACAACTCCGCTGTAGAGGAACTTAAAACTAGAATAAGTTGGGAGATGATCCCTGGCGGGGTTGGGGGACTCCGCCAATAAACTTAAACTAAAGGTAATGGATGTCATTATATGTAAAAGAACATGCATGCAACAAGCACCCTTTAAGGGAGGCCGGAGCCTCCCTAAAAGTTCACCAACCCTAGGCGGACCTGGCTACGCCGGGGTCCTGAATCCGCCGGAGCGGGAAGATGGTGACTAACTATAGGGAAACGCGACCCGAGAGCCGAGGAGAACTTGAGCTCCACCGAGCCTGGTGGCCAACCGAGGCTCGGCCAAGCAGGGCTCCCCCCTACTCTTCTGGGGAGAGCGGCAGAGAAGCTGGCCAGCTCGTCGAGAGCCCTCCAGCCACCTCCCCTGTCCCCCTCGAGGGGGGGGGATGAGGAGGGTTGCTCGGATCGGCTGCCTGAGACAGAGTGAGCGAGCGTACCTCCCCCCAAGGTGGGGGAAGAGGGACTGGAAGGGTTGACGCGGGGTGACTCATACGCGGTCGTCTGGGAGAGAAAGAGTAATGTCCTGGAGAAGCTGGGCAGAGCCAACCGAGAAGAATGGTCAAGCCTGGCAACTCCGAGCAGCTAGCCTATATGCCGTAACGAAAAGACGCGGGGCGGGCGGCCAGGGTGGCTTGAGGACAAAGGGGGAAGAACCAGGGTCCTTCGGTAAGGGCGCCTATTGAAAAGATAACCTGACAACTAAAAGATGCATGCATGCATGAACATCTGAGCTGAAAGGTAACGACGTTGGCTACGAGCTGAGCGCGTGCTCGGACAACATCCCCCATGTGGATAAAATAACAAAACGTCAATAAATGCATCAGTGAAAATCATAGGAAGGTACTGCTAAACAAAGAATCGAGCCCAAATGGTATGGGGGACCGAATGGGACACGAAACAAGGTAACATGAGGGAGCGAGCCGAGTATGGCGGCGCGGGGACAGTGCTGCATGGGACGCCATCTTATAAAAACCTAAATAATTTGGTTAAACGTGCCAAGGGCAGCCCCTAAAAAGTGTCAACCATTAATAGCAGTACTTAACTTGGATGCAGCAACAGCTTGACGTTCCATGACAGTGGTGAAAGAATTCCACGAAAAAACACAACACAGAGAAGAAAAACGTGTGGTGTGGGTCGTGCTATCAAAAGGAATGACGTCAGAGGTGCTAGCCGTAACGGTAGCGAGTAGTGGAGTTTGACTCGAAGACCCTTCGAGCCACTCCGAGAGTCGTCAGACCCTCTTCTTGCTGGCCCTGGCATCTGCGAAGAGAGTAGGGGAACTTCATGGTCTTTCCTTCGATGTACGACACTCCAGGGGATGGGGATCTGTGACGCTCGATTTCGTCCCGAACTTCGTTGCGAAGACTCAGAAACCGTTATGGAGGAGTAATTTTAGTTTATATTTGACAACATCTCCAAAGGTTGTGTGAGAGAGAGAGAGAGAGAGAGATTGGTGGAAGAATGAATGGGAGTGGTTAGATGGCGGTCGGAAGCATGTCTGTTGTGGCACTCTGTAGGTAGTCAATGGAAGTCTGTTACGAGAGTTGTAAACAGTGAGGCGTCTGGTCAAGTCAGTGTTGGTTTTGGCAGCAGTTTTCCTTTGGTGTTTCGTTGTTTGGGTGTGATTTGATAGATTTTGGGGTTGTGAAGTTGTTGTGCGTGTGTCTGTCTGGTTGTGGTGAGGTTAAGAAGGTTGGTGGTGCATTTTCGGTGTCTGTTAGTGGTGGTTGGGGCAGGGTTGGTTTTGGCGGGTTGTTGTACTGCTGTAAGTCGTGTGGTTGTCGTGTTTTTTCAGGCGGTTGGTGTTCATCTGCATTTAGTCGTTGGGTTATTGAGTTTTTGTGGGGTTGTGGGTCCTGGGTGGTTGATTTGTGTTTGGTTGTCGGCGGTGGTTGTGTGTTGGCTACCCTATAGCCTATATCCAGTGGACGACAGCACAGCCTAGTCCTAGGTATCAGAAGCCAGCGGTGAGTACCTGTTTGTGTTTTTTGTTCTGTATGTAGGTATTGGGGCAATTGTCCTGCTGTGTTTTTTAGTGTTAAGTGGAAAGTGTGATTGAGGGTGGGTTTGATAGCCAGACAGGTTAAGTTTATGTGGGGAGGTTACTTGTTTTTGTGATCCCGCCACATTATTTTTTGGCGCCCCGAACAGGGACTGTTGGTGTGGCCAGCTGCAGGACCAATTGGTCTAGGCTAAGATTGTGAGGTGAGTGGTGAGAATGTTGAGATGGAAGGATGAGTGGAGGTGGAGAGCTGAAGGAGGAGTGAGGTGGAGAGGGAAGTAAGAGGACAATTAGAAGTGGATAATGAGAGGTAAAGGGTGGAGTGTGAGGAGCGAAGAGCGAGTTAGTGGAAATGAGAGGAAATGCTAAGGATGCAAAAGTTGGAAATGAAAGAAGAAGTGAAAGGAGCAGAAGAGAGAATGGTTGAGAAAATGGATGAAAAATTCTTAGGATGATGAATGCAGTGCAGGAGATGATGAAGGGGTTCATGGGAGAGGGAGAGTGTAGGAGGTAGGCCTACTAGGTCTTGTGATAGGCCAAGAAGTGGTAAAGACAGTGGAAGAGCGAGGGGATGAAACTACGAGTGACGAAGGTGACTTGTTGTGATAGGTAAAGGAAAGAAGGGAGAGACAGGATAAGGATAAACCCGAGGACAAGAATAAGAAGGGGGCTGACGAAAAGAAGACGACTAAGGGAAAGAAGGTTAAGAAGGGTGACGGACAGGATGAGACTAAGGACTGAATACATTGGGGAAAGGGCTGAGAGTGATTTAGATAGCGGTGTGAGTGGAAACAGGTGGGTAGAAAGAAGGGCAAGAAGAGCGTAATGAGGAGCATGGATGTTAGTATGGAAGTTTATTCGCTGTATTCGGACGAGGTTAAGAGGGATCGGAATGGTGGAAGTAGCGAAAGTGAGAGTGAGCGGGAAGTACGAAAGGCTGTATATAGAGAGAGATACCTAGATGTGCACAATACGAGGATATGGTAGTAGGGACATAGGGGATTTTTTTAAGGAATATGAGAGGTATTGTGAGGCAAAAATATGGGGATAATAAGAGAGTCTGGGCAAGAGAGAGTTGGTGGCTTTTTGACGGATTTTTGTTGAATATGTATGGGGTAATTAAATGATGAGTGTAGGGAATGTGCCGTATGAGAGTGTGAAGCCAGGATTGTGGAACAGGCGAAGAGGATAAGGATAGTTAGATATAGGAGAAAACATGGTTTTTGATGAGGTAAGAATGAATGTTGGTGAGTTGTTGTCGATGTATGTGCAGGTTGGAAACATTGGCCAGGAAAAAGTTTGGGACGAAGGGATAAATGAGTGTAAAGAGTTAGTGAGGAAGTTGTTGGCGACTGTGCTGAGAGTGTGTATGAGTTTGTAAATCTGAAACGTAAGGAGAAATGCGATGGACGAATGAAAGGTTGTCGTGGAACGACATTTTGGAAAATAGTAGAGGATTATGAGTTGGATAGGTGTATGAAAGAGAGTAGAAGTGTTAGTATTAGGACTGAAGTGGCTGATGTTATACCAGAGTTTAAGAGCTATAGGGAGGCAGTTTTGGAATGGGCCAAGGCGAATGGCAGAGCGAGTGGTTGATAGGAGCGTTAGAGCCAGTAACGTAAGTATGGTTAGCCCAAAGAGAGATCGGAGTGCAAGCGTTAGAAGAGTAGGGTCGGTTAGTCGTGAACGAGAGCAGCAATGTTACAGATGTGGAAAGCTAGGGCACAGGAAGAATGAATGTCGGTGGGCGTTTGGGAGCTTGCTTCGGGTGTGGGCAAACAGGGCATTTGGTGAGCGAGTGTAAGAAAGATAGGGATGTTAAGTGTTACAGGTGTGGGCAAGTAGGGCATATAGCAAGTGGATGTCGAGGTACTCGTGTGACTGAGGTTTGCGGTAATTGCGGGAAGAATGGGCATTATGCTAGGATGTGTAAGGAACAGCGGGCAAAATGTGTTGAATGTGGAATGGAAGGTCATGTGGCGAGTGTGTGTAGGCGAAAGAGGATGAGTCAGGTTGGGAGTTCGGGAAACTAGGTACAAAGGGGATTCAGTTGGGTGGGTCCCTCTGGTGTGCGGTCAGTAAGAGTGATGCATGTGCGTGAAGGATTGTTGCATGAAAAAGGGTTTGGAGAAGAGCTCATGAAATGTATGAGTGTAAAAGTGAGGTGCAAAGAGGTGTGTTTGGTTGCTTTGATTGATACTGGGTGCAGTGTCAGTGTTCTTTTTAAGAATGGATGTGACAAGTTGCGGAGTGAGTGTGAAATTAGGAAATGTAAAGGGGAGGTACGAGGAATAGGAAATTTGGGTATGCCTGTGGTGGGAATGTTGCGTGAAAATGTAAAAATCGAAGGGGTAGTGATGGATGAAGGTGACTTTTGTGTGATCGGGGAAGGAGTGATAAGTATGATATGTTTGTTAGGATACAGGTTCCTGAAGAATTGTGGGATGGTGGTCCATCCGAGCAGGAATATGATTGAGTTGCATAGGAAGGGGAATGTACATGGAGAGTTGTACTTGGATGGTGATGGAGGAGTAAGCAGTAAAATATGGAAGGGAGTGCCGTTGGTTGCGAAAGAGAGTGTAAAAGTGCCGCGAGAAGTTGGAGAAGTTGTTAGTGTGAAAGTTGCGTGGCCCGATAGTCTTGGGATTGTCAAAGGTGACAAGTGTGCATATGTGTTAGGGTGTGGATGCAAACAAGTTGGTAAGAGTGAGTGTGCATGTGTACGACGGGATTTTGGATATGGAGAATCCTCGGGTTTTTGTGGCCTCATTGCCGAGTGTTAGGAAAAAGCGAGTGCGGGGTATACGTGAGGGTGATTGTGTGGGGTTGTTGTATACGTTGGTGGTATGTGGACGACGAAAGATATGTTAGGGTGCGGCAGGTGATGACAGGTAGCATGAAAGAAAGTGATGAGTGGAAGTATGATAAGTTGAGAAAGAAAGAATTGGGGTGGATGAAAATGTTGGTGATGACGAGAGGGAGCGGTTGATGCAGATGTTGTGGGATAGGTGAGTCGGGGTGACGAGGATTTCAGGGATCTAAGCTTCCAGAATTCAAGATAGTTTTGAATGACGATACACCCATATATCAGCGTCCCCGACACATTTCTGCGCCTATTGCCCGAGAGATTGAGGAACAGTGTGAGGAACTTGAGAGAGTGGGAGTGATCGCAGAGGAGCGAGAGTGCTTGGAATAGTCCCATAGTCCCCAGTACGCAAGACAGATGGGAGTTTGAGGATGTGTGTTATTACAGGAAGGTGAATGAAGTGACTGTGAAGGAGCGATTCCCGATGAATGTGGTGCTGATTGTGTGTATAAGATGCATGGGATGAGAGTGTTCACAAAATTGGATTTGGTAAGGGGCTATTACCAGATGCCTCTTGAGGAAGGGAGCAGGCATGTTACGGCTTTTTCGAGTGGTAGCTGCCACTATCAATTCAAGAGGTTAAGCTTTGGATTGGCTAATGCGCCTGCTGCCTTCCAGAGGGCGATGAATGTAGTTTTGGCTGGTTTTGATAGAAGGAAGGTGACTGTGTTTATAGATGATGTTTTGATTGCAAGTGAAACTGTTGAGGAGAATGTGGAACTGCTTGAGAAGGTGTTAGAACGGTTGGAAGAGGTTGGAGTGAAAGTGAAGCTGGAGAAGTGTACGTGGTTGGCTGGGGAAGTGGAATTTCTTGGTCATAAGGTGATGCGAGTGGTGTAAGGAAGATGAAAAGTGTGTGGAAAAAGTAAAGGAGTTTCCACGTCCCCGCCCGGGACCGTGCGGGAGTTAAAGGGTTTTTTGGTTTTGATTGAGTTCGGGAGAAGTTCGTTAGGGATTGTTCGGGTATAGGGAAGCCGTTGACTGAATGGACCGGGAAGAAAAATTGTACTAAGCTGAGGTGGGATGAGCGAATGGTGGGAGCATTTGAGAGATTGAAAGAGGAGGCTGCTAGGGACGTCACCTTGGCTTTTCGGACTACAGTGAGGATGCCAGTAAGCTTGAGTTGTATGCTGATGCTAGTAAGTTTAGTATGGGAGGAGCTTGGTGCAGATGCAAGAGGTGAATGGGGAGGGACAATTGAGAGTGATTGCGTATGTGAGTAAAGCTTTTAATAAGCAGAGCTTAAGTATTTTCGGTGGTTGAGAGGAGCTTGCGGCAATAAGGTTTTGTGTGAAAGCGTTGAAAAGTGTTTTTGTATGGGGTAAAATTGTCATAAGGACAGATCATCGGCCGTTAGTTGTTTTTACATGATCAAGAGGAAGTGTGAAATGCTAGATTGCGAGGACAATTGAGGGATTTGAGTGAGTTTGATTTTAGCTTAGAATATGTGCCGGGAGTAAAATGTGATTGCTGATATGATGTCTAGGATGCATGGTAAGGAACAGTGGTGTTGTGAAAAAGTGACTGGATCCGAAGATGGTACTGAGGGGTTTGGTTTGTAAAAGAGAGGTTTGAAGGGAATGACAGAATGTGAATGTTTGTTTTTCAGCATTGAAAAAACTTGGAAGGTAAGGTCTGGTTGAAGAGGTACCCGTAGTGTGAATGAGTTGCGAGTGAAGTTGATGAGTGATGTGCAGAAGGAAGTGGCATGTGCGGAGAACAAGGTGGGCAAGGAGAAGTGTTGTATGAATTGTTTGTCAGCAGTAGCTGAGTTGTTTGGAATAAAACAAAAGTGGGGTTTTGTATTTTGGATGGGACAGACCGGTTGAATATCGGGGTAGGAAGGGTGAGTACTGGTATGACGTGGGTTTTGATGATTCAGTGCGGGGAACGTGTTGTAAATTGGTTTGGTTATAAAAAGGGACTGTGAAGGGGATCTGATTCAGAATTGTGGAAATGGGGAGTTAGCTGAGGATGAATGTGATGAGGAGGTTGTGATGTGATAACCAGGTGGAACGTGGTTAAGTGAATGTGTGTATGCATGGGACTCGAGGGAAATGGTGACGTTTGGTCCAAGTAAAAATGATAGTGAGTATTGTAGTTTTGGTTGACACAGGGGCACAAGTTTCCTTGTGAGTGGGTCAGTGGTGAGTGAACTGAGAGATGTGATTGGGAAGTGAAAAGGCAGTCTACAAGTGTGAGAATACATGGGTTAGGTCAGGAAGTGTTTTAGTATGGGCAGAGGTACGGTTAAGGGTTAGTTTTGGGGGAGATCTTGAGGTAATGCATTAACTTTATAGTTATAGGAGAAAATGATATGCCCTCTTGTTTTTTAATAGGGATAGATTTTTTGAGGATCCACGATATAGACGTAGATGTAGGAAATGGAATTCTTAGAAAGGGGGGCAGGCAAGTACTAGGATTCAAGATGGTAATGTGTTTTGTAGCACTTTGTGGGTATGATTATATTTGCTAGGAGTGAGAATGATCTGTTGAGTGAGGAAAGATTGAGGAAATGCAAAATAAGTGCCTGGAGATAAGTGTGTTGCGACAATGTGTTTTTGGGGAGGATGCGTGTGGAAGACTGGCCATGTGAGTTGGATGTCTATAAGAGGGTTGCTAAACGTTTTTGTGGTGTGCAAAAACATAGTGTAACTTTTTGCATCAGGAAGTGTATGACAAGGAAGTGTATGTGCCAGTGTTTTCTGTTGAGTCAGCTGTGAGTATGTTTTTGTTTGGTGGCATGATCGGTTTGGGCATATGGGAAAAACAAATAAGGTTGTGGGAATGCATGAGAGAGAGATTGTATGCTCCCTGGGTTGAGTAAGATTTGTGTTGGATGTGGCTGTCACGTGTGAAGACTGTCAGGGGGTAAAGTATCAGAGTGTGCATGCAGTCCACCCCTGTGTTGCGATTGCAGATGAAAAGAGCCGTTTGAAATGCTTGTGATTGATTGTGTTTCTTTTGCCCCAGGACTGCGAGAGGACACGTGGGATGATTTGTGATGGTGGATCACATGAGTAAATTTGCTTATGTGGTTCCCATCAAAGATAAGAGGAGTGAAACTGTTGCAACGGAATGGTGGGTCAAGTGATGTTGCCCATGTGTGTGTGTAAGCCGGCGAAAAATGTTTGATGATAATGGGCCTGAGTTTGTGGATGGGAAATTTGAAGAAATGTTGAAGGAATGGGTATTGTGCATGTGTATTCTACTCCGTATATGCCCCAGTGCGAATGGTTGGCTGAAAGGGGGCTGTTAGGACGATGACTGAGATTTTGCGAATGATGAGTAAGAGCGACAAGGAATTGGGATATGTATGTAGGACGTGCAGTTTGGGTGTATAACGCCACACTGCAGAAAGAGTATAGGTAATGTCCTCCCCTTGTAAATATGTGTTGAATTTTTGGAAAGGTTGTAACCGCGGTTGGGTCTGTCAGAAGGTGATTCGGGATTTTGTGGAAGAGCGAGTGAAAGGTTTGAGAGTTTAAGATTGGGGATAAGGTGTTGAAAGAGGTGGTTGAGATGGAAGAATGAATGTGAATAAGTAAGGGAGAAATTTGAAGGGCCTTTTTGAGATTTTGGAAGTGGGACCGGTGGATTGAGTTATGTTTTGGGGAAATTGCGAGTAGGTGGGGGACTGGATGAGGTTAGGGCACACCATAACCCAAGCTCCGTAAGTGGAGGGAAGTACCACCCTATGTTCGGGAGAATGCGATGAGTGAGTGGTTGAGGGTGAATAAGTATGAGCCGACTGTTGGTGAACAAATTGGTCTGGGAGATCGACAGTTGGGTGTTGGTTGAGTATGGAAGAAAACAGAAGAGTGTGGAGAGAGGAAATGAAGGGAAAAGAGTGAACGGCATGGGTAAAAGGGGTTGGTGGTAGGGTGGCAAAGTTTTGATAAAGCGTGTGCTACGGATGACTTTTTGGGGAATGATTGATACTTGTAGTGTATGTGGGTTTGAGTTGACAGGGACAAATAGACTTCAGTGTGAGGAAACTGCGTAGTGAGGAGATAGGTTGATAGGATGGATAAGTCTTTGCAGGATTTGACAGAAGTATGGATGAACTGAGTAGTTTGGTGGGCCGAAATAGGGGGAGATGTTGGAACCAGAGTTGGAAGACATCGGTGAAGTAGTGAATGGAATTTGGGAGGATGGTAGTGAGGGAGATAATGGGAGTTTTTTGAAAGAAAGTGGTTTGGAGAATGAAATGGCGATGTAACTGAAAGAGTATGATGGTCCTCAAACAAGATCCAGGGGACCTGCATCTCAGCATCCTTGGGGTGTTTGCGAAAGGCAATTTAGTGTGGATGTTGTGAGTGTAAGGAGAAATGTTGTCAATGTAATGGGGAGGTAAATATGGAGGAGTAATTTTAGTTTTTTATATTTGACACATCTCCAAACTTGGTTGTGTGGGAGAGAGAGAGAGAGAGAGGTGGTGGAAGAATGATGGGAGTGGGGTTAGATGGCGGTCGGAAGCATGTCTGTTTGTGGCACTCTGTAGGTAGTCAATGGAAGTCTGTTACGAGAGTTTGTAAACAGTGAGGCGTCTGGTCAAGTCAGTGTTGGTTTTGGCAGCAGTTTTTGTTTTTCCTTTGTGTTTCGTTGTTTTTGGGTGTGATTTTGATAGATTTTGGGGGTTGTGAAGTTGTTGTGCGTGTGTCTGTCTGGTTGTGGTGAGGTTAAGAAGGTTGGTGGTGCATTTTCGGTGTCTGTTAGTGGTGGTTGGGGGCAAGGTTGGTTTTGTTTTGGCGGGTTTGTTGTACTGCTGTAAGTCGTGTGTTTGTCGTGTTTTTTTCAGGCGGCGGTTTGGTGTTCATCTGCTTTTAGTCGTTGGGTTATTGAGTTTTTGTGGGGTTGTGGGTCCTGGTGTTGATTTGTGTTTGGTTTGTCGCGGTGGTTGTGTGTTTTGGCTTACCCTATAGCCTATATCCCAGTGGACGACAGCACAGCCTAGTCCCTAGTATCAAAGAAGCCGGCGGTGAGTTACCTGTTTTGTGTTTTTTGTTCTGTATGTAGGGTATGGGGCATTGTCCTGCTGTGTGTTAGTGTTAAGTGGAAAGTGTGATTGAGGGTGGGTTTGATAGCCAGACAGGTTAAGTTTATGTGGGGAGGTTACTTGTTTTTGTGATCCCGCCACACCGTCGATCCCTGACGACAGGTTCAAGTCTCTCACAATTCCCTCCCTAATGGACTTCACCGATAATGATGCGGATGAGATGCTGCTTTGTCCTGTAAGGGCGCTACGCCGCTACCTGAAGAGAACTCGGCACCTCAGGCCTGAGCGTCGACGACTTCGTTAGCACCGGGGTTACCAAGAAAGAAGTATCCAAGAATACTCTTTCATTCTGGCTATGTGAGGTGATCAGAAGAGCGTATGAGGCTGATGGTAGTGACAACACCCGTACGCTCCGTGCGAGAGCCCACGAAGTCAGAAGCATTGGCCCGTCAATGGCGTTCTGTAAGAACTTCTCCGTGGCGCAGGTCCTGAAGGCAGGTGTCTGGGCCAACCAGACTACCTTTACCTCCTTCTACCTTCGGGATATTGCCCACAGGTCCTTGGATACCTTTTCCTTGGGACCCGTGGTGGCTGCTCAACAAGTTGTGTAGCTAACCCAGACACTCGCAGGCTGAAACAGCATCGAGTCCTGGTGTGACTGTGAGAATGGATGTGCGAATGAGTGAGTGACTGGCTTCTCTTCCCATCTTTTTCTTCTCCTCTACCTGTGGGCAGAGGGTTACAGTCGTCACTACGCTGGATGAGGACGAGATGCAGGTGAGCTATATGACAGAGCCCCATCCTATCCTTTTCACTAGGGATAGGAGCAGAATATCCACCACATCCTCCTACAAGGGGGGGGGAAGTGGATGCCAACAAGAGACAAACCCATGACTTTATATTTGCTCCTGTACAGGAACAAGTTCTTACTTTGCTGGTACGAAGAGATACGCTTGCCTCTCTCTTAGTACTTGGTCCAGAGGTCTGACCATTGATCCTGCGGTGCACGCCCCGATCAATCGGACAGAGGCTTGGATCCCTCCCTCCCGCTCTTACGACAGGGAGGCATTCCAAGGGTTTGGGCGAACACCAGTTTGTTCACAAAGACTCAGATTCCTCCCACCAAGAAGTGAGGTCTTCCTATTGTAAAAGGACCGAAGGTTTGTATGCTGTGTCGGAACAAATGACAATTTGGTCCAAAATTGCATTTTTCCTACTATACAAACCTGAGGTCCTTTTACACATAGTCCCACCTCATGCCCACCCCTCACTCTGCAGTTGTTTTTGCTTGGGCCTAAAGCAAAGTGATTGTTTATCCTCCCAGTCGTGTGGCGCGCGGGAGCCTGTCGGACAAGCAGTTTTTAACTACCGAACCCCTTTGTTTCGAGAGCTTACACCTATCCAGCTGCCGCTAGTACCTTTCCTATTGTAAAAGGACTCAGGTTTTTGTATAGTTAGGAAAAATTGCAATTTTGGACAAATTTGTCATTTTTCTTGTTGTTTTTTGTCAAGGCAAACACAGCGGTAAGGTCTGCACGAATACATACTTTAGAGACTAGAAGAGCTCGTATCAATGAATTACAACTATGCTTTGGTTTGTTTAAGAAAGGGTCATCGTTTTATTTTTTTGAATGTAACAGTAAGAGTAAGACAAATATTGTTTTAAACTGTAATTGGTAAACATCATACATTCCTATGTGCTAGACTATTACCTAATTCTTGAGCGTTAATGTAAAATTCGTCTCGGCAACCTTCTAGCACCAAATCAGGTCATAGTAGAGTTGATATAAGCCTATAGAAACTGCTCAATCGCAGCCTAGTTTTTTCAGTACTAGCCAGAAATCTGCGCCACGAGTAAATCAGAGTAATTCTCAGATATGTTAACAGTAATCAAGTAACCTGAAAAATGTCGCATCTCTTCGACTGTCACGTTACCGGCAGCCACCCTCTATTGATAATGATGGGGAATCGGATCCCGGTTCGAGCCTTTTTTAGAAACGTTCATTACCAGATGTTGTTGAGTTGAACTTAGTGCCCATAAAGCAAGTGAACTTCCATTATTCCGTTTGGAGATAATTGTTGAAACTAAAATGTTTGATGTAGTAAGAGTAATGTTCGAGCAGGTACTAAACGTATCAAATTAAATGCTGTTGTTTTGTAATCATGTTTAAAACACCTTCCATACACACGGGGGGGACCTGGTCTAACACTTACAAAAACAACGTGTAATCTGCGATTGCAAAGAAAACGAGGTGTTAAACTGGCAGATAGGAATATTGAATCAGATACCCTCAGTGGTATAGGTTTGATTATTGGTGCTGATTATTATAATGCATTTGTGTGTTGTCACGATAAATATGATGATGTATGTTTGCTTGGTAGCACCACCGGTGCTGTTATTTTTGGTCCTATACCCAATTGGGCTTGTAATGTTATCAGTGATGATGAAAATGTAAGATCTGTAATAAGTACACAGAGTATAGTTTGCTCGAGAGTCACTGCTTCTGTAAATCTTCTTGAGGTGAGGATATTTCTAGACTGTGGTCATTAGATACGATCGGGCAATCGGGAAGGATGCGCGATCCTATAAAAGATCAAAGCAGCGATCGAACATTTTCAATGAGACTATTGTAAAGACTGATAACAAATATACGATTGATTTGCCATTTAAGAGCGATGCCAGACCCCCTACGGGTTATAGAAAAGCTTCAAGTCAACTATATTCACTTAAGAGAACCTTTCAATCTAAACCAGTCATGTTTGATCAATATCAGTCTGCTTTAGATGAGTATGCTAAGTTAGGATTTATTGAGGAGGTAAAGTTAGAAGATAACTCCTTTGATCCAGTTGATGGCATTAATCATTACTTACCTCACCACCCAGTTTTCAAGGAATCTGTTACGACTCCAATTAGGATAGTTTTCAATGCAAGTAGTAAGGAGTCACACCATGCAAAGTCCCTCAATGATTGTTTACATGCGGGACCTAATCTGGCGACGAAATTGACAGATATGCTGCTGGAATTTCATCAGAACAAATATGCTGTAGTAACAGACATAAGTAAAGCTTTCCTTAGAATAGGAATTAATGAAAATCACAGAGATTTCACAAGATTCTTATGGTTTACTGATAGAGATTTTAAGCATGTCAAGACTTTTAGATTTAAGGTTTTATTGTTTTGGAGCTACTTGTTCACCCTTTTCTGGAAACTCAGTCAGGGACCAATACAGTTATCATTTGCAGAACCATTTCCAGATCCCATTTGCCAGCCCAGTTCAGTAAAGAAGTCCTTGTTTTCATGGTGGATAACTTTACGAAAACCGTTATGAAGAAATGTGGAAGATTTTAGAACTCTAGAGTAATAAGGTAAAACCAAACCAAATTAATGTTTGGAAGCGAATAAGCCATTTGGGAGAATGGGCTAAGCAAACTTGGGTTCATTTAATGATTAAACATTAGCCCCAGATACTGTCAACTTGAATCGCAGTTAAAAACTACTCGGTCTCGTTGTGGGGATACCGTTAATAGTACTCCATTGAGTGTAAAGATTGGCTACCTTCTCAGATTGTTACATATTTTGAAGAATCTAGGAAAGTGTTTGTACTTTGATCTAAGCGAAAGGAAGGTCTGGTTTTTGTCTTCTCCTTTCACCCATCTTTGATCCTCCTTTGGGGAATATTAAACGCCCCGTCAAACAATCCAGGGCAAAACTTATTTTGTGTAAAGAATAAATTTGTGGGGAAACTTGAAAACTGACTGGGATGATGAACTGATGGAATGGATTTAAAGAAAGAGCTTCCGATGAAATTTTGCAAAACCAACTCGGTTATATTGAGGAGGAATCAAGGTCCCCGTAGATCTTATTTTAATGAAGGAAACTTGTTAGCTACATGTAATTGTTTTTTTGATGCCTCTCATGTGGCTTATGGAGCCTTTAGGTGCATTGTTGTTAGCGGTAAGCCACCACAAGTCAACTTGCTAAGTTAGTAAAGTTCTCGAGTAGCCCCTCCCCCACCCCTCACTCACTATTCCCCGTCAAGAATTACTTGCTTTGACTATAGGCCATGCGCCTCAGCTTGTTCATTTGCCCCTAGAGATTTTTGGGGATAAATTTTCAGATTGTACTGTTTCGGAGTGACTCTCCCAAGTAGCGTTTTGAGGTTGGGTAATTTTATGAAAGATCTAAAGAAGTGTTTGTAATCAACAGAGTAAAGGAAATCAAGGACTTGAATGTCCAGTCATACAACATCAGGTTATTATACGTTAAGAGCGAGGGATAATCCTGCCTGATTTTAGTTACACGAGGTATTTCAAATGTCTCTTTTGAGTAAGTCAAGGTTTGTTTGGTGGGTTTCATGGCCCCAGACCTGGATTATTGACAAAAAGAAGTTTCCAGAACAAGAGTATGGTAGTTTTTTTTACATCGAGTAATGTTAATGGTAAATGAAAATTATTGTAGAACCAAGTTTTGAGAAAACCCTGATGATGATGTACTTGGTATTTTTAATTGTTTTCTGATTCTTTCCCTCATTGAAATAAGGCATTGAAAGGATTGGTAGTGGTAGATTGATCTTGTTTTGGGAGAAGAATAATAATTTTCCCTGATAAATTCACACGGGAAAGTTAATGAATTTACTTGTCCTTGTTTTTCATGATGAAAACTTACCTGTCCAGATAATATTATATTATAGCTGTATTTCGACCGAAGTCCAGACAAGAAATTTTCAAAACTTAACGACACGCAGCAGTGGTCGGCCAGGTGGTTAGTAACCCATTCCGCCGCTGGGTAGGCGGGTATCACGGAACCATTCCCATTTTTCTATTCAGATTTTCTCTGTCGCCGGCACTGGTAAACACCTAGGTTTTCCAGTACCTCCGTCTTAGGATTTTGAAAACTTCATTGCCGCTAAGTATTCCTAATGTTTCCTTTTGATTTTATTAACCTTGGATTTGTGGGCTAGGCATTACGCTATCAAATAAATTGATTTTGGAATTTGGTTCTTTTTGATTTCATCTTTGCATAAAGATATCTTGAAATCTAGTTAGGCTAGTTTCAGAGCGTGTTGTCCTAGCAATGGTAATGGTGAGGCTACCGAAAACTTCGGTAGATCCGCACTGGGTTAATGCACAGGTGTACGGGTTCATGTGTTTCTTTGGTTGAAAGATCGATGTTAAGGAGTATTGAGAGTTTGGACTGATTTCCGAATGGGAAGACGTATGATTCGTATGTATCGCAAATTAGAAGCGTGATTGAATCGGGGGACTTCCTCAAACGACTGTCATCAGTAAACAGAAAGTCACGGGTACAAGTGAACCTGGCTAACCCTTCCTTATAGACTTTGTTTTGCCCGAACCCCTGCAGTATGGCGTAACGGGCCATTAGGTTTTATTTGTCTGCGCGAGAGGTAATGCCCTTTTCTGTTATTGTGGATTCCATCCAGTTTATCTTGGAATCTAAAGTGATCCGCTCTACCAATTCCAGTGTTGTGAAGTGTAGTTGCCACCCCTAGTGTTGTGGACGGGTGGGGGCGTCCAGAATCGAGGCCCTATAATCCCTAGGCGGCCTGGACCTCTGTCGGACTCCCCATGGACGCCAGGGGAGAGGGCACATTCGGAAAGCGAAGGAGGGTTTACGGGGAACCCCCACCGATCTGGCATCCCTTTTCGGCCCAGGGACCTGTTTGATGCTTCCCAGGCTGCCAAAGACCGTTGCAGTGCATGAATCATGAAGGATGCTTCTCGTCCTCCGAGGCCGTCCTCCCTGCCTGCAGGGGGCGGGGGGGTTGGAAGCTCTTCGGAAGGACTCCACGGCCCTCTAAATAAATAGAAGCTTTAGCGTAAGAAGGATGGACGCTTCCACGTCCTATCGCTCGTCATGGAGCGGGAGTGTCAGATCGGGCCCGATAATGCCTTAGGAGGGCATGGACCCTCTGTTCGGACCTCCCAGGACCAGGCGGGAGAGGGCATTGTCGAAAAAGACCGAAGGAGGGTTACTGGGGGACTTCCACACTGATCTGGCGTCCCATTAGCAAGGACTTAATTAATTCGATAAAGCGTGACAAAGACGCAAAAGTATATCGCCGACTGGGGCCGGGCGGACGTTCGTCTTTGTCAAAAGAGAGATGAAGAATGTCCATAAGGCCTCGTCTTGAACGACGATCGCCGTAACGTATTCTTATAACGCTAGAGAGCTTCCATGAACGGCGCCGCGGGCTCGCCAGAACGCAATCCTCCATGGTTGTCACCTAGTTGACGATTCCCTCTTTTTTGTCCTTCCCTCGCCGCGTCACGTCAGGGAAGTTCCATCATGACGCTTCTCTTGACTATAGTCGCTCCTTCTCTTCGGGAGTCTCTGCTTCAAGACTGCCGTTCTATGCATCCAAGGGGACGCTCATGCAAGGACCCTCACCGAGGACGCCTGTTTCGAGGACACTCGACGCCCTCTTTCGAGGAGGAAAGGGAAGGAACGTCCATTACTCTTGTAGCCAAGGATTGTTTTTGCCCTGCTCTCCCCAAAGACGCCTCCCCCTCCTCCTTCCTCCAGGGCGCTTCCGTATACCGTTACCGTGACGTTCGCCTCTGTACTGGCGAAACAGGATGTTGTTCAAGCTGCTAAGCTTGACGCCTGGCAAGCTGCTTTGCATAGTCAAGCAGCTCGCCAAGACGCCCCTCGCTCGTCCTTAAGGGACGCTCCGTCAGCTGCCAGATATGACACTGGTTCGGCAGCTAAGCTGCACGCCAAGCGTGACGTTTTTCTTGACGCTCGGCTGGACGCCAGGCGTGACGCTTTTATGGATGCTCAGCGTGACGCTTCTCTGCAAGCTCATCAGGACGCCAGGCGTGACGCTCGTCTGGACGCTCAGCGTGACGCTTCTCTGGACGCTCATCAAGACGCCGGTGGACGGGGACGGGCCTTTTATGGACGCTCGGCAGGACGCCTAGCATGACGCTTTTCTGGATGCTCGGTAGGACGCTCAGCATGACGCTTTCTGGACGCTTGTCACATTTGTGGACACCCATCAGGATGCCCAGCATGACGCTTTTATGCACGCTTTTGTGGACGCTCTTCAGTACGCTCCTCAGGAAGCTCCTTTATCGGACACTCTTCAGAACGCTCAGCAGGACGTTCCTTTACCGGAACTTTGCAAAGTTTCGGAGTTGGCTATTAAACATTTCCGACTTTCGTCCCTACTTCAAATAGAAAACCCCCTTTTACGAGAGGAGCCTCAGAGTTTGATTGCTTCACGGTCTGTTAAGGACCCTTCTCCTGTTCCCGTAAAGGAAACAGAGTCCTGGAGCGACTCGCAACCTACGAATGAAGAAGAGACTACTTCGTCATCATCTTCATCTATCAAGGTGTCGACCTGCTTTCTATAAGACTTGTTTGCTGACAAGTTTCGGCCCTCGGTCCCTTGCTCTCCTCTCTCAGTGTTGGTTTCCTAAACACTTTCAGATCTGCACCACCATCTGAAAGGGCTGTTCAGGACGATGGATATTTCTAACTCCTAGATTGGTGTTTCGGAGCCCTGGACCTGCAGTCTCGGGGACCTGACTCTCTTCTCCAGAATAACTATCCAACCAGCATGGATAAGGTAGTCAGGTTGGTTCTGATGAGATGGCATCTAGAGGAGACTTTAGTAATTTTGAACATCTAATTGAAGCAGTTTTTGGTGTCATAAAACTCCTCTTCTGCGTTCAGGAAGGCGCTGCCCAAGGGAAACCTTCGGGTCCTACCCGCCGTAATCCCAGTCTCTGAGCTGGAATCCTGTCCCTTCCTCGATTTCTACGGGAATCGGGAAGACTATATGCTCAAATTCCTAGATTACTTTCTGTCATATACGTGGGTTTCCTCCATTGACAAGATACTAAACGTTTTGTCAGGTAGTGGGAAGACCCCATTGACGAAATATATAAACTCTTTGTCACGTAAATGGGTTAGTTCCCATTGACAAAGATCCCAATAACATTCTATCGCGTAAGCGGATAAGCTCTCATTGACAAGATTCAGAAGAACCCTCATTCATTAGTCACTACTTCGCGAAGGCTCGTCAGGCAAAGAGACTTGTAGACTATGTCCATGAAGTCTTATGTCCGATTTCATAAGAAGCTTGAGTTGTCCTCGTCGGTTCTTGGTTCTCATTTGAGGATCTCCTTCGATTTAATACTAATTCGTTCTCTTGGCCCAAGAGAACGAAGACAGTCAATTTCCATTCTCTCCCTCCCTCGGCGAGGAAAGGATGTAGTAGGGAGGTAGCTGTCCAAGTGTCTACAATACTCTACGTTTTGTTCATGAAACTTACCTGTCAGATATACATATATCTGCCAGGTAAGTATGAACAAACTTTATTATTACTATCAAGCTATTGTATGGTTCAAGTTACATACGCATACCATAGTTACCCCTATGGAGGACAACCGAGTGGACGATTATTCTTATTGCATTTAATCGGTACTCCCTGCAACCTTCCAGGAGTTGCCGGTTTCCCTTTTGGATATTTAAGGTATTGTTACGACAATACCAATTCAGCCTTCTATATTTAGCAAATTCCGTTTTACTTAAATATACCAGCTTGAGAGTTTTCTTTCTGCTCGATGATGATAACAAACCTATTCATTCGTAGAATGGAGAACCTGGCAACTCAGGCAGAGTAGTGCGAGACGGCGAATGTACACTGCTGTCACTAGAGCCAGCTCAGTTCCAGCTGGTTGTCTGCCATGCGCGGTCGGTTACGTCTCTCTCTCCTGCGGGATTGACTGACTAACCGTATCTCTGCCCTACAATCACGGACTTTAGCCTCAGGTTGAAGGGAATTCTAGCATGCATGAATGAACATCTTCTTCGCTTTGCGAGAATTTTTTCAACAGAGATATATATTAGACCTTTTCAGTTCTGTTTACCGCAAGGTAACAGAATTCTGTACGAGTCTACCGCGGCATAGCACTATAATAATGCACACCTGCTTAAGCAAAGCGCAGCCTTATTAGGGAAGGAAACATGCTCGGTGAGGGAATGAATGAGTCTGCTGGGGACCATTTCCTCGCTGGAGAAGTTTGTTTCCCTGAATAGACTGCAATTCAGACCTCTCCAGTTTTTCCTGCCGGAAAACTGGAATAGCATCGAAGATCTAAAAATGATTCTGAACATCTCTCAAAGTCTAGGATCACCTAAGGGGATAGTGAGACTGTGCCAGGCATCTGGAGAGAGGTACAGATGTCCTGGCTCATAATCTCGTAGAATTGAAAGCAATTCGGTTGGCTCTCCAGTTCTTCTAAAAACGAGTTGTTTACCCAGTGGTCCAGATCAACTCGGACAATTCCACAGCTCTGGCATATCTCAAGAAGTATCGAGAAACACTCTCTCGGTCCCTGTTCGAGTTAACGAGAGAGAGCCTGTCGTGAGAACAAGCACGGAACGTAACGATCCTCAAGAGGTTCGTTGCACGTTGGCAGAACGTCCGTGCTTATCGTCTTGATCGACTGCAGCGAATACTAACGTCAGAGTCGAATCTTCGCTTACAAGTGTATTGGGGTTTGTGGAGACTTTAATGGCGTCCTGTGACATATCTCTTCGCAATGTTGAAGACGAGGAGGCTTCCTCTAGACTGCTCCCTTATTCTCAATCCAGGAGCGGTAGCAATATACACCATCCTATGGGATTGAACGGGGATGGATGTTTAGTCTCTTTCCCCTATTCAAACTCTTAGGAGAAGTAATAAGATCATTTCTGGCATCAGAGGGAGCGAGCATGACGCTGATCGCTCCATGTTGGCCTTTGAGAGACTGGATTCACAGAGGTCGTCCTTCCTAGCCCACTTTCCAAGGACCCTTCCCAAGAGAGTCGCTCTACTCTAACAGCCCCACTTCGAGAGGTACCACAAAACCTCTCCGCTCCGAGTCTGACTCCGTTCAGACTATAGAGAAGTTGATCGGAGCGAGAGGCTTTTCAAGACTAGTGGCAAGTGCTATTGCCAAGGCAAAGAAGACCTTCCTATCTTGCAGTGTACCAACCGGAGTGGGCCGTTTTTGCAGATGGTGCAGGAAGAATGGCTTTTCCTCCACCTCGGCCTCTGTGAATTAGATTGCCGTCTTCCCTTTTTCCGTCTGAGGAATGTGGATAAGCTGGCAGTCCCGTCTATTAAAGAATACAGAAGTATGTTGTCGACGACCTTTAGACTCAGAGATTTGGATCTGTCGAATGGCAAAGCCCGTCACGATCTTTGAGGTCTGGAAATCTCGAAACTGTATAGTTCGAAGCTTCCGACATGGGACTTAGACGTAGTCTGGAAGTTCCTGATGTCGAAGCCTTTCGAACCTCTCCTTTCTGCAAACTTAAAGCACGTGACCAGAAAGGCTTATTATTATTTCTAACCGCTATAGCTACGGCAAAGAGGGTTAGTGAGGTTTAAGCCCTGGCATTCTTTTTAAAGAGCTTTTTCAAAGAGGCTCATTCGTCATGTTTGGACAAGGATTTGAAACTTTTAAAGTAAATGCTCACGAGGTGAGGGCGCGGCCTCGGAGGCATTTCTAAAGAGCATGGCACTCAGTAACATCCTGAATGCCACGTTTTAGCGAAGCAACTCTGTGTTCGCTTCACAATACCTGCGTGGGGGCAGGGGATGTGAAGACGACGTATGGGATCTGCTGCTCGCTAGGGCCATACGTGTCCGCAGACACAATCTTGGGGGCAAGAAGTACCACTCATCCTATCCTATAGAAAATGGTTAGGAAGAGCTGTTAATTATAGTTGTTGGGTCGGCCGCCAGTGGCGGACTTCTCAATTCTTAAGCCTTAGTTAAACATCCTTAACTTTGGCTAGGTTGGTCAGCTGGTGATATATATTACTTCTTAGCCCTTATGGTATGATCAATATGGTCTAGTCACATTGTGGTCACGCTCCCGTTGACAGATCGTCTAGAACTCACCAGCTATACAGGTCACTACCTTGCTGGTGACTCTAGTAAAGCAAAAGCCGACTTGGGTGACAGTAATCACCCTATACTAACAGGTATGGAACCAAGATGTCAATCATCTGCATGCAATTTGTTTCCTAAATCATTCTATTCTGTCCCTTCCCACCTCCAAAGGTGGGATTCAGCTATATATATATCTGACAGGTAAGTTTCATGAACAAAATGATATTGTTATGATACAATAAAGTTTGTTCATACTTACCTGGCAGATATATATAATCAAGTACCCACCCACCTCCCCTCAGGGGACAGTGGCACTAGAAAATCTGAATAGAAAATGGGAATGGTTCCTGATACCCGCCTCCCAGCGGCGGGAATGGGTACTAACCACCTGGCCGACCACTGCGTGTGTCGTAAGTTTTGAAATTCTGTCGGACTTCGGAGAATACAGCTATATCTATATCTGCCAGGTAAGTATGAACAAACTTTATTGCATCATAACAATATAATTTTTAATCAGAATCATGCAGCGTCAAGCTTTTCCAACGCTATATTATGCGTTGACTAATGGGTTACAAACCAGTTCTAGTGTTCCCTCTGAGTTAAGGAATCTTATCAAACAATTAGGACTTTATGTTGATGGAAGTGGTGTCATTCGGTGCCAAGGAAGACTTCATAATACAGAATTGCCAGAACTCGCTAAGCATCCAGTATACGTCGCCAGTCGACACCCCTTATGGATGGCAACTTATAGTCTCATTATCACATACTCAACTTGCGCTGCAACACGAATACACTTGTGGTTATAATGAGACAACAGTTTTGGGCTGGAAAAATGAGAGTCCTTTAAGAAGATCCTGAAAGAGTGCTTATTGTGTAAGAATGCACAAAATCAACCTCTAAGTCTGCATGGATTTCCCCCATTACCAACCGAACGAGTTAAGCATCAGGTCCCTTTTTCCTGTGTTGGCGTCGACTATACGGGAAACATTAATGTGGCTGAAAAATGTTTACATGCGCTATGTCAAGAGCAGTTGCCCTATATGTGTGCAAATCCATGAATGCACAAGAATTCCTCTTTGTATTTAGACAATTCGCGGCAAGACACGGACTTCCGAAAGTTTTAATAAGTGATAATGCGCCAAACTTCATTGCAGCCATTAAGTTTCTAAGAGATATCAGCGAAGAGCCCGAAGTAAGAAATTATCTGACGGATCATAATTTAGAATGGAAGTTCATAACACCCCGATCACTATGGAAAGGCGGCTTTTACGAGACTGATCGGAGTGGTGAAATCGTGCTTACAAAGGGCCCTGTATAGTAAAAGAGTCTCGTTTATAGAACTCAATACATCGTCGACGAAGCCGAGAACATCATCAATAACAAGCCACTAACATATGTCAACGAAGATAACGCCGACATCGCGCTCACCCCTGCCAGACTCTTATACGGCAGAGCTATTACAATGGCTCCTCCTTTGAACAAGTTCGTCGACGTACCTTACAATGAGAACGTCGAATTGAGGGAGAACTATGCAAGACTGTGTGAGACGATAAGAAAGTTTGAGAAATTGTGGCTACTTGACTATTTGTCTTCTCTTAGAGAAAGGCACAGAAACACTGAGTCTTCAAGCATCTGTCCATTAAGAATAGGAGATTTGGTCCTTATAGTAAATGATAATTGTAAAAGACACAAGTACCCTTTGGGAATCATCGAGAAACTCCACGCAGGTCCTGATAATGTTATAAGGACAGTCGAGATAAAAACAGCAAGTGGAAATTTTACGAGACCATTGAATCAAGTCATTCCACTCGAATGTAATGTCAGAGAGGAATCAACAGCAGAAAGCGGACAGAATGAAGTAGGTGAGACCAGCGAGGCCTTAAACGAGGCTAGTCATATAAATAAGACAACAAAGAAGACGATGGAGAGGGCCGAAACCGAGGACGTAGGAGACGACCAAGAGTGTGTTGCGGAGGATGACCCTACAACCTCAACAGGTTCCCCACCACTAGTGATGTCTGATCCTCGGCCCATGAGAAGAAATGCTGCTAAGGCCGACGAACAAAGAAAACAGTTGATTCGAGAATGAACTTTATAAGGACACTATACATGTGTTGATGAATTTTTGGTGGGGAGGGTGTGAGGAATTCCTCTCACAACGATTTTATTTTCTAATGTTTTTGTGTATTCACTTGTTTCCATGCTATTTTTCTTTTATTATAGTTATTAGTGTCTGTCTCATAAGAAGTTATTGGTTGATTTTCACTGCGTATTGCCGTCTGTCAGGTAATCGACAGACAGGAACTATATTACTTTATTTGTATTCATGTGAAAACCAAATATATTCGCATGCCCATATATTTTGTAAAGATATGTACGTCTACATTGCATGACATAATAAGGGTGAAAGAACCACATCTATTCGAGGATGACACTCAACATTATTTTATCTGATTTTGCTATGTTCTAGTACGTAGTATCTGTGGTGCGGTTAGCACTGAAAGGATAGTTTTACACAAAGACTAAGTCTTTTGGCATAACGTCGGTAGACTTTTTAGTAACGAAGTATAATTACTGTTTTAGTTATGATAAGTCATTTGTCTTTATATATATGCAATTGTTCTTGGTGAATGTATTGCGCATATTACGTATGGTAAGAGTTAGTGTCATTGGGTCTTGTTTGTGCCTCTCGCGGCTCGCCAGAGAAGCCATTAGGAGAGGTCAAAAGATCGGGAGGGGAAAGGAAAGGTAGTAGTTCGCCCCTCTGAACGCTCCTTTGCGTGCCCCTCTAGGAGTGTGCATGCGTATGTGCGTTGTACACTGTATGGGCATGATACGGCCCAAAATTGTATTGACACACACCACCAATTAATTCACTACATTCAATAAATATGTTGAAGTTGCTCACTATTATATTTGGAATTTATTTTTGACAACGAACTTGATAATTATTGTAAAGTTTTTTATGTTCATGAAAACCTTGTAAGTCAGTTCTGCATTCGTGGTAATTGTATAACTTGTCTCCTTTTCCCCAACAAAACCCGAATGCAGGACAGAACGTACAGCTTCTCGGCTCAACTTTTGA
>NC_061091.1:72731643-72785564 GCF_015104395.2 Macrobrachium nipponense | reverse complement strand
CAGTGCGCGTGCCGCGCGCCTGAGAGGTGAAGAATCTCTTTTGCTTTCGGCCGCGGGTGTGAAGGACGTGTTCGTCATCGCTCTCTGCCTGCTTCATCGTCGTATGCGTTGTTTATATTGTGTTTTCTACTAACGGTTTGTTTGAGTTGAAAATGAAACTAAGTACTCTGTTTTCATTTTAATTACTTAATTATGGGTCAAGATGGAGCTATCGCCGTAGATGCGGCGGTTTCCGCTCTTTTCATGAAATTGATACCCTTGAATTATGTCTCGGTGCCGAGGGTGGGGGCGTGCTCGTGCCGAGTAATGTATTTTGGGCGAAAGTGTGTAATTAAAAATGTAAGTACTCCTTTCATTATATTTTTGCCCTGTGCGTTCGTTGCCGAGAGCGTGAAGGCGCTCGGCACGAGTCTCTTATTTGTTCCGACACGGCATACAAACCTTCGGTCCTTTTACAATAGGAAGGTTACTAGCGGCAGCTGGATAGGTCGTAAGCTTTCGAACAAGGGGTTCGGTAGTTAACTGCTTGTCTGACAGGCGCGCGCCGCGCGACTGGGAGGTAAACAATCACTTTTGCTTTCGGCCTCACAGCGAGTTGATGTGTGTTCTGCGCTTTCTGCCCGCTTTATCGTCGTTCGCTTTTCTGTATGGTTGTGCTTTCTTGTTGTGTTTGCTTGGTAAAACTGACTGTAAGTACATTCATTTCATTTATTGCTTTCATCAATATTGTGATTTGGTTCAATTATGGATTCTCCATGCCCTCCAATCATCCGGCGATTGTGCCCAGGACCTGAGGGGCGTAAGTGCGGAAAATTCCGCAGTTTTCCTGAAATTAACCCCCATATATTGTGCGCTCGGTGCCGGGGGCGCGAATGCTCTCGCACCGAGCCCTGTGATGTGTGTGTTAATTGGTCGGAGGTGCAGTGGGGCTTGTACGAGGGCAGGAAGAAGCGAAGGCCTGCAAAGGAGTCGTCGGAGAGCTCTCCCGCGACTCCTTTGGTAACGGACACTTCGTCGTCTTTCCTGCCCCCTGCTCAGCTCCCACGTATGGCACCTTCCCCCTCGGGGGGGGGTTTCCAGGTCCTTCTCCTCACCCGATCTGTCGAGTGTGGAGGAGGGCGCTCGGTACCCCGACGTTGAGTTGTATTCAGGGTCCTCTATCCGTTCGTCCACTCCCCGCGAGCGGGTAGAGACCCCCCGTACTAACCCGACCTTTGCTTCCCCAGGTGCGTCTGCTGCGAGGGACGACCTTGGCCAGGTGTGGGTTTCACTGGGCTTGCAGGGTGTGCCAAGTGTCCAGGGGCTGTTGTACCATCTTGCTGGCGCTGCTGCGGTCACTCATGCCACGGTGACCACCACAACCACCACGTTGACCACTCCAGGCTATGCTGCTCCCCCTCACTTGGTCTATTCGCCTCATGCTGTATCGGTCTCGCCGACCACCTCTGTACAGGGTCCGATCGCCGAGACCTGACTTCCAGTGCCCGAAGAGCTCGCCCCTGGACCTGCCGCCGGTGCCAAGGATGTCGGTGTCGCTGGTACGTCCTCCTGTGTTGGACGTGCCGCAGGCCGTACCCACCCAGATGCCGATGACTGTGCCTGCCGTGACTGATCCCTTCAACTTCCTCTGGCTTTACCGGGAAGAACGAGGTCGTCAGGAGCGATCACGAAGGGCGGGCCCCTCACAATCCCACCACGACGCCCTACGAACCTGGCACGGTCCTCGAACCAACCAGATCGTACGCGCAAGTGGTAGGAGGAGACCAGGAGGGGTCTGTCGTGGTTCCTCCTGTGGAAGAGGGAGGTTCTCGGGAGGCGACAGAGGCGCTTTTACGTGCCTTCAGAGGACCCTTTGCTCCCCAAACAGGTTAACCCGGAGCTAGCCAGGCTAACTCTGGGGGTGTCTCTGTCGCAGCTCCTGTCGGAGGCAGTCTCATGGCTCGACCTGTGGTCCCTCACAGTGTCGAAAACCGCGGCCTCCTTAGGGAACATCACTCCTGAAGGGGACCCAGCTTTCATGAGACTGCCAGTCTGGGGGTAGGGCTATCGCCTACCTGGCCCACCAGACAGCCAACCTGTGGGCCAACCTGGTTCTCCGGCGTAGAGACGCTGTTCTCACCCGAGAGACCAGGGCGGCCGGGCGTGAGGTGGCTCTGGGTCTTCGCAATGGACCGGTGCGGAGTTCCTCCCCTCTCTTCCCAGGAGAGATGGTGGATGCTGCGGTGGAAAGACGGCGCAATGACGACAGTGACCGTTTAGTACACCAGGCAGTCTCGAAGGCGTCTGGGCAGCCTCGAGTTACTGTGGCCAAACCTAAGAGTTTGGTTAGCGCTTCCTCTGCCGCCAAGATGATCGCATCGTCGAAGCCCAAAGGAAAGACTCTTGTCTTCAACTTCTTCAAGGGGCGACCGTCACCAGCCCTCCTCCCAGCTCTGCTTCTCACGAGGGGGGGCGGGTAAGAAGAAGTCGAAGAGGGGTGGGAAACGCTGGGGACGGCGTTCCCCCTCACCTGCTGCCGGAAGTGGGGGGTTGCCTGGGGAGCCATTGGGCAACTTGGCAGCACTACGGTGCGGAGACCTGGATAGTAAACGTCCTTCGGGAGGGATATTTACTACCCTTCGAGTCTCGGCCACCCCTCACCTCCAACCCGGTCCATCTCCAAACCTACGTTCCTGGCTCGACCAAGGACGTGATGCTTCGGCAGGAAGTAGAAGCCATGCTGAGGAAACGAGCTGTGGAGATCTTTCAGGATCAGTCGCCAGGCTTCTACAGCCTCCTCTTCCTTGTGGAGAAGTCTTCGGGGGGCTGGCGCCCGGTGATAGATCTCTCTCCCTTGAACCGATTCATTCGCCAGACTCAGTTCTCGATGGAAACGGCACGTTCGGTGCTCGATTCCATCAGGGAGAACGACTTCATGCTTTCTGTGGATTTAAAGGATGCGTATTTCCAGATACCCGTCCATCAATCCTCCAGGAAGTACCTCCGCTTCATCATTGACGGGACGGTGTACCAGTTCAGGGCACTTTGTTTCGGTCTCTCAACCGCCCCACAGTTGTTCACGCGAGTGTTCACGCAAGTGTCTGGTTGGGGCCACTCGGTAGGGATACCTCTCTTGAGGTATCTCGACAATTGGTTAGTCCTGGCGAGCTCCCGCTTGCAATTGCTGCAGGACAGATCGACTCCTCGAATTCTGCCGCGATCTGGGAATCGTTGTGAATTACAAGAAGTCAGAGCTTGAACCCAAGCAGAGGATGAAGTACCTGAGCATGCTGATTGACACGGCAGCAGGGCGAGTCTTCCCTGCAGATTCGCAGATCAGCAGGTTCAGGGAGGCAGTAAGACAGTTCCTGTCTTGACAGGAGCAACCGGCTCAGCAGTGGCAAGTCATGACTGGCCACCTGTCGTCTCTCGAGAAGCTAGTCGCTCACGGGCGTCTTCACCTGCGGTCTCTTCAGTGGAGACTAAAGGAGTGTTGGTCACAGGCAAGGGATCCTCCCTTCTTCCCAGTGTCCCTCACGGAGGAGGTGAGGCAGGACCTAGCCTGTGGCTGGACGACAGGAACCTCGTAAGTGGCGTGCCTCTTTGCGCACACACACACACACACACACCCCGAGATGCTTCTCTTTTTGGACGCATCGACCTAGGGATGGGGCACACACCTGAAGGAGTTGCTGATTGCAGGTGTGTGGGACCATCACGACAAGCACCTTCACATCAACGTCCTGGAGCTCAAGGCAGCGTTCCTCGCTCTCCAAGAGTTCCGGGACCGTCTGGTGGGACACTCGGTGGTATTGATGTGCGACAACACCACAGCAGTGGCATACGTCAACAAGCAGGGGGGCCTAGTGTCCCTCCCGCTGCACCAGTTGACGCTGCAGGTGCACGAGTGGGCCGTGGCACACTCAATAGAGTTGTCGGCTCGCTACATTCCAGGCAAGAGGAATGTGGTAGCCGACAAGCTCAGTCGTCAGGATCAGGTGATAGGAACTGAGTGGTCCCTTCATCCAGACGTGGCGGAAAGGCTCTTCAACCTGTGGGGGCGCCCAGTTGTGGATCTGTTTGCCACCCGGCACAACAGAAACTCCCGGTTTTCTACTCGATTGTGCCGGACCCATGGGCAGCCTCAGAGGATGCTCTTCAGCATCCGTGGGACAACCTCTTCGTCTAGGCCTTTCCCATGTTCTGTCTGATTCGCAAAGTGATCAGGGTCGCTGATTGCTGCGAACCTTCGGATGATCCTGGTGGCACCCAAACAACCTCAAGCCGTTTGGTATCCAGACCTGCTGGCTCTGCTTGCCGGAGCGCCGAGAGAGATTCCCCCCTGGCACAACCTCCTGTGCCAGCCACAGGCAGAACGGTACCACCGATCCGTCGAGTCCCTGTGTCTTCACGGCTGGCTTCTATCCACCATCTCTTGCGAGTGAGAGGCTTTTCTCGCAGCGCAGAGTGGATATCTCCTCTTCTTTCGAGATCTTCCTCCTGATGAAGAGTTTCAAGAGGTCTTGCCCACCCAGGGAACTCGGCCCCCGGGATGGGATGTGACTCTCGTCCTTAGGAGTTTGACTCACAGACCCTTCGAGCCACTCCGAGAGTCGTCAGACAGGGATCTGACCCTCAAGACCCTCTTCCTGCTGGCCCGGCATCAGCGAAGAGAGTAGGTGAACTTCACGGTCTTTCCTTCAACGTTAAGCATTCCAGGGGATGGGGATCCGTGACGCTCGATTTCGTCCCGAACTTCATAGCGAAGACTCAGAATCCTTCAGTCCCTGATGACTGGTTCGAGTCCTTCATGATCCCCTCTCTGAAGGATTTCACCGATAATGATGCAGATGAGATGCTGCTTTGTCCTGTGAGGGCGCTACGGCGCTATCTGAAGAGAATCGGCACCTCAGGCCCGAGTGTCGACGCCTCCTCGTTAGCACCGGGGTTACCAAGGAAGAAGTTTCCAAGAACACTTTCTTTCTGGCTGCGTAAGGTGATCAGGAGGGCTTACGAGACAGCTGGCAGTGACGACACCCACAACCTTCGTCCGAGAGCCCACGAAGTCAGAGGTATTGGTCCAACTCTTGCGTTCCACAAGAACTTCTCCCTGGCGCAGGTTCTGAAGGCAGGGGTTTGGGCCAACCAGACCACCTTCACTTCATTCTACCTTCGGGATATCTCCCATAGGTCCTTGGGACCCGTGGTGGCTGCTCAACAAGTTGTGTAGTCTACCCAGCACCCGAGCGGACAGAACAGCATCGCATCCTTGTGTGACTGTATGTATGGACGAGTGAAAGAAAGTGTGACTGGCTTCTCTTCCTCCTTCATTCTTCCCTTTACCTGTGGGCAGAGGGCCGCGGTCGTCACTACGCTGAACAGGAGGCCGATGCAGGTAAGCTATACAACCAAGCCCCATTTTATCCCTTTCAGTAGAGATAGAAGTGTTTATCCACCACTCCCCAACAAGGGGGGGGAGTGGAAGCCAACAAGAGACAAACCCATAACTTTACTTTGGCTCTTGAAGTAGGAACTAGTTCTTGCTTTTGCTAGTTATAAGAGGTACGCTTGCCTTTCTCTTATAATTTGGTCCAGAAGTCTGACCTCTGATCCTGCGGTGCACACCCCGATCAGCTGGGCAGAGGCTAGGATCCCTCCCTCTGCTCTTACGACCAGAGAGGGAATCCAAGGTAGGGCGAACACCAGTCTGTTCATAAGACTCAGATTCCACCTACCAATTAGTGAGTATTCCTATTGTAAAGGACCGAAGGTTTGTATACCGTATAGGAACAAGTAACAATTTGTCGAAAATTGTATTTTTCCTAACTATACAAACCTGAGGTCCTTTACACATAGTCCCACCTCATGCCACCCCTCACTCTGCGTTTCTTGGGCCTCAAGCAAAGTGACTTCTCGCCTCGCAGTTGAGTGTACCGCTAACTGCCGGACAAGTAGTTAACTACTGAACCCCTTGTTCGAAAGCTTACGACCGGTTCAGCTGCTGCTAAGTACCTTCCTATTGTAAAGGACCTCAGGATTGTATAGTCAGGAAAAATGCAATTTCATACAATCAACTTACCTGTCAGATATATACATAGCTAAGACTCCGTCGTCCCCGACAGAAATTCAAATTTCGCGGCACACGCTGCAGGTAGGTCAGGTGATCTACCGTCCTGCCCTGGGTGGCAGGATTAGGAACCATTCCTGTTTTCTATCATATTTTTTCTGTCGCTTGGAATGTAAACAACGTTTGCAGTTCCTCCTGACTTGATTTTTGGATTTCATCGCCATCGATCTTCTGGGCTATCTTTTGCAGGGAAGTACTGGATCTTTGGTTCGGCATACGCATATTAATTTGTTTTGATAACTTTGGCTTCGAAAATTTCGAAGAATTGTTTACGTGTAACTACCGAACTTTTCGGTAGACAATCACATAGTTTGCAAGAAGGAAAATTTTAATATTTATTCATATTAACGTGTAGTAAATGTTAGAATTGATTGACCTAACTTCCTTCTTGACGATGTAAGGAAAGAATAGTTACGCTTCCTTTAGAAGTTTATATAGCTCTCGTACTAACGAGCAGTTAGAGCATTAACATTACTAGTAGTGTGGTATCCTCATCTCCTTCTTACTTCACAGAATCTTCAAATTCATATTGCAATTTGAAGACAAAGGAATGTAGCTCAAAATACGAGCTATTGAAATGTAAGAAGTGATTTTACTGTTAGTGCAGTGGAGGGTGCGTTCTGTTCGGCTCTGTTTCGCTCCCAGGCCTAGACCTCTTCCAAGCTCACATACCCAGAGGAGAAGGAAAGTTGAAAGCCTTACGGAGGTTATGGAGAATCCCCACCGATCAGGCGTCCCCTCGGCAGGATCTGTAGAACGTCCCAGACTGCCAAGTTCGCCATTGGAAAGGCGTCCTAATTAGTAGAGGGTGCGTTCGATCGGCTCTGTCTCGCTCTCAGGCCTAGACCTCCTCCAAACTCACAAGCCCAGAGGAGAAGGAAAGTCGAAAGCCTTACGGAGGTTATGGAGAATCCCCACCGATCGGGCGTTCCCTCGGCAGGATCTGTAAAACGTCCCAGACTGCCAGGGATAGCCATTGCAAAGGCAGCCTTTAAAAAGTGCGTCTGTTCTTCCGTTTCTTCATCTTACATCCGAAAAGACGAAGAATGTACATGTTAGAAGTTCGGACGATCTGGCTCGTTCTCTGAATAAGAGAACACTGACTCACTAGCGAGAGGCTGAGAGCCAGCCAGCAAGCTAGCGCGAGCCACGTTCCAACAGCCAGCAGCGAGCCGCGTTCCAACAGACTAGCGCGAGCCGCGTTCCAACAGACTAGCGCGAGCCTCGTTCATACAGATAAACGCGAGCCGCGTTCCAGCAACTGAGTGCGAGCGGTTCCAGAACTTTTTCTTGGCGCAAGGCTCCTTCAAAGAGAAAAACAGACGGCTTAACTAAGGAGCCTTATAGTAGAATGGCAATCAGAAGGATGCTTCCATTGAACGTTTTCTGGCAAGAGGCTCGTATAACAAGACTAGAGGCACTCGGATCTTTTAGGGCGCACGGGACCTTCCACGCAAGCGGAACGTTCCAGGAGCGAGTCTCCTGTCTAGCGTGCGGAACATTCCAGGCGCGCGGAACTATCCAGACGCTAGGCGCTAGGCGCAAGGATCCAGACGCCAGGCATCAGAAGATTTCAAAATCTTCATTAGAGAGAGGTCAGTCGCGAGACTCCTCTTTGAATTTTTAACTTGAACAACTTTCCCCTGGCAAATGTGCAAGATGTCGCACAGGCG
Source organism: Macrobrachium nipponense (assembly GCF_015104395.2). Taxonomy (NCBI): domain Eukaryota; kingdom Metazoa; phylum Arthropoda; class Malacostraca; order Decapoda; family Palaemonidae; genus Macrobrachium; species Macrobrachium nipponense. The sequence continues at coordinate 72,777,785 of NC_061091.1, read as the reverse complement.
GCCGTTGCTTTTGTCAGAAGGATTCTGATACTAAGAGAAGCCCCTTTTCATTATTCAGAAGACTTCTTTGTTAGGCAGTTCCTCTCAATGCGGACTCTCTCCTTCATCCATGCTCTTCCCTCGTTTTGAGGAGGCAAGAGCTTTGGGAGTTTTTCTTAATAAGATCTCATCGATGTTTGGGTATGATGGCGGATAGAAAATATCTACTTCCTTCCGTAAACCCGCCTAGGTGATTAAGAACAGGAATTCTGTCTTCTTCCGCGATTTATGAAGAAATCACGAAGATATAAAGAGTTCCTTGATTAACTTCGTTCCTTAAGGATATATATATATATATACTCTTTCTATCGTTCTATTTAACGAAAAGAACGAAGATAGTAGAAGGTAGTAGATGTTTTCTGCTGTATTGAGAATAACGATAACGGTCAATTCATAAACACATACCGTAGATTACTTCTTTTCTGTGCAACTCAATTATTCAAGTATCCTTCTACGTCTTTCCTATGGAAGGACTACGCTTCTTTTAAAGGGATTGTTAAGACTACACCTACTTAGCTTCTAGATTTATCGAAGTCTTGTTTCGCTTAAATATGCTTTAATAAGAACTTCCTGAAGTTCGATAATAATTTTATTAATATTCCTTATTAATTGGAGTAGCTGGCAAATCTGGAAGAGTAAGCGGGGACTGCTTTCGCTGAGAGCCTGAGACCAACGCAGTACGCCTATGCCAGTTACTGTCAGTACCATGTAGGTGTCAGTCATGAGCGGTCGGGCGAATCTCTCTCTCCTGCGGGATGGAATAACTTTCCGTATCTCTCCCCTACAATCGCGGTCTTAACCTCGGATTGAGGGGATAGTTTAAGCTAACATAAATAAATATTGTATGCCTTTTGCTAAGAAGCTTTCAATAAGAGAGATAGTACAACCTTTCAATGCGGTTTACCGTAGGTAACATTATTAAAGGATTCTATCGCAGCAGAACATTATATTATGTAATGCTCTCAGGCTTACGAAAGCATAGCTTATCAGAGTACCTGCTCAGAAGAAGATGGATGAGTCGGATGGGAAACATTCTCTTTGGGCAGAACTTGTTTCCCTGAATGGACTATACTACGTATATAAAGTTTTTTCCTACTAAGAACGGAATTAACATGTGAAAGGATGTCGGGTACCATAAAGGCACAGGTGTTCTGGCACATAACATAAAAAGAATTAGAAGAAAGCGCCAGTCTGGCGCAACGCGCCAGAAGTACCAACCTGGCGCAATGCTCCAAAGCGCCAAGCTGGCGCATTTGCGCCAGAAGCCCCAGCCTGGCGCAGTGAGCCAAGAGCACCATCCAAGATTTTCTCGTTTTAGCGAGTTATTAGGAGTCCAGTAGACTCTCGGACACCAAGCTCGGTAACGGCAAGATTCGTTCCTGATTTCGTTACCCATTTAATCACTTAGGCCATTTCCACGACACTCTCATATCGCATAGAGCATCGAGAATCTCTTTTTTCGCTCCTATTCGCGTTAACAAGAGATCCTTCTCGATCGACGATAATAAACTGTTAACTGTTTTTAACATTTATTGGAAAGAGTTGTGAGAAGACGAACAGGCTTATACCTTAAATAGACCTGGCTTCCTTTTCCTACTTCTCCCCCGATTGAAGATGACGTGGGAAAAGCTTCAAGGAAGATTATCTTGCCAGTACAATAGCAACTGGCCTCTTTGGTGGGAGTGTTAGCGCCTCGTAGGAAGGACGTTGCGCTTCCAATCAAGAAGTCTCGTCCTCTCTCCCCTGCGAAGCGAGAGGCGTCATGCAGACGTGAAGCTTCCAAACATATCGCAGAGGCTTCGGTTTCGAGAGCGAGATCGGGAGAATCTTACGGAAGACACGTAACGCCAGAGAGACGTGAGACGTCGTCAAGACATGAATAGTCATTTAAAGCTGCTTTTAGACGCGAGGCTCCAACCAAAATTTTGGCGCCAGTTAGGACGCCTTTTGAGAGCGAAGCGTCTTCCAGGCGCGAGGGCGTCATCCAGACGTCAGCAGCCACACAAACGGGAGGCGTCAGCCAGGACGCTTGGCTGACTACAAGCGTCATCCAAGCGGGAAGCGTCATCCATTTATGGAGAGAAGCCTGGGCTGTTGGCGCCTTCCAGGACTATTAAAGCGGGGAAGAGGAAGGAATATCATTCCCTTAGCCCCTCTCCTATTAGGAGTTTGTCTCCTCCAGAGGAAAGACGTACTGAATTAGCAGCGGAGACTCATCTAGACCCCGAGTTAGAAGTAAACTCGGAGGAGGAGTATCAAGGAAGAGAAGGACTGTCGAACTATAATGTTTTGACAGCCTTGCTTCTAGAGGAGTATGGAGACGACTTGACTCCTGCCTCTCCTCCTTCTCCGCGCTCTCTTTTCTCGAGTGCAAAGACGAAGAAATCTTCGTTTTTTTTCTTAGAATGAAGCCCGCCATTTCGATGAAGAGGGCTCTTCAGTCTTTAGACTCTTGGATGAAGTTGAAGAAGGAGTTAGTTAGAACGGTCTTCTGCATGCCTCCAGCGAGACTAGCTGGTAAAAGAAGGAGGCATTTGATATCAGACGGGAGAGAATATGGGTATTTCTCTTCCGTCTACGTCAGAAGCGGACTTTTCGACCTTAGTTGACGCTTCACGTAGACAAGGTTTGAACTCTGCCCGTATAACTTGGGGCATTTCAGAACTGGACCATCTCCTCAAGGGACTCTTTCATGTATTGGAAGTTTCAACTTCTTAGATTGGTCCTTTGGGGTGATTGTCCAAGAAAGCCCATGATTCTGAAGGACTCGAACCAGAAGTCCTTCTGTGTATTTTGTCTTGTATAGACAAAGCGGTTCAGGATGGCTCGGTTGAGATCTCCTCTTTGTTTGGAGCAGGTCTTCTTAAAAAAAGAGGACAGTATATAGTGTCTTTTTAACCAAAGCGGTCTCCCACGCTCAGAGGGCAGCGCTTCTGTACTCACCTTTGTCTGACTTTTTGTTCCCTTCTCAGTAGTGAAGGACATTTCTCGTTCATTAACTGAGAAGGCGACTCAAGACCTTCTGACACAGTCAGTAAGGAAGAAGAAACCTGCAGACAGCCCCAAGAACACTGTCATTGTCTGATGAGGAGAAAGACCGGGCCTACAACCTGACACAGATGCGCTAGATGCGAACATATAGGACAGATCAGAGTGTCCGATGTGGACATTGCCAGACATCCTCGAGACTCTACCAAGCTCGAAGCTCCGGCAAGTGGGGAGGAGCCACCCAGGCGCGAGGCGCCAGGCAGGAGCGAGGCGCCAGGCAGGCGCGAGGTACCAGCCAGCGGCGAAGCTCCAGGCAGGCGCAAGGCGCCACTCCAACCGGGCGCGAGACGCCAGCCAGGCGCGAAGCTCCAGGCAGGCGCAAGGCGCCAGCAGGCACAAAGCGCCAACCTGGCGCGAGACACCAGCCGCGCGAGGCGCCAGGCAGGCACAAAGCGCCAACCTGGCGCGAGACGCCAGCCAGGCGCGAGGTGCCAGCCAGCCGCGAAGCTCCAGGCAGGCGCAAGGCGCCACTCCAACCAGGAGCTAGACGCCAGCCAGGCGCAAGGCGCCAGCCAGGCGCGAAGCTCCAGGCAGGCGCGAGGCGCCAGGCAGGACAGCGCCAGCAGCGCGAGCAGCCAGCCAGGCGCAGCACGCGAGCAGGCTCTAGGCGCGAATCTCCAGCTAAGACGCGAAGCGTCATCCAGATGCGAGGCGCCAGTCAAGCGAAAGGTACCAGACAAGCGCTAGGCGCCAACCAAGAGCGAAGCACCAGCCAGGCGCGAGGTTCCTGCCAGGCTTCAGGCTTCAGTCGGGTGAGATCCATTTCAAGAAAGCCCTGGTCTTCTTTGAAACATGGAGATCTCCTAAGCACTTCATTAGTGACTTGATTCCTTCAAACAGCTGAGAATTAAAAGCGCAGGAAGTGCGCGCTTTTGCAAATTCTTGTTCTTTACATAACAATATGTCATATAAGACATATTAGCTGTGTTGTACGGTAGAGGCAACTCTGTGTTGACTTCTCATTACACAAAGGATGTCAAGTTAACCTACGAGAGATCCTTCTCTTTTGGTTTATACGTTTCTGCGGATACGTTACTGGGATAAGGAGCCGACACTGATCCTTAACTTTGAGTTAAAGTTTTTTAACTTAGTGAAATTATTGGGGTTTTTGAAAGGAGTGTGGGGATAACTTTCCAATTTGAGCGCGAACCCTCGTGTTAGGATCAGGTGATCGGGATCGGTGTTGCGCTCCTTCATAAGGTGTATTGTCATATAAGTGGATCAGCACCCATTGACAAAGTCCTTTCAGGCTCTGCCGAGTAAGTGGATAAGACCCCTTCGGCAGACCCACAAGAACTCTTGGCCATAGATCACATATCTCGCTAAAGTTTCTTGAGGTGATGCAGACTACTGGGCAAACACCCACGAAGTCTACCACCTATCAGGTAGGAACCAAGGTTTTAATTATACCTACAACATATGTTGTTTACCTGTCTATTCCATATAGTAGCTGTCTCTTACCCTCCACCGAAGGGTGCCAATCAGCTATGTATATATCTGACAGGTAAGTTGATTGTATGAAAATGATATTGTTATGATACAATAAAGTTTCATACATACTTACCTGGCAGATATATACGATTAGGGCCCACCCAGCCTCCCCGCAAGGAGACAGGTGGAAGAGAAAAAATATGATAGAAAACAGGAATGGTTCCTAATCCTGCCACCCAGGGCAGGACGGTAGATCACCTGACCTACCTGCAGCGTGTGCCGCGAAATTTGAATTTCTGTCGGGGACGACGGAGTCTTAGCTATGTATATATCTGCCAGGTAAGTATGTATGAAACTTTATTGTATCATAACAATATCATTTTTCGACAAATTGTTATTTTTTTACAAGCTAGCTATTGTATAAATTTGTATTTTTCTCAATCAAAGCATATGCCCCTCAATGCTAACTTTCCTCTTTTAACGACTTTCTGGTCATTGCAAATTCGGCCCCATTAATTTATTATGGTGCAAAAACAGAGCCACAGGGACCAAAAGCAATTGCGTGACACTACTGCGGTAATCCGGCAGTAAAGCATCTTCATATATCCAAAAAGTACATAATAAAGATATACTATATGCGCATTACGATTATAACAATTACATGAATAGCTGATAACAATCTGCACGAATAACTGGTAAACTGTTCTGCAAAAAAGTTGAGTATAGCAATTTATCTACAATAGGTACGAAAGTCAAGATGTCGTGACGTCATAATACAGGACTTAAAAGAACCTTCTAATTCCGAAAAATAATTACATACAATAGTACCTCGAGATACGAAAGGCTCTACTTACAAAAAACTCGAGATACGAAAGCCAATGCGAAAAATTTTACTGCTCTACATACGAAAAGTTTTCAAGATACGAAAGGTTGTTGCTGTAAAGTCCCAAGATTCGCCCGGACCACCGAGAACAATTTTAAAACTCCCGCGCCGCCAAATGAGTAACCTCGCCACCATCCTCCCGCTCTCCCATTGGTTCCTGATGCTAGTCACCCCATAAGGTCCTGCTCTCCTATTGGTCAGCATCTACCCCTTGTGCTTTAAGTATTCTATTGGTAAAAGGATGCTGTAAATTGAAAAACTTATTCATGCAATACATTTAATTAAAAAAAAAAACATTAGGTAAAGATAGAATAAAGAATAGAAGTGAATGGTTATTATACTGTTTGGTAGTTTCAGTAGTTGAAGAGAGATAATGAAAATTTATGGCTTACTGTGTAAAGTGATTGCTTGTCGATCGTTCGATACTCGTAAGTGCTGGATGTAAACAGACGTTTGGAAGCTTTTTTTTTGTTTGTTTATTATAGTTAATGGTTACTTAATAATTATTTGAAATGAGTACATGCAATACATTTAATAAAAAAAAATTGTGAATTAGATATCATAAAATATAAAATAAATCAGACTGCCAACAAATCCGTATTTTTTAGAATTCTTCTTCTGTTTTATTATTACGTTACGTATACGTATGTAACTCGGTATCTCCATTAGGTAAAGATAGAATAAAGAATAGAAATGAATGGTTATTATACTGTTTGGTAGTTTCATTAGTTGAAGAGAGATACTAATGACAATTTATGGCTTACTGTGTGCTAGGAAAAATGATTGCTTGGCGCTTGTTCGATACTCGTAAGACAGGTAAGAGCTGAATGTAAACAATCGATTGGAAGGTTTGTTTTTTGTTTGTTTGTGTATTATAGTTAATGATTAATTAATAATTATTTGAAATGAGTACATACTGATTATTTATACATTTTATTGGCATATTCTAAGCTTTTAGCTCTTAGGTTTAGATGTCAGAATCATAGAATAGGCTACAGTAGCAACCGCTAACATAGGCTAGGCTTATTGCTAAGGGACATATGCTAAAGTCCTAATATATGCAGTAAAAATGGGGTTGAACATTACATGCAGTTGAATATTACTCAAGTATGTACAGTATTTTGCCTTTTTGGAGTCATATTTCTTCCGTCGGATCGGCGTTGAACCCCTAAAACATGTGTTTTAGGCCTGGAAATATAATTTACTGGGGTATTTTTGGAGGGCTTGGAACGGATTAGCCATTTTACATGTAAAATGTGTTCCAAGATACGAAAAACTCATAATACGAAGGCCGCCTCGGAACGGATTAATTTCGTATCTTGAGGTACCACTGTACTTAAATTTGAGTCAGAATCGAGTTACTTTTTCAATAATGAATATTTTCAAATTAATCATCATAAATATGTAAAATATTGATGTTTTACTATTTATTTAAATAATTATCTAGTGCACGCTTCGTCGTCGTCTTCTACCAAAACAGTTGTTTCGTTAAAAAGGTCGTGGTTAGGGACCATGTTCCAATTGTTGTGATGAAAGTGCCCCAGCATCTATGGGTACGTACAAGTGGTGTGCGGATTTATCACAGGAAATGGGAAGTTTGTTGACACAAGCGACTCCACAAACATCGAGATGGCGTCAATCTTCTAAGATATTTAAGCGTAAGTAAAAATTCAAAAGCGTTTTGGTGAGATTTGCACTGCGTTGGACACCCTTTTCACTACCCTCTGTTTAATGCTTTAAATTTGGCCTTAATTTCTAACTTTGAAGAAAATACTTACTTCGAATGGAGAGTAGAGGTCTTTAGCTCTCTCTCACCAACAAGAAGTCACGACTGATGCCCATCTCTGGTGTCAGGACGCGTTATAAGTACTAATGGAATGCTTGCTGCTGTCAAAGTAGTTGGAGAAAATCTCAAATTCCTTTGTACAGAAAACAAGTTTGGCTCTCCCTCACAACTGCAAGATTCCAAAGAGGCTTCTTGATGTTCTCAGGAATATACTCCCAGTTGTGCAGAGGAGTAATACAGAGTAAAGTTCTTCAAAGTTATTGACAGTGCCTCAGAGTATTTCACTTATTTCACTGCATCTGATCTCACCATGTACTGCGACTTAAGTGGAAGTGCTCTTTTAATTAGATCATTCAAAGAGTTGGTAAAAAAATATCCGGGACTTCCCCCATTCTTTTTAGCAAGAAACCGATTTATTCCATAATCAGTTCAGTGGTGCATCTGTTCAGGACTGTCAAAAGGCATTTTCAAATATGGTGCCAGAAGTTCGAACAATGTTCCCACAGGTTGAATGCGCTCTCTCTCTCTCTCTCTCTCTCTCTCTCTCTCTCTCTCTCTCTCTCTCTCTCTCTCTCTCTCTCTCTCTCTCTCTCTCTCTCTCCAAAAACAGCTTAACTAACTTATGATCTGTTGTGCTTGCTGCACTTGCCCCTTAAGACATGGCTAATAAATTTGTAAACAAGTGCCATATATTTTTTGGATGTATATCTCGAGGTAAGCACTTTCTTTATGAATTGCATAAATTATTTAATCCTCGAAGGGATGGATGCCCGCAAGTAGATTGCCTCCAGGCATTTCTATCCTTCACGACTACTTCTCTTATCCAATTATGTTATTGTTTGCAAAATTTTTGTTTCATATATTTTAACAATCAATTCATTCAGTATTGTCCCCTACTATGCTGTCTCTTTTTTGTTTTGTTTTCAGCCTTACATGTGATATCTACAGTCAGCGCCCCTCGTGATTTCACACCCTCCCTCGGGAAATCACAGCTGTCGTTTTTGGGAGTGGTCTTGAAATAGAGCGAAAAAATCGACCGAGAGAAATTGACTATATGGCACCTCAAAGCTTAATGTTTCCACTAATCGGGGAAACTCATGATTTATGATCCAGTTATGATCAGTTGCCTTCTGACCTTTGTTGGGGAGTGTCGCACGTCTGAGGGGGCTCTGTAGAGATCGCTATTTCGCCCTAGTTATTTTTTTGTAACCATGCCTGGGGGCCATACTAGTCGTGATAACATAATAAGAATCATTGAGTGTTATAAGGTTGGCCTTAGTTCAAGTGAAATAAGTGCTCAAGTGAATGTACAGAAGCGTACAGTGTGTAATATTATTGCCAAATACAAAGCTGGTGGGGAGAAGGAAATTCCTGTACACAAACATGGTGGCGGTGTTCCCAAGAAGCAGTCCCCACGTGCCTTACGTTTCATTAAAAACAAACTTGAAGCTAATCCCATATTAACAGCTAAGCAGTTGAAGGAAAACTACCCAAAAGTGCTTGGTGAAACGAGTGTTAGGACACTTCAGAAACGTATAAGTGGAGATTTAGGATTTAAGAAAGTGAAAGCAAAGAAGAAACCACTCATCACAGAGAAACAAAGGAAGGCAAGGGTGGTTTTTTGTAAGAAGGTTAGGGAGTGGCCGCTAGAGAGGGTACGAAAGATCCTTTTCACAGACAAGGCTACATTCTACATTTCTGACCCCGCAGGGCAAAAGGTCTGGGTCAAGAAGGGTGGCGATCCTTCTCACCCCAAAGCCACTGCTAAGACGGTCAAGTACCCCGCTTCTTTGATGGTCTGGGGTGCATTTGGATACGGTGGTGTTGCTGATCTTGTTGTTTTACCAAAGGGACAAACTGTGAATGCCAACGTGTATTACGAGATCCTGAACTTGTACTTGCCCGACGCTTTTGAGAAGACTGGCACTGAAATCCTGCAACAAGACGGTGCCCCTTGCCACACTGCAAAAATTATTAAGCAGTGGTTGGGGGATTGTGATGTTAAATACATAAATGACTGGCCTGGCAACTCCCCTGACTTATCACCCATTGAAAATCTTTGGGCCATAATAAAAGCCCAACTTCGGAACAAGGACACGTCAACAGTGCCAAAACTTGAGGAGGCCCTGAAGGAGTGCTGGGCTGCCCTTGACCCCCAAATCTGCCGTATCCTCATTGATAGCATACCAAATAGGGTCACAGAAGTTATCAAGAGGAAAGGACTACCTGCAAATACTAGAAGATTAATTGGTGAGTGTTCACATAAAGTTTTAATGCATTTTTTTTCAGGATTATGTTTTTTCATATAAATGACGAGGGGCGCTAACTGTAGACCAGTCCCTTACAATGCTCCTGATTGGCTGCTTATAAGCCAATCACAGGTCTGGAAACTCAGTCTCTCAAGAGAGTTCACGTAGGCAGGATGTATGTTCCACCCTCTCCTGAGAAATACTTTTGAAAGACGTATCCCTAAGGAGAAGTAGAACAATACATCATGCCAATGTGAATACTTGAGAGACTGGGGTTTTCCAGCCCTGTGATTGGCTTACCAACAGGCTTACCAACAGCCAATCAGGAGCTTTGTAAGGGACTGGCCTAGACATCAGATGCTCTGTTTATGTGAATCTACTATAGTACGTACAGTGTTACAAGTACTAGTACATTCTCATTCTTGTCATTCACAACTTGACTACCTCTTTTGCTACCATCCCTAACCGTAGATGTTAAAACCCACATTGGTGTAAAAGGCTTTTATTGTAGACTGTGGAGTCCTATAAATCCTATAATACTAGTGTGCTGCACCATAAAATATGAGTATTGTAATCCTCATTACTTTTACTGTTAAAGTTTGTAATATTAAATGCTGAGCAGTTTCTACAGAGTTTAGTGGAATTGTTTATTGAGGATGTCACAGGAGACTTGTACCGTATTTTAGCCAGTCTGTAAATTGTGGTTTTGTACATTCAACTTCCCTGTCAGATATATACTTAGCTATAGACTCCGTCGTTCCCGACAGAAATTTGAATTTCGCAGCACACAGAAAATCTGATTAGAAAACGGGAATGGTTCCTATTCCTGCCACCCAGCGGCAGGGCGGTAGATCACCTGACCTACCTGCAGCGTGTGCCGCGAAATTCGAATTTCTGTCGGGAACGACGGAGTCTATAGTTAAGTATATATCTGCCAGGTAAGTATGTACAAAACTTTATTGTATCATAACAATATCATACTTATAAACTTGACTAACTGATGTTGATAAATAAGTCATCCTTTTCCAATGTCATCCATATATTCATAATGATATGGGTTTTAAGTACACAGAATCATGCTCATTTTGCTCGCCAATATTAACTATAATTTTCAGAATTCCCCCCCCCCCATTTTGGAGACAACGACACCCGTGTTTGGCGTGAGGCATGGGGAGGGGGTAGACTTGGATATGGGAAGGAGAGTAATCTGTACACAATCTTTTGAAGTGACGAGTCTGGTGCAGGTGCTGGGTTCTTCCCAGGTGAGGTTTTGTGCTGGAATAGAATGCACTTGGCCTCTTGCCTTCCCTTGCCGTATCAACTGATCCCTCTGCTGGTACTGCTTCCGTAGAAGAGCTCAACAATCTTGATCCTCCAGCAGAAGTGTTCCTTCCTGTGGGAGGTGCTCCCCAGCATTGACCATGGCACTGCTTTTGCAGAACAGGAACAAGGAGTAAGAGCCTTGTCAGGCTTCAATTGAGCACTTACCCCTTCTAGGGGTGGCTATACGGTTCTTTCACTTGTGGTTGTTATATCTGCCGTAGATAGGGTTGACGTGTAAGTTCTTGCGTTGTGCTTGGAAAGGAGGGTTTTCCACGACTCATACCCTCATGCATCTCCCAAGCATACCTACTCATAATAATCAGTGCAGTGTCTCTGGATCATGCATTAGCAGACAGGTTGCTCAGTACTGTGTCATCTTTGATGAGATTTTAGCATAGTTATGGTCAGTGTAAACACAAATTAGCCCAGTTATGGTCATTATAAACACAAATTAGCCCAATCCTACCTTAACCTAACCTAACAGACTTCACCTAGGGCATTGTGCCCTGACCTGGATGCGGGCTTTGCCCCTTCGGAGTCCTATCCATCCCTGATTTCAACATGAATGCTTTTTTCTAAAAAAGATTGAAATGTAGGGGTTGTTAGATAGACGAGACGGAATGATTTTAGCAATGCATATATAGTACTGAATCTGTCATGACTTGTTTCCTAAATGTTTGAATGTCTGTTCAGACCCATGGTCCGGCACTGGGTCAAACCTAACCACAACACCCTAACCTAACCTTTCCTATGACATCCTGCCATCCCCTGACCAGGCTGAGAGGGGCTTTGCATCCCTGGATCCTATCCAAATAACACAACATCAGAGACATGGGTGTCTTTTTATTTGGGCATAAGGTCCTGCAGCAGAATCAAAATAAGGTTAACCTTACCTTTGCTAGGACAGCCTACTTTAACCTAACCAGGCCTTATCGTTCTAACCTGACTTTGGAAAATTAATTTGAAAATCATAAAATCTAAGTATAGGTATGTCTCGCTGATAGTCACCTGAATGACTGCAAGAGAATGGCAGTTACTAACCATACCCCTGAGATATCCAAGTTAGGGGCAATTCACATTGTACTGTTCGTGTTCGTACAGATAAGTTTCATACATTCAACTTCCCTGTCAGATATATACTTAGCTATAGACTTCGTCGTCCCTGACAGAAATTCGAATTTTGCGGCACACGCTGCAGGTAGGTCAGGTGATCTACCGCCCCACCGCTGGGTGGCAGGAATAGGAACCATTACTGTTCTAGACCCAGATTTTCTCTGTCGCCTGTATTGTAAACTTACGTTTGCAGTATCTCCTGATTTGATTTTCGTTTTTTCATCGCCATCGATCTTCTGGGCTGTCTTTTGCAGGGAAGTACTGGGTCTTTGGTTTGGCATACGTTTTTATTAACTTTTTAATGAATTTCGCTTCGAAATTTAGAAAAATATATTACGTGAAACTACCGAAGTTTTCGGTAGACACTCACATAGTTTGCAAGAAAGGGAATTATTAATATTTATTCATTAATATGTGTAATAAGTGTTAAAACTTTATTGAGGAAATATAAAACTCTAATTCCCTACTTTAGGAAGTGAGCTCTTAAAAGGTAAGAAGTGAATATAGTGTTCCCCATTGCAGTGGAGGGTGCGTCTGATCGGCTCTGTCTCGCTCCCAGGTCTAGACCGCTTCCAAGCTCACAGGCCCAGAGGAGAAGGAATGTCGAAAGCCGCACGGAGGTTTCAGAGAATCCCCACCGGTCAGGCGTCCCCTCGGCAGATTCTGTAGAACGTCCCAGACTGCCAAGTTCGCCATTGGAAAGGCGTCCTAAAATAGTGGAGGGTGCGTCTGATCGGCTCTGTCTCGCTCTCAGGCCTAGACCTCTTCCAAGCTCACAAGCCCAGAGGAGAAGGAATGTCGGAGGCCTTACAGAGGTTTCAGAGAATCCCCACCGGTCGGGCGTACCCTCAGCAGCTTCTGTAGTAGCGTCCCAGACTGCCAAGGATAGCCGTTGGAAAGGCATCCTAAAACAGTGTTTTTCGTCATCCGATTCTTCATCGAAAAAAGGTTGGAGTTCTGACAAGCTATCGAGACCTTCTAAAATATCGTGGAATTCGCCAGCTTTGGATTCTAGCCCGGAAAGTTTTCCGGAGGACTATCCATCTGAGAAAAAGAAGAAAGATTTATTCATCAAATCCTCCTTCCCCTAGATCGGATACGGAGAAAGATAATGCAACCAACCATTTCCAGAAAGAGTGGCAATCGTTTGGAAATTGGACAAGATTTGTATGAGCTCTCATTCATTTATTAGAGGCTCTTCCAGATAATAGAGGCGTAGAATACGTCCTTATCTCCAAGAGAATAAAAGCTTGAGAGATTCTCTTCGATCCTCGGTTTGCATTTGCGATCTCTTTCGGCTAATACTAATTCGTGTTTATTGACAAAAAGAACGGAGAGAGTAAGATTTCCATTCTCTTTCTGCATCGGAGAGGAAAGAATGTAGTAAGAAAATTTGGTGTATACGACTACTGTATGACAAGTCATATACGCATACCGTAGTTACCTTTGGGGTTCGCTACGGAATTATCTATATCCTTACAGGAATTTCCTAGTAAGGGCTACGCTTAAAGGGTTTGTTACGACAACACCTACTCAGCTTCGGTATTTAACGAAGGTTGTTTTGCTTAAATATGCATTATTGAGAGCTTTCTTAGGCTCGAGAATAATTTTATCATATTCCTTCATTGAATGGAGTAACTGGTAACTCAGGAAGTATGCCGCAAGGCAGCGGACGGGACTGCTGTCATTGTAAGGCGTAAGCCAACACAGTACCATCTAGTTCTCGGTCATGAACGGTTGGTTACATCTCTCTCTCCTACGGGATCGAATGGTTAACCGTATCTCACCCCTACAATCATGGACTTAGCCTCGAATTGAGGGGATTTATAGGCAAACATGAATAACATTGTATTCGTTTTGCTAAGAAGTTTTCAATAAAAAGATCCCTTGTAACCTTTCGGTACTGTTTACCGCAATGTAACAGGATTATAAGGAAGAGATAGACAATATGATTCTAACACAGAAGAGCAATATATTATATGATGTTGTCATGCTTACGAAAGCATAGTCTTATTAGAGAATATTCTCAGTGAGAATATGGATGAATTTGTTGGGAACAATTTTTTCTTCGTGATAGAAGTTTGTTCCCCTGAATGGGCTATATTAAGCCTATCAAGTTTTTCCTATCAAGAAACGGAAATAACATTTGAGAGGGTGCCGGGTACCAGGACAGAGGTACAGATGTCCTGGTGCATATTCTAAAGAATCACACCAGTGGCAGAAGCAAAAAATGGAGTTGGTAATTTCTCGATATAGCGAGTTTTTAATCGAAGGGTTCAGTAGCCTCTCTGACAGCAGGCTCGGTAACGGTACAGTTCGTTCCTGTTTTCGTTCCCCGTTTACCTTGGAGGAGGTTCGATCCCAAGGAGGGACAAAATGATTTAAATCAATTAAGTCATTTTCACAGCTCTCTCATATTTCAAGAAGCATTGAGAATCTCTTTTTTCGCCTCGGTACACGTTAACAAGAGAGAACCTGTTTGGAACACGGACACGGAACGTAACAATCCTTAAGAGGTTCTCTGCACGATGTTGCACATTCCGTGAGAATCTTCTCGATCGACGATAATAACTATTAACGTCTGTATATGCTGAGTTGGAAAGAGAGTTGTGAAAACCTGCGATACGTCTTCTTCATAGATCTTTTTGCAAAGTTGAAGACGAAAAGACTTCCTCTAGACTGCTTCCTTATCCTTGAACCGAGAGAGGTAGCAATATACGCCATCCTTTACTTTCGAAGGGAAATAAACATTATTTTTTTTTTTCTCCAATATATAAATTCTTAATGGACGCATTAAGATATTTACTGGCGTCAGAGGAAGAGAGGATGATGCCGTTGGCCCCATTTTTGCCTTCGGGAAGCTGGATTCACAGAGGTCATGTCCTTCTTACAGCACTTTTATAAAGGCTTTCACAAGAGAGGCAGTCTACTCTATCAGCCTCACTTAGAAAGGGACCTAAAAAACCTCTACACTCTGAGTCTGTCTGCGGGCAGACTGACTAGAAGTGATAGGGATGAGAGGATTTTGCAAGGTGAATGACAAAGAGTCATAGAAAAGACATAAAAGTGCTTCAGATGGACGCCGCTACGAAGATCCTAAAAGAAATGCAACAACAGATATCTTCGTTAGTGGGAGTTTTAAAGAAGTATCCTCCCAGGAGAAAGGATCGCTTCCTTCCAGTTAAGAAATCCCGTCCGATAGAAGTCTTTGACAGCTTGGACGAGGCGCCTGCCAGAAGTCCCTTCACCTTGCGAAAGGAGGCGCTCCCCTCCGGTTGCTCATTCTTCTCCCAACTTGACTGGACAGGAAATGGAAGATAGATCGGAATTGGAAGCCAATAAGGGGGCAGGTCTCTCAGTTTATAAGACCTTAGCAACCCTTTTATTGAAAGAATTCGTTCTCCTAAAATAGGAGAAAACCAACAGTAGGACATTATGTACTTTTGAGTTGGAATCTTTTCGTGGCCCGCAGATTCCTTGTTCCGATAAGTGGGAACCTCCTCATCAAGCTTCTTTAGAAATCTTATGAGAAAATTCATTTTTTCTCTTGGCTCTAACAATTACCAAGAAGACAAGTGAAATTAAGTTATGAGGTCTCGCATTGGATTCAATGGAGGCTCGACTTTTGGTTCTTACCATCACATTATTTCTGGAAAAGAATTAACACCCTTCTAACCCTGCATCAGAGCTCTGAAGTTAAGGGACTTTCCCATTTGAAAAGGGGAAGAGATAGAAGGGTCTCTGTGCCCGGTCGGGGCGCTTAAACTTTATCTTTAATAGAAGAAATTGCATAAGGTTTTTCTATAGAGTCTTTGGGCTGCGATGAGGACATGAAACGCTTCCCAGAAGGCATTCAGAAGGAGAAGACAAGAACCAAGAAAGCCCTGGGATCGCCCACTTTCGGCTCAGAGTCATCTTCATCTTCCAGACCTTCCCCTCCTTCGGACAAGGAGAGGGAAGATTCTACAACGAGAGACTTCCTTGACAGGCAGGAATGGAGCTCGTCAGCAACGGAAGTATTCACGAAGGATCCTCCCCGGAAAGAAGATTCGCTCTCTCTCGTCCTGTTAAGACAGTCAATCGTCTACGGGACGTGATTGACTCCAAGCTCCTCCCCTGGTCCTAGACTAAAGGATCCAGGTGAAAGAGAACCTTCCACCCTTCTCCAGTCTCCAGACAAAATATTGTCTGTTTTCTGCTCAGGATCTTCAGACAACGAAGCGCCAGCCAGGCTCCAAGTGCCAAACAAGCGAAAAACGCTATAGGCAGACAGCTCGAATGAACGAGTTTATTGTCTGATGCGGAGAAGGAGCGGCCCACCAACCTGGCACAAATGCGCCAGAGTTGAACAGATCGAACAGGTGAGAGTGTCCGATGTGGACATCGCTAGCCAGCCTCGAGACTCCAGCCAAGCTTGAACCTCCAGCAAGTGTGGAGGAGCCAGCCGGGCGCCAGGCGCCAGAAGCGCCAACCAGGCACCAGGCACCAAAAAAGCGCCAGCCAGGAGCCAAGCGCGAAGCACCATTCAGGCGCAAGGCGCCAGCCAGGCTCCAGGCTTCATCCAGAAGAGAGCCATGTCAAAGAACACCCTGGTCTTCTTTGAGACAAGTGTGATCTCTAAAGCACTTCATAAGTGACTTGATGATTCCTTCAGACAGCTGAGAATTAAAAGCCCATGAAGTGCGAGCTTTTGCAAATTCTTGTTCTTTCTATAACAATATGTCATAAAGGACATATTAGCTGTCACATACGGAAGATGCAACTCTGTGTTGACTTCCCTTTCCACGAAGGATGTCAAGTTAACCTACGAGAGATCCTTCTCTCTTGGTTTATACGTGTCTGCGGATACGTTGCTGGGATAGGGAGCCGACACTGATCCTTAACTAGTGAGTTAATTTTATTTAATGCAGTGTTTTTTTCTTTGGGTTGTTTGAAAGGAGTTTGGGGATAACTCTTTTCAAATTAAGCACAAACCCTCATGTTAGGATCAGGTGATCGGGATCGGTGTTGTGCTCCTTAATTATGCCACTAGGCATAGGTGTATTGTCATGTAAGTGGATAAGACCCCATTGACAGATCTACAAGAACTCCTAGCCATAGGTCACATCCTCGCTGAGGCTCTTGAGATGAAGCAGACTCCTAGCAATAGCTAGGAAGTCAACCCTTCGTCTAAACACATAGGAACCAAGGTTTTATTTATTTATTTCCTACAACGTATGTTGTTTACCAGTCTAATCAGTAATTAGCTGTCTCTTACCCTCCACCAAAGGTGCCAATCAGCTAAGTATATATCTGACAGGGAAGTTGAATGTATGAAAATGATATTGTTATTGTACAATAAAGTTTCATACATACTTACCTGGCAGATATACGTATACGATTAAATGGCCCACCCAGCCTCCCCTTAGGAGACAGGTGGAAGAGAAAATCTGGTTCTAGAACGGTAATGGTTCCTATTCCTGCCACCCAGCGGCGGGGCGGTAGATCACCTGACCTACCTGCAGCGTGTGCCGCGAAACTCGAATTTCTGTCGGGGACGACGGAGTCTATAGCTAAGTATATATCTGCCAGGTAAGTATGTATGAAACTTTATTGTACAATAACAATAGTATCATTTTCGTTTACATTCTAGCAAAAATGACACTTTCACACTACGTTTTGGATACGTACGTTCAGTCTGCATTTCCTTGCTTTCATCTGCCTTTTAACCGGATCCAGCTAGGCGCTAGAAATTATCCTATTGTTAAGACCGAAGGTTTGTAGCTATGAAAAATACAAATTGTCTTAGAAAATTTGTCATATCTAAAGCCTACTGAGAAGACATAGAAGGCTATTGCTTCAGAGTTTTGGAATCTATGGAATTTTCCAAATTGCATTGGGGCCATAGATGGCAAACGTTTTGCTTGCACTTGTTGATGCAAATTATAAATTTGTTGTGGTTGATATTGGATCATAGGGTAAAATTAGTGACTGGAATTTGTTCTCATTCAAAGCTCAGTGAGCAGTTAGAAAAAGGCATTCTCAACATACCCTCCCCAACACAGGTACCGAACTCATCTTGCAGTGTACCTTTTGTCATTGTTGGAGACGAAGCTTTTCCTCTGAAAACTAATCTGCTGAGACCTTATCCCTGCTCACAGAGCAATGGTGATGATGATAAGAAAAGGCATTTTGATTATCGGCTTTCACGTGCAAGGAGGGTTGTTGAGAACGCTTTTGGGATACTGAGTTGGGTTTAGAATATATCAAAGGACAATGAATTTGTTACCTGATAATGTTATATTTGCAACTTACCTTTTGCACTACTACTTGCGTGACAATACTGTTGATGTTACACACATAACTGTCTCCAACAATGAATGCTCTTTAGAAGACAGCTAGACAGGGAGGAAATGCCCCTCATGGTGCATTCCTTATAAGAGAGAAATTTAAAGGTTTCTTTAATAGTCCAGGTTCTCTTCCTTAGAAGGGAACATAGTGTAGAGATAAGGATGAATGTTAATGAAAAGGATAATGAAAAATTATATCAAGCTGAAGTGAAATATAGTTGAATATCTTACCTGGTTTCTTCAATAACATTGTATTGGTTCCTTTGTCTGATTGTCACTGTACTCATATCATATAGCTCCTCATACCCTCTGACTAACTCTGTCAACTTCTCGTCACTCATTATTGCTTAATTAACCCCAAATACAATGTGACCGAAACTAATACCTATCTCTGTTCAAACTGAGCGGTGAGGATACGTACCCGTTTCGTACGTCAGAGATTTCTTCCAAACATATCGGAGCCGTATGAACGAAAGCCACACGAAAGACGAACGAAGACCAAACCATAGTGTGAACATCTCCCTTAGTTTCTATGTAATAACAATTTAGGAACGAAAGCCATACAAAGACGAAACTTAAACGAAGCGTGCGGTGTGAATCAGCCTTTAGCCGAACCAATGGAGAACCAGCCTTCTCATTAAAATTTCCTAGAGAGGAGAGTTTCCCTCTTAACTCATGATGGTAGGGGCATTGCCCCATCTTTTGCACTCAATAAGAACCTGCCAGATCATCAAGTAATTTGCCTGCAAAATTTAGCCCACTGACCTTGGACACTTTCCTTGGACTGTTGGGGGTTGGTTGCTCATGGGTTGTGTTGCTAGCTCGGCTCACTTTTGGAACGTGGGGTACCTCATCCAAGAGTGACTGGTTCTCCTTCTCCCCAATCTCTTTTCCTCTTGTAAGTTAGAGTCAAGAGTGCCAATCCAAGTACTATGTACAAGTTGGACAGACAAGAGCGCAGCTTAACTACTTTACTTGGCATCAGTCTTCATTGGTTGCGAAGTTGTGTATATTATCCCTCCTCTCTTGGCAAGGGTGGGAGGAGGATACAGTTATATCAGGGTCTCGTTGACTTAGGATTCCCTTAATATGAAGAATGAAGGGTTGTATTTGTGTAGCAACAAGTAGCAAATTTTAGGAGTAATTTATATTTTTCATACATTCAACTTACCTGTCAGATATATACATAGCTATCGACTCCGTCGTCCCCGACAGAAATTCAAATTTCGCGGCACTTGCTACAGGTAGGTCAGGTGATCTACCGCCCTGCTCTGGGTGGCAGGACTAGGAACCATTCCCGTTTTCTAATCAGATTCTCTCTGTCGCCGGTGGTATCAACATTGTTGTTACTTCCTCCTGACTAGAATTCTTTTTTCACAACGCTTTTGATCATCTCTCGCTGATATTTGGTGACGTACTTGGATCGTTGTTTGGCATTCGCTATCGTGGACTGTTTTTTGGACTTGGTTTTTGGAATTCGTGAATATGTCTGACTCTAGTGTTAGTTTCAGAGTGTGTGTGAATGAGGGCTGTAAGGTGAGGATTCCGAAAGCTTCGGTAGATCCTCACACTACATGTAGTGGTTGTAGAATGGTTGAATGCTCGATTGAGAATACGTGTAACGAGTGTGAGAAATTGAGTGCGCAAGAGTGGAAGAATCTAACTTCTTACTTGAAGAAGTTAGAGAAAGATAGAGAGAGGAAGGCGGCTTACAAAACCCGCAGAATGTCTACATCTCATGATTTACTGTCTAGTTCTGTAGCTTCTTCCTCTGATAATCATGCCCATTCTGTTTCAGCCCGTTCACAAATTGCTAATCCCTCTAGTTCTGCTTCGGAAATAGCGGAACTCAGAGCTTCCCTTCAGAAAATGCAGGAAAAAATGGCAGCATTGGAAGGTAAGGAAAGTGAATGTGGTTTCGCTAGTGATATTAGTGTCCCCAGTGTAGTGGAGGGGCGTCTGGTCGTCTCTGCGACGCTCCCAGGCCTAGACCTCTTCCAAGCTCCCTGGCCCGGAGGAGAAGGAAAGTCGAAAGCCGTACGGGGGTTGTGGAGAATCCCCAATGATCAGGCGTCCCTTCGGCAGAATCTATCATATCACAATCTGCCAAGGACCGCTATAGGAAAAGCGTCCTTCGAGAGTGCTTTTCGTCTTCTAGTTCGCCCTCTCCGAGAAGAGGATGGAAGGAGTCGAAACTTTCCCGTCCGCTGAAGAGGAGTATGAAAGAACATGAGCTCAATTCTAGTCCCGAGCGCTTCTCTGAAGAAGGAGCGCCTTCGGTAATAAAGAAGGCTAGAAAACATTCAGACTCTGGGTCTGGAGGAGATCCTAGAGCGCCTTCCAGATCTCCCTCTCCTGTTTCGAAAGATTCCTCAACCAGGAAAATTTTAATGAATATGCAGGAACAATTAGCCTCGTTGGTAGGAGTTCTTTATAAGGAGCCTACTCGTAAGAAGGATGATAGGCTTCCTATTAAAAGATCTAAATACCGATCCCCTGTCACGCGCAACGAGCCTTCCAGGGGAGGTGTCGCACAGGCGACCATCTCCGGCGGGAACGGTGCGTTAGACAGGAGAGAAGTAAGAAAGGAAGTTACTCCTGTCAAGAGTGTGGCTCCAGCCAGGAGCCAGGCTCCGAGTAGGCGCAAAGAGCCAGAGTATTCAGTACAACGTTCAAGATCTTCAACCAAGCGCCAAGAGTTAACTGAAGAAGAAGATCCTGTTAGGAGTAGAGCGCTTGTTAAACGAAAAGCGCCTACCTTGATCAATACTCCTACTAAACACCATACGCATTCCAAGGATCAGGAGTATTTGGAGCGACATACTCCTACCAGGCGCCAGGAGTCTTCGGACCTCGATACTCCTCCCAGGCGCCAGGAGTATTCCGAACTTTATACTCCTCCCAGGCCGCCAGGAGTATTCTGAACTTAATACTCCTCCCAGGCGCCAGGAGTATTCCGAACTTATACTCCTCCCAGGCGCCAGGAGTATTCTGAACTTAATACTCCTCCCAGGCGCCAGGAGTATTCGGAACAAGATGCGCCTACCAGAAGCCAGGAGTATTCGAAGCGCGTTGCGCCTGCCAAGCACCAGGAGTATTCCAAACACGTTACTCCTTCCAGGCGAGATACGCTGTACACCAGGCGCATTCCCTGCATGAAGAGCCTGGACATCCGACATGGAGTCCATCCAAGCGTCAATCTTTTAGCAAAGAGAGAGTAACTCTTAGCCCCTCTTCAATTAGGAGTGCTTCTTCAGAAAGGAAGAGAGTAAGGGAAGAAACAGAAGAAAGAAGGGAGCCTTCTCCTTCCGAGCCTATGAACCCAGAAGATGCCTCGGAGGATGAAATGAAGGAAGGATTTCTAATTACAAAGTTCTTTCGTCCTTCTCTTGGAAGAATATGGAGACTCTTAACGCCAGCCGCTCCTTCCTCTCCACGCTCTCTGTTTTCAAGCACGAAAACGCACAAGTCTTCCTCTTTCCTAAAAATGAAGCCTGCTATATCTATGAGGAGGGCGCTACAATCTCTTGACTCCTGGTTCAAGAAGAAGAAGGAGTTAGGAAGGACAGTCTTTTGTATGCGCCTCCCGCTAAACTTACAGGGAGGAGAGGCATTTGGTACGAAACGGGAGAAAATATGGGATTGTCTCTGTCCGTTTCAGCTGAGTCAGACTTCTCGAGTTTAGTAGACTCATCGAGAAGACACGCCTTGAATTCAGCAAAAGTAACATGGGGTCTTTCGGAAACGGACCACCTCCTCAAAGGGTTTTTTTCACACTTTAGAAGTTTTTAACTTCTTAGATTGGTCCCTTGGGGTTCTTGCCAAGAAGTTCATGAAAGGAACAACTGGACCTAGAAACCCTAAATAGCATCCTCACATGCCATTGATAAGGCTGTTCAGGATGGATCGGCTGAAGTATGCTCCCTCTTTGGTGCAGGAGTTTTAAAGAAGAGGGCGGTTCACAGTGCTTTCCTCACGAAGGCCGTCTCTCCTTCGCAAAGATCCGCCTTATTGTTTGCGCCTCTCTCAGAACATCTTTTTCCCTCGCAGTTGGTGAAGGATATTGCCCATTCACTGACTGAAAAGGGCCACCAGGATCTCCTTAGACAATCCTCAAGGAAAAATAGGCCTGTGGCAGTGAGGAAAAGAAGTGGCTCGTCCAGCTCAGCAGCAGCCCTTTCGAGGAGGCCTTCCAGCTAGATCTATCGCCAGAAGGAAGTCAACCGAGAAAAGGGGCAGGTCTTCCTTCCGTCCCTTTAAGAAGGGAAAGTGAGAATTCTGTCCTCCACCCCAAAGGACACCTGTAGGAGCCAGGTTACCATTTCTTTGCGAAAGCCTGGGAAGACATAGGATCGAATCCTTGGACGATGTCAATCATCAAGAAGGGTTATTACATCCCATTAAAGGACATTCCTCCCTTGACAACATCACCGAAGGGAATTGTCCGCCAGATACAGGGACCCTGTCTGATGGATACTCTTCGTCAGATGGTGGAACAGATGTGGGACAAAGAGCAATAGAGCTGGTGCTGGATTTCAGCTCCCCAGGGTTTTACAATCGCTTGTTTCTTGTAGCAAAAAGCCTCGGGGGATGGAGACCGGTACTGGATGTAAGTGCGCTGAACAAATTCGTAAAACAACAGAAGTTCAGCATGGAAACGTCTGCTTCAGTCCTTGCAGCACTGCGTCAAGGAGATTGGATGGCGTCCCTAGACCTTCAGGACGCATATTTCCACATCCCGATCCACCATTCGTCGAGGAAGTACCTTCGATTTATGTTCGAGGAAGAATCTATCAGTTCAGGGCCCTGTGTTTCGGCCTTTCCACGGCTCCTCAAGTCTTCACGGACGTGATGAAAAATGTATCAAGACATTTACATTTGAAAGGGATAAACGTCTTCCCTGTACCTGGACGACTGGCTCATCAGAGCCAGGTCTCAAAAGCAGTGTTTGGAGGACCTGTCAACAACACTGGAATTGACAAAATCATTGGAATTGATCGTGAACCTCGAGAAGTCTCAGATGATCCCCAGCCAGAACGTGGTTTATCTGGGGATTCAGATGGATTCTCGGGGGTTTTTGGGGGTTTTCGAGTTTTTCCCTCTCAAGAGAGAATAAGGAAAGGCTGTGCCACAGTATCGAAACTTCTTAGGGAAAGAGCGCACTTCAGCGAGGGAATGGCTGAGCCTTCTGGGGACCCTTTCCTCGCTCGAACAGTTTCTTTCCCCTAGGAAGACTACATCTTCGTCCGCTTCAGTTCTTCCTGAGAAGAAGTTGGAGTTGGAAGACAGGACAGCTCTCGGACACGTTTCCATCTCGGAGGAAATAAAAAATCATTTAAAGTGGTGGTTTGATTCCCTTAAAGAAAACAAAGGAGTATCCCTGCAAAGTACGGAACCAAGCCTGACATTCGGTTCTCAGACGCGTCGGAGTCGGGCTGGGGTGCAACATTGGGATCCAAAGAAGTGTCAGGCACCTGGTCGGCAGAACAGGTGTCATGGCACATAAATTGCAAGGAGCTTTTAGCAATTCATTATCACCTTGCGCTAAAGAGCTTTCGAACACATAGTCAGAGGCAAGGTCGTACAGATAAACTCAGACAATACGACCGCTCTGGCTTATGTCAAGAAACAAGGAGGGACTCACTCTTTCGCTCTGTACGAGCTGGCAAGAGATCTGTTGATTTGGGCGAACCAAAGGAAGGTAGTTCTTCTAATTGAGGTTTGTCTAAGGGGAGAGGAAATGTGAGAGCGGGACAGACTGAGCAGGAGGTTCCAGGTCCTTCCCACAGAATGGACACTCCACTCAGAAGTCTGTCAGAGCCTTTGGTACCTTTGGGGAAAGCCTCAAATAGATCTTTTCGCCACATTCCTCTCCAAAAGGATAGACATATTTTGTGCCCTAGTGGAAGATCCCAGGGCTTATGCAACAGACGCCTTTCTCCTGGACCTGGTCAGGGCTAGATGTTTACGCTTTTCCTTCGTTCAAGATACTGGGGGAAGTAGTCAGAAATTCGTGGCATCCGAAGGGACCAAAATAAAATGACTCTGATTGCTCCGTATTGGCCCCATCTCAGATTTGGTTCACAGAGGTGATGGAGTGGACAGTGGACTTCCCCAGATCTCTTCCAAACAGAATAGATCTGCTCAAACACCCCACTTCGAGAGGTACCATCAAAACCTTCCCGCTCTTGCTCTGACTGCCTTTCGACTATCGAAAGACTTGTCAGAGCGAGAGGGTTTTCTCGCCAGGCAGCAAGCGCAATTGCTAGAGCCCGCAGATCATCTACTAGGCGAGTGTACCAATCGAAGTGGGAAGTTTTCAGAAAGCTGTGCAGGTCGAAGAAGCTGTCCTCTTCCAGTACCTCTGTGACCGAAATTGCGGATTTCCTTCTGTTTCTTAGAGAAAAAGTCGCATCTCTCTGTACGACTATTAAGGGGTACAGGAGTATGCTTTCAGCAGTCTTTAGAAACAAGGGATTAGATCTAACGAATGATAAGGATTTGCACGACCTCATTCGTTCCTTCAAAACATCAAAGTCACTTGAACCTAAGGTTCCAAGCTGGAACTTAGATGTGGTTCTTAAATTTCTATCCTCCGAAGAATTCGAACCACCACACACTGCTTCATTTCGTAATATCACTAGAAAGTGTTTGTTTCTGATGTCTCTTGCAACGGCAAAAAGGGTCAGTGAGTTGCACTCCCTTGAATCACGAGTCGGCTTCAAAGGAGACTCTGCAATTTGTTCATTCCAGTCTCTCTTTCTTGCCAAAAATGAAAACCCTTCGAATCCCTGGCCCAGGAGCTTCGAGGTAAAAGGACTTTCTAGTTTGGTGGGCAGAGAGGCAGAAAGATCCTTTGCCCAGTTAGAGCTCTTAAATTCTATCTGGACAGAAGAAGCAGTTGGGGGGTTTCGCAAAAAGGTCTTTGGTGCTCAGTAAAAGACCCCACGAGAGCAATGTCCAAGAACGCCTTAGCCTTCTTTGTTAGAAGTGTTATTACGGAAGCTCATAAGAATTGTCCAGATGATTCTTTTAATCTTTTAAGAGTGAGAGCCCACGAAGTTAGGGCAATCGCAACCTCTGTGGCATTCCAAAGAAATATGTCACTTAAAAACATTTTGGATGCAACTTATTGGAGATGCAACTCTGTGTTTGCATCTCATTATTTAAAAGACGTGCGAGTTACGTATGAGAAATGTTTTTCTCTAGGTCCGTTTGTGTCAGCACAGACGGTTTCTGGGTAAGGGAGCTAGCACCGATCCTTAATATTGTATGTAAACCCTCTTGTTGGATGTGTTCTTGAGTTTCCTGTGCATGGAAGTGTCAGGTGTCGCACAGGCGACCTTCACTTCTCTTCACTAGGAGATCGAGTGACACGCTGACTTTTAGAGGGGTACAAAAAGAATATTTTTTTTTTTTTGTATTATTGTATGTGTGGTTATTGAGTTTGTGGTTGTTTGCTAAGAGTTTGGGGATAGCTCTTGGCAATCTTAGAACTAACACGGGTGTTAGGTTCGGGTGATCGGGATCGGTTGTGTGCTCCTTAAATAAAGGCGTGTTGTCATATAAGCGGATGTGCTCCCATTGACAATGCCAGTTAGGTTCTGTCGAGTAAGTGGATGAGACCCCATCGACAGATCCACAAGAACTCTTGGCCACAGATCACTATCTCGCTAAGGCTCTTGAGGTGAAGCAGACTCCTAGACAGCAGTCACGAAGTCTTCCACCTGATAAGGTAGGAACCAAGGTCTATAAATACCTACAACATGTGTTGTTTACCTGTCTAGTCAGTAGTTAGCTGTCTCTTGCCCTCCACCAAAGGGTGTCAATCAGCTATGTATATATCTGACAGGTAAGTTGAATGTATGAAAATGATATTGTTATGATACAATAAAGTTTCATACATACTTACCTGGCAGATATATACAATTGAAGGACCCACCAGCCTCCCCGCAGGAGACAGGTGGAAGAGAGAATCTGATTAGAAAACAGGAATGGTTCCTAGTCCTGCCACCCAGAGCAGGGCGGTAGATCACCTGACCTACCTGTAGCGAGTGCCGCGAAATTTTAATTTCTGTCGGGGACGACGGAGTCGATAGCTATGTATATATCTGCCAGGTAAGTATGTATGAAACTTTATTGTATCATAACAATATCATGTTTCTAAAGTACAAGCAGTACAAGCCTGAAGCTCAATACATGATTGGCCCACTTCAGCCACCCGCTTAATCTGTCACCTTTGCTGGAAGGTAGTGAAGTGCACACAGTCAGGTGTCCCCCCCCCCCCGGATCCAGCTCACATTTGCAAGCTTATCCTGATGTTAAGGGGACCGCCTCAGTTTTTTGGGGGGAGGGTATTGAATATTGCTTGGAGCAATTATGTTTTGCTACCCATTTATAAGTCACCTAATGGCAAGTTACTACAAAAAGTTTCATAAATTTCTATACATTCTTTTTTTTATACGTATTAATTTTTTTCCCGATTTTTAGATGCAATGCTTTAAAACCCTAAGGCTTCCTTAGTTTTTAACTAAAATTTAATAACTAAAGCAATTAATACTCACAAAGAGTTGCTCTATCCAATGAATTGAGAAAGATTTAAAAAAAAAAATTTTTTAAATAAAAAAATTCATCGATATAGAAAAATTATTTTTTTATTTAATTACTTAATTCAAAAATTCATAAAAAATAGAAATTGGAATAATTTGAAAATTCTTCCAATTCTTTCAATGTAGAATTTATCAAGGATTTCAATGGTATTTGAATTTTGAAAATAGGACAACAAATAAAAAAGCCTTAGGGTTTTAAAGCGACCCATATACTGAAAAACAAAGTTTTGAGATGTCGCGTGTTAAAGTTTGCGTAATGAAATTCTCAGTGAAAACCGCATAGGCATCAATATAAAAATTTACTTAAGCTTGATTTTCTTATTCTAACGGCATACTTCTATGGTCTCTGGTCCCCCCACTTTAAAAAGTTATATTAACAACAACAACAACAACACCCCCCCCCCCCCCCCCCCCCCCCCCCCCCCCCCCCCTGTTATCATGAGCCAGCTAGGTCTTGGAGGTGATGAATGCACATGCTTCATCTTGGTGTTCTTTTTTGTTATCTTTCTAAGTCTTTCTTTCAACCTTTCTCTAGCTAATCTACGCTTTCTTGACTGCTTCCTTGGCATTTTGATGAATAAACAAGAAAAAAAGCACTTAGATATAAAGAGTATTTGACAACTACGGCTCAGAAGTGAACGGTGTGGTCACATCAAAGGTATGCGGGTTACTGATGTGTTTGTGCAGCTGCTCCTCCTGCCTCTCCGCTTCAGAAAGCGTAGGATGGGAAAAATGTCGTACAACAAATATGATTACCTATGGAAAATTTATGTAAAACACAACGGAACGAAAGGATATCAAAACATCGTATTTTTTGTGGTATTTTCATTGCGGATACTATCACAAAAAATCATACTTGACCCACTTACAGGTTAGCTACAGCACTAATATTTTACGTCTGGCTGTGGCACACATCAATGTTACCAGAAATTAGTAAAACTCTATTTCGCCCACCGACCTCAAAATTGTATTTCAGGCCTCCCAACTGAGGCAGTCCCCTTAACCCTTAAACGCCGATTGAATATCACTCAAATGTAATAGTTAGCTGACAATTGCGTTTTTCGACCACTTCGGTCAAGTCAAAGTTGACCGAAGGTTTAAAATTTTGGCACTTATCGTTATTTATATGAAAATATTTCAAAACTGATAAAAGCTACAACCATGAGTTGTTTTTTTGTTGTATTCTGCATGAAATTGCACACATTTTCCATATATAAAACTTTATGTAACGGCTAATTTAAAATGGTGCAAAAATTACGACAATCAGACAAAAAAATTTCAGATTTTTTTTCGGAAGAGTTACAGTGTGGATGTAAGGAAATTTTTTTTTTTATTTCATAAATTCACCATAAATCAAAATATTGTGCTAGAGACTTCCAATTTGTTGCAAAATGAAGGTAAATGATTGAATATTACTAGAAGATAAGAGTTTTAGCTTACAATTGCGTTTTTCGACCATTTCAGTAGGGTCAAAGTTGACCAAAGGTTGAAATTTTTGCACTTATCGTTATTTATATGAAAATATTTCAAAACTGATAAAAGCTACAACCATGAGTTGTTTTTGGTTGTATTCTACATGAAATGGCACACATTTTCATATATACTCCATGTAACGGCTAATATAAAATGGTGCAAAAATTATGTCAGTGACAAAATAATTGATATGTGTCGCTGATACATTTTAGTGCGAGAAGAAAGAAATTTGCGCTTGCACGCCTGCGTAACGATTGTAAACAAAACAACAGCTTGATCCGTGAGCTCCCAGCATCCCCCAATTCACGTGATTCAAAAGTTTTTGCCTAGTAGGCCTATAACTATTTTTCCGCGAATTTAAAAAAAACTTTTTTATATCGACGTACCACATGTCCAATCGGCACCCAACAGACAATTTATATCGACGCTTAATGCGTCCAATCAGCGTTAAAGGGTTAAGAGCTTCACTTTTGCATGTTAGGAAACATAAATTAGGATGTTTAAAATTTGCTGTGTTTTGGGCTGAGCACAGCACTGGGATAGTATCACTTTCTTGGAATTGGGGTCCTGTATTTAGATGCCTGGTTAGTTTCTTCCAATTCAGTTGAGACAGTTTAGAGCAAATGGCTGTCTGCATTTGGCCCTTGTGTCTTTCTGATCAGTATCCACATGTCTATGCTTCTTCCAACCCCGTCGATTGTTTATTAAAGAATGAAGAGCAATAAACCCATTTTTTCTCATCTGACAAATAAATGGGTAGATAGTTTCCTCTATACTTCAGAGAATGGCTGTTGCCTTCTGGGCCACAGCTTACATAGGAATGAGGCTGATTCAGTTTTATCTGAAGAAATCTTCGGGACAGGTCTCTTCTAACAGGTTTTGACTAATGTGGTAGTTCCTCCAGATCTTTGTTTGGGAGGATTGATAAAGACTGTTAATCCTTTCGCTTATGACTAGCAAACGTTTACATCTGGGAAGTGGCAGTGACTCAAGCAGCTCATATAAATTGGTATATAAAAAAGTCCCTAAAATGACTTGTATGCAGACACTCATCTTGGTCACACAAGTGTCTTTTTATTTGAATGCTGACTGCATCTGCTGGTGCACAGTGTCATGAGTAAGAGAAGATCAGCTAATGCCTCCTCTCCCATCTTATTGGCCAAACCCATTGCCACCAATTCCTTGTTCTACCATTTTTAGAAGATTTTTACTGGTTTTCCAGCTGGCACTAGAAGACTTTATCCTTATGTTAAGATCACAAGTTTTTGTTAGCTATGAAAGATACAGATTAATTTAGAATTTGTATTATTAGAATTGACAGGCAGAACTGAAATATGTCGAACTTAATTTTTTGTGAATGTGTTTTTTATTGTGAAAAATGACAGATTACTACTTACCTGTTTTGTAGTTCACTGAGAGTTCTAAGTGTTTCCTCATCTGATTTGTGACTTTAACCCTTCCTTGAAAAAAGTGAGGTAATTTATACATGTTTCCTTTGTGGTTTATTGTATTTGACACCCTGAATAACAACAATTTTGTGTGCATAATCTTTTGCTTATTTCCTAGTAGTATTTGGAAGTTTATTTTTAAATTTTTATTTTTATTTTATTTTATTTTTCCAAAGATGCTGGAGACTTTGAGCTGGAGCCAGACCATGATGAGCAAGATGAGGAGGAGGATGAGGAAGATCCTGACGCACCAGATCCTGATTCAGCTCATGAGAATGAGCCCATACTGGAGCTAGAGCCTGAACGTGAGTTTGAGCCTGAGCCAGAGCATCGTTCAGAACCAGAGTCAAGAGCAAAGTCGACGTCGCCTCCAAGAAAAGATGAACCTTCTCAGAAAGGGATGAGCTCTTACTCATCCCCACATAAAGATGACGATTCTTCGGAAGAAAAGGATTTTGACTTGAGCCACAGGCAGCATTCCAGGGACAACACTACAGCCAAAGGTGATGACATTGCAGTCAAAGAAGAAGTTGAGGATGAATATTACAAAACGGGTTATGAAGATGCACCTATGCAAGATATGTCTGGTAAGTTCATCACATATCTGATGTATCATGCGAGTTACCTTTTCACAAGACGACACTAGATTATGCTGAGTGTGCAAGTTACTATTTTTTTTTTTTTTTTTTTTTTATCTGAGGAACTTTATTTCCTATAATATTGCTTATCAGCTTTACCCACAAAACCACATTTGTTGATTGCTTAACAAATATGTCGTACACATTAAAATTGAAAATATTTCTCTCTCTCAAATATATTTATTTTGGTTTTGCAGTCAAGGAAGAACTTGGAAATGGGTATGAAGGTTCTATGAAAATTGAGGAAATTGATGTAAAGGAGGAGTTACTGGAACCAAAGCAAGAACTATCTGATACAGAAGATAGACGAGGAGAAAAGAGAAGAGCTCATTCTCAGTCACGTTCTCCAGATTCAAAGAAGCAGAGACCAGAAGTGGAAGAAGTGAGAGTAGAAGATGAACCTGAATTTGACAAATCAGCAGTATTATTGGATTGCTGTAAGTACAGTAGCTATTCTCATTTTGTTTAACCTCTCCCTCCTTTTCTTTCCCAAACTTATTATGTAAAAGTACTATGCATTTGTGATTCTTGTGATCAACTGTAATGTGGGCGTTTCACCTTTTGTTGTGTTTGTCTCTCAATCATTGTGTGTGGGTGGGAGTTTAATAGATGCAATCATTGTGTGTGGGTGGGTGTTTAATTCATTGTAACAGTTCCTTTTGCAATTTAGGATACCTTTAGCCACGGGTCTTGAAACTGTCATCTGGCCCACCACATAATTTCATCTGGTCTGCAACTAATATTCAGAAGCTCAAGTGTGAAGGCAGTTGGTTGTCTCCTATAACCCTGGTGCTGGTATTCACCTTGGTATTATCATTTTCATATTTTAACTGCCTGGTGTCTAAAACTTTGGAGTTACGAAAATGTCATTTCATTTCTTAAATAATTTTCTTAGCATGATTTCTAAAATAACTAATTAAAAGTGAAGGTGTTTTCATGTTTTATAAAAAATAAACTCATTTTAGATAATGAAATGACATCAGTATTGTATTTATTTTGACTGACATGAAAAATTGCTCGTAAAATACTTTTTTGGGAAGCAAATGGAGTCTTCTGCATCATATATAAAGACAGTGTTGCAGTTTTGGAGGAGTACAGTGTGCATCAACATGATGAGACTAAACATGGTTGAAGTTCACAAGGCAGCAGTATTCAGGAAAATTTGAATCTATTCAGCACATTTTGTGTTCTCAACAAGCAGTTTTTACAGAGAAAAATATTGAAAATCAGGCTCCAACTAGGGCCAGTTACAAAGTTGCTTGTGTTTACTAAAAGATGAAGCCCCTCTGGTCAGAGAATTGAAGATTTAGGAAGCACAATAGTTCAGCAAATTGTGCACAGAGCAACAAGATTTTTCTCGTATTATCTCTTGTTGAGTGAACCAACTTGTGTGTGATGCCTCACAACTCCTAGTATTCATCCGTGGTGATTTTAATACCGCCCAAGGTTTGAGCATCAGTTTGGAGCATGCACACCACAACTGGAGAGGACTTTGTCAGTGCAAAAAAAAAACATGACTGAATATATCCAGGAATGGTGACAATTGTTGGAGGAAAGAATATGTCTGGGTGAAGAAAGGCTTGGTTGGGGGAAAATTACAATAGCTTGTGAGGTTGGAGCATTCTCAAAACATGTTTCTCCAATGCCTTATCCGTCAACAAGGTTTGTGCATAAAATAGCTTGATCTGCCGTGTATCATGCTCACTTGGTCGGTCACCTGTTCCACAAAATCTTGGAAGTAATAAATTCTGTGTTTTTTGACTAGTTTCATTACAGAGATGTTCAATGGCTTAGTTGTGTAAAGTTGCTGCTGCATTTCTTTCAGCTCTGACGGGAAAATGATCTATTTCTCTCAGGGAAATGAACCTTAACCCATATTGTCAGATAGTGAGTGGCTTTGGAAATATCAATTTTACAGATGTGAATGGCCACATGAATTGAATTTGAAATTGCAAGGCGAAGAAAATTTTATTTGTCATATTTGCCCATTTCAAGGGATTCAGAGCAAAATTTGATGTATGTAAAAGCCAAGTGAAAGTTCAAAATATTGCTAATTTTTGTGTGAAAAATGTCATCCAAAGTGAAGTGGAATCTCCTTCCTCGATTGCAGTAGGAATAGTAGATGGAAACTTGTGAAAATGGAAGAGCAATGTTTAGTCTTCCAAAATTAAGTCACGCAAATGCAAAATTTTCGCATTTTACATTACTGTATTATTACTTAGTGAAATAATTTGATTGTGTTTATCGGAACATATCAGTGAATGGTGTAGCTACCCGTACCAATCACCATATTGGATCGGAAGGCAGCGAAAATGTGATTTTGAGGCTAATTTCTAATTTTCTATTTTGTTCATGAAACTTACCTGACAGATATATATATAGCTGTATTCTCCGAAGTCCGACAGAATTTCAAAATTCGCGGCACACGCAGTGGGCGGCCAGGTGGTAGTACCCATTGCCGCCGCTGGGAGGCGGATATCAGGAACTATTCCCATTTTCTATTCATATTTTTTTCTGTCGCCGGTCGGTAAACAACTGTTTACAGACCTCCGCCTAGGATTTTGAAACTTCATTAGCCGCTTAAGTATCCTAATTATTCTTTCGATTATTAACTTGGATTTGTGGCTAGGCATACGCTATCGTAAATTTTTTCATTGCATTTGATGTCTGAAGCTAGTTAGCCTAGTTTCAGACTTTGTTGTCTGCATGCGGTAAGGTGAGGCTACCGGAACTTTCGGTAGACACTCGCTTAGTATTTATGACGTTTACATGTTTTCTTTGCGTAAGTTCAATGTAATTAGTGTAATGTGTGACTGATTACGGAAGAAGTAGGATTCATGTACGCATTTTAGAGCGTGTTAGAATCAGGAGTTTTCCTCCACATTATCTTGATAAAACTATAGAAAGGTAAACAGAAGTTAGAAATAATGAACCTTCTAACCTCCTGTAGATTTTATTTTGCCTAACCCTGTGGTAATGGCTTACGGACCTAGAAGAAGTGTCTGCTAGAGGATACATCAAGTAATCTTAGACTAAAGTGCTCGCTCTCCAATCAGTGTTGTGAAGTGTAGTGCCCCTTGTGTTGTGGAGGGGGGCGTCAGATCGGCCCCATAATGCCTCTAGGCCTGGACCTCTGTCGGACTCCCAGGACTCATGGGAGAGGGCATGTCGAAAGCCGCAAGAGGGTTACGGGGGCTCCCCACCGATCTGGCGTCCCCTTCGGCAGAACCTGTTGACGCTTCCCAGGCTGCTAAAGATCGTGCACGTGCACGAATCTTGAAGGATTGCTTCTCGTCTCCGAGGCGTCCTCCCCGCGCAAGGGTTGGAGCTCTTGGAAGGACTCGCGCCCTCTAAGAAGCTTTAGAGAAAAGGACGCTTCACGTCCTCTCTCTCGTTAGGAGGGAATGTCAGATCGGCCCCATAACGCCTCTAGGCCTAGACCTCTGTCGGACTCCCAGGAAACCAGGGAGAGGGCATGTCAAAAGCCGAAGGAAGGTTACGGGTTTTCATGCTGATCTGGCTTCCTTTCGGCAGGTCCTGTTGTCGCTTACCCAGGCTGCCGAAGATCGAGCACGTGCACGAATCTTGAAGGATTGCTTCTCGTCCTCCGAGGCGTCCTCCCCACACAGGGGTGGAGCTCTCGGAAGGACTCGCGCCCCCTAAAGAAGCTTTAGAGAAGAGGACGCTTCAACGTCCCTCTCTCTCTCGTCACGAGAGGATGAAAGAGTCCCTGTGCCCTGTCAGGGCTCTCGAATTATATTTACATAAACGAAGGAAGTAAGAGGTCCTTCGGGTAATGTATGGTGCTCATTGGAAGAGACCACATTTACCCTTTTCGAAGAATGCACTGGCTCTTTTCCTAAGGGAAATATTTAAGGAGGCTCAGTTCATCTAGCCAGAAGAGTGATTTGAGCCTCCTGCGAGTGAACGCTCATGAATTTAGAGCTGTTTCAACCTCGCTAGCATTCCAAAAGGATTTGGTAATCAAGGACATTCTAGATTCCACCTTTTGGAGGAGCAACTCAGTATTCGTCTCCTCTCCTAATGGCGCTCCGTATACGTTATGTAACGTTCGCTTTACTTCGAAAAGCAAGCTGATAAGTTTGACGTCCGGCAAGCTGCTTTGCACAGTCAAACAACTTATGTCTCTGGTTCGGCATAAGAAGGGCAATTTAGACGTGAAGAAGTTTTTGGAGGTGCTCGACGTCTTATAGTGGAGACATTCTCCAGGACGCTCGGCAAGCACCTTGCGAGGGTGTCTTTCGGACGCTCGGCGTTCTTTGCTGAGTGCGTTTCTGGAGATGGTCTTTTGCATTACTAAGACGCAAGTTGTCGCACAGGCGGCCACTGTCTTTGTAAAAAGGTCTTTAAGGCCCGTCTTGAAGACGAAAGCCATACGTCTTCCTTTAG
The DNA here is from genome assembly GCF_015104395.2 of Macrobrachium nipponense. Classification (NCBI taxonomy): domain Eukaryota; kingdom Metazoa; phylum Arthropoda; class Malacostraca; order Decapoda; family Palaemonidae; genus Macrobrachium; species Macrobrachium nipponense. The sequence goes on along the minus strand of NC_061091.1, from coordinate 72,743,006 downwards.
TGTTCACACACTTCAGGAGCAGCGTGCGGCTCTCCATGGAGACTCGCATGAGGACGTCCCTTGAAAATATCAACGTCATATGCAAAAAGCGGTTCGTCATAACATTGAGATGTTGGCAAGGTCGCTCGCCAGGACGCCTCTTGGCGGGCCTTGCATGCATCAGGGCGCTCAACGAGTTCCTCTCTGAAACGTCGTTCAGAAGACTTGGTGTTCTCTGCTCAGACACGCTCGTAGCTAAGCAGGACGTTTTTTTGATTGACGCTTTCCAGGACGCTAAGCAGGACGCTCGGCAGGACGCTTTGAGGGACGCTCAGCAGGACGCTTTTGAGGACGCTCAGCAGGACGCTTTTGTGGACATTCGCCAGGACGCTTCGGCGGAAGCTCGGCAGGACGCGTTGTGAGAGTAAAGGCGTCTTATTTGCTGTTCACGACGTTGTTTCCTTAGGACGGCTTGACGCTTTCTAAATAAAACGCTTCGTTCAAGACGGACGGTTTTTTTTCAGGACTCCCTTCCACAGGACATTCCTTTACAGAAAAAAGGATTCGGAGTTAGCGGAGAGACATACCCGAATTTTTCTTCGATCCCTCTTCCTCTTCATCGATTTCTCTGAGAATCGGGAAGATTATATACTCGGATTCCTGGGTGACTTTCGGTCATGTTAAAGGGTTTTCCCCTATTAGCAAAGTGCTAATAGTTTTGTCAAGTAAGGACGTTTTCCCCATTGTCAAGATACTAAACGTTTTGTCATTTAAGTGGGGGACCCCTCATAAATGGGGTAGTTCTCATTGACATAGATTTTAATGTTTTTATCGTATAAGCGGATAAACTCGTTAACAAATTTCGGAAGAGCTCTCATTCATTTTTCAGAGGCTCATCCCGGGGAGTAAAAAAAAGACTTGTAGACTAGATCCAGGAAGTCTTATGTCCAATATCATAAGAACATTGAACGGTCCTTTTCGATCCTCGGTTCTCTCTTGATCTCTATTCGAATATTACTCCCTTTTCTTGGAAAAGAGTCTTGGCAAAGAGTCAAGGAGTTCTTTTAAAAAGCCTCATTCATTAGAACGTGGACAGTCGTTTTCCTTTCTTTCTCTCTTCCTCGTCGAGGAAAGATGTAGTAGAGAATTCGATGTTCAAATTACTACAATACTTACGTAGTTTATCTTTGCGTCATTTTGCTAACGCATTGGGTCAAGTCATATACGCATATCGTATTTACCTCTGCGGAATAAGAAGCCGAAAAGAACTGTTGTTCCTAATGTATTTTTTCTTTGCAACTCCCTTCAACCTTCCAAGAGTTTTCGGAGTAAGAACAACTCTTCAGGTATTGTTACGACAACACCAACTCAGCTTCTGTTTTTAGTGAATTCTGTTTCGTTTAAATAGGCCTGCTTGAGAGTTTCCTTTTGCTCGATAATATCATACCTATTCCTTCGTAAAGGGAGTAGCTGGCAACTCAGGCAGATAGTATTCTGTTCACCATTGAAGCTTTCCTTCGAGGAAGACTTCTTCTTCACTCTCTTTGATAGGAGATCGAAAGGTGGTTCTTCTAATCCTTATTTTTGTTTTCTTGAAGGAAAGAATTTAGGATGGAGATCGTTGTTCAGAATCCTATAAATATACTACGTATATTAACCTCGCGACATGATTCTACTAAGCAGTTGAATTGTCCGAGGGGTAGGCGCATATCCTAGTTATTCTACGGATTGCGACTTAGACGAGAAGTATTCTAATTGAACTGCAACTCTGGGTTGCCTGCAACCTCCCAGGAGTTTGTTTCAATTTTATATACTTATGGTTTTGTCACGACAACACCATTTCAACTTTTATATTTACCGAAATTCGTTTCGCCTAAATATAATTGCTCGAGCATATCTTTTATGCTCGGTGGTTCTAGCCGAACGCATTCCTTTGTGGAATATGGATTACCTGGCAACAATCAGGATGACGAGTCAGCGGGAGCTCAAGCTCAGCTACTGCGTATTGAACTGCCTGATAGCAGCTCAGTATCAGCTGGGCCTCCGAGATGCACGGTTGGTTATGTCTCTCTCTCTCTCCTGCTTTGATTGCCTACCGAACCGTATCTCTGCCCAACAATCATGGACTTAGGTCTCTGATTAACGGGGTTTCTCGCAATTATGAAGGACCATCTACTGCTGTGACGATAGATTCCATCGCCTTCGATATTGCGAGATTTTTCAACAGAGATATCTCTTAGACTCTTTCATCTTTCTGTTTAACGCACGGTAACAGAAGTCTGTACAAGTCTCCCGCTGCATCGCACTGCGATAATGCGAATGATTTTGCAGACATCTGGGTTTGTCTTTAAAATATCTCATATTCGTAGGTGTACAATTGTTCATTGTTCAACCCGAATTAACAGTTATGTCAAAGGACATCGCCTACTCTCCGACCTGACAGCTCTACTTCCAAATGTTCAGCCCATGAGAAGCAGTTCTTCAGGCAGCTTTCCCCTGTGTTTTCATTACTGAAGAACGCCCGCTTTCATTGCAACTACGACTTCTCACCGGACAGCAATGAAATAGCGGTTAGCGTTTTTCAGTCATTGTAGGCACAGGTTCAGAATCTTGAGAATCCTTCTCTCGATTTGTCTGTGAAGACGTAGGTTGCATTCAATATCTACCTTCGTCTTCAACGGTACAGAGCGATAAGATCTTCAAGAGTAATGGCAGCCTCTTGGCCAAGGCAAAGCAGTGCTGCCTATTTTCAGTGTTCAATCGGAGGAGGCCGTTTCTGGAGATAGTGAAGGGAAATGACTGTTCCTCCACCTCGACCTCTGTGAAGTTCCTTATGGTTTCTTATCTTTCCGGTCTGAAAGTATGAAGATAAGCTAGAAGTCCTAACTATTGTAGAATATGCAAATATGTTGTTGACGGCCTCTAGGCTCAGAGATTCGGTTCTGTCAAACAACAAAGCTTCACGATCTTTGAGGTCTGTGGAGATCTTAAAATTCTCTGGATCAAAGGTTCCGGCATGGAACTTAGACGTAGTCTGAGTTTCTGATGCCAAAAGCAATTCGAACCTATCCTTTCTGCGAACTTAATACACGTGACCAGAAAGGCTAATATTCTAACCGCTCTAGCCACGGCAAAGAGGGTTAGTGAGGTTTTAGCCATCATCATAGGTTTTTTTGGGGGGTGTTTTAAAGGACATAATGCGGTCTGTCCTCTAAGCATTCCGTTCTTGATAAGAACGAAAACCTGTCTAACCCTTGACCCGAAGGCTTGGAGACCAAGGGTATGGCACAAATTATTGGGCAAGGGCATTAGAGAGTCCTGTGCCCTGTAGGGTCTCTCAAGTTTTATCTTGATAAAACTATAGAAAGTCAAGGTCAACGGACAATCTGCGGTGTTCCGTAAAAAGACCAGACTGGTTCAGGTCCAAAAACACCCTGGCATTATAGCCAAGGAGTTCTTTTAAGAGGTCTCATTTGAGATTTTTTCTTAATATGAATGCTCAAGAGGTGAGGGCGCGGCCTCGGAAGCATTTCAACAGAGCATGACACTCAGTAACATCCTGAGTGCCACGCTTTAGCGAAGCAACTCTGTGTTCGCTTCACCATCCCGACAATCTGCGGTGTTTCCGTAAAAAGACCAGACTGGTTCATGTCCAAGAACACCCTGGCATTATAGCCAAGGAGTTCTTTTAAGAGGTCTCATTCCATTATGTTTGCATAAAGATTTGAGATTTTTTCTTAATATGAATGCTCAAGAGGTGAGGGCGCGGCCTCGGAAGCATTTCAACAGAGCGTGACACTCAGTAACATCCTGAGTGCCACGCTTTAGCGAAGCAACTCTGTGTTCGCTTCACACTCCCGACGGGATGTGAAGACGACATTTCAGATCCGTAAGTCGCTAGGACCATACATATCCGTAGATATATATTGGGGGTTGGGGGCAGGAAGCAACACGAATCCTATCCTATAGAAAAGGGATAGGTGTGCTTTTAACTTTGAAGGGTTGGTCGCTTGAGGCGCGTTCCTTTTCTTTAGCCTAGAAGTTATGGAACTAACTTTGATAGGTTAGGTCAGGTGGTGGTTTTAGCTTCGTTGCCCTCAGAAGTATGGTCATATGGTCTAGTCACATTGTGGTCACGCCCCCGTTGACAGATCATTTAGAGCGCACCAGCATTACAGGTCTCTACCTCGCTGGCAACTCTAGTAACGCAGAAGCAGACTTTGGTGACAGTAATCACGAAGTCGGCTATGCTAACAGGTGAGGAACTAAGATGTATATCATCTACTTAATTTAGTTTCCCAAAAAATCCTGTTCTGTCTCTTCCCACCATCCGAAGGTGGGATTCAGCTATATATATATCTGTCAGGTAAGTTTCATGAACAAAATGTTATTGTTATAATACAATTAAGTTTGTTCATACTTACCTGGCAGATATATATAATTAAAGTGCCCACCCACCTCCCCTCAGGAGACAGTGGCACTGTTAAAATATGAATAGAAAATGGGAATAGTTCCTGATATCCGCCTCCCAGCGGCGGCAATGGGTACTGCCACCTGGCCGCCCACTGCGTGTGCCGCGAATTTTGAAATTCTGTCGGACTTCGGAGAATACAGCTATATATATATCTGCCAGGTAAGTATGAACAAACTTAATTGTATTATAACAATAACATTTTTTCCTGTTTTCAGATTTCAGCATGGCAAAGAAAAATCTTGGGGAGGAGGAGTATTCGGAGCTCCTTTTCGTAAGTAGTGATGAAGAAGAGCCTTCTACAGTATCTCCTGTGCTTCCTTCAGCGTCTCCTGCGGTTACAGCAGCTGTTTCTGTGCCTGATATTAGTCCCGTGGAGATCAGGAGTAGGAAAAGGAGGAGAGGCCCTCTTTGCCTTGCAGAAGGTGTGGCATTGAAGAGATTGCCGGATGACTCCTACAAGGCTAGGGACAACACGAAATGGCACTCAGAGCCAAACCCAACAATGCCACCCATCCTGGAGATCGACCAGTTTGACACTGCCGGCCCTACCATGGCTGTCTTTGGGTGTAGGACTCCTGCTGAAGTCTTTGACAAATTTTTGCCGAATACGTTGCTTGCAGAAGTGATCGTCCACACCAACGACAAGATCTTCACCCTCAGGAACAAGTTCAAGCGGCAAAACGACCCCACCTTCAAGGACTTGAGCCTCATGGAGTTACGTGCCTTCCTTGGGATCCTCATCATGACAGGGGCACGGAAGGACAATCATCTGACATCGGAAGAGATGTTCTCCAAATCTCTAGGATGCCCCTTCTACAGGAGCGTCATGAGTGAGCGCCGCTTCGCCTTTATTCAGAGGGCCCTACGATTTGACAGCCTTGCCACAAGGGAGGAGCGTGTGAAGACTGACAAATTTGCTCCCATAAGGAGTTTGTGGAACCAGGTCATTGCAAATTGCATTGCAAACTACGAACCCAGTGGGCAACTTACTGTGGATGAGCAGCTCCTCGGCTTCAGGGGACGGTGCGGTTTCAGGATGTACATCCCGAATAAACCAGCAAAGTAAGTAGAAGGTATATATATATATATAGAGAGAGAGAGAGAGAGAGCCATTTTTTTAATTTCTCTTATAGTTTCTATAGTTTTGTTTTCTTTATATTTATAGTTTCTTTTATTTTCTTTTCTTTTCTCTTAGGTATGGCATCAAGTTAGTTATGGCCTGTGATGCAAAGACGTTCTACATGTGCAATGCCATTCCCTACTTGGCAAGGGGACTACCACTACAAGTACGCCCTTGGGAGAGTACTTTACGTTGGAGGTAACCCGACCCTTCAGGAAGGCTGGGCGTATTGTTACGACGGACAACTGGTTTACTTCCCTGCCACTAGCCAAGGGTCTCCGTCAATTTGGGATGCATTTAGTTGGCGCTATTCATCCCAAACCTTACATGCCTTCTGTGATGCTGACAACGCCCCTGGAATTAGGCGAATGTGTGGCCTCGTATAACTACAAGGACAAGGTCACTATTTTGTGCCAACGTGTAAATTCCACGAAAAGGATCCAGATTCTTTCCACAGTACATCACAATCCCACAGTTATTGAGAACCAGAAAAGTCAAATTCATATGTTTTATAATGCCACAAAGGGAGGAGTCGACACCTTCGATCAGATATGTTCTGCCCTGACCTGCAGCAGGAAGACCCGGAGGTGGCCCGCATGTGTCTTCTATGGGATTATCAATATTGTTGTGAATAATGCCTTCTTTATCCACCAAAACTTGCCTGGCAACAAGTTGTACAACAGGAGGCAATTTTCATCAGAATTGGCCATGGAACTCGGCCGTGATGCAGCACTTGCTCGACTTGGAAACAACAGGTACCTCCCAAGGGACTTGACTTACCTCATTTGTTCTGTTTTTGAGGTAAAAGAGCCCAAAGACGAGACTCCAGACACTCCAAAACGAAGTGACAAGCGCAACAGATGCCCTCTCTGCCCTTCTTCTTCTAATGCCAGGACCAAGCTTTTGTGTGCTAAGTGCCATAAGCCTGCGTGTAACTTGCATGTCAACTTCATCTGCGACCAGTGCCAACTCACGTAGTAAGTTTCACAAATTATTTTTCTTACCAGTTTATACTTACTAAATATAATTTTTAACCTTTTTGCCCTCATCTAGGGTCATCATAGATTATTTATGTACAATTTCATGCATATCCATCAATTATTAGTACTCTTTCTAAATATGCCTTTCTTTTACGTCAATTTCGCACGGTAAGGGTTACATTTGAACTAAGCTTTTTCCCATTTTATATTAACTAAATATAATTTTTAAGGTTTTGCCATCATCTAGGATCATTGTAGATGACTTTTGGAAAAATTCATCCAGATATAATAAGTATTACTACTATAAATATAGCATTCATTTCACACACATATTTTTTGGTGATTTTGTGTATAAAAAAATTAACCGCTTTTTCTTTTCTTTACAGATCTGGCAGTTTCGCTGATATCGGCAATGTTTTTACATCAATGTGTTCAGGAAATATTGTAATTGCAGCACATAATTCGTTTTTTGTCCAGTTTTTTATTTTAAAGTGTACAGTGCCAGTCATTTAAACAAAATTGTATTTTTATACTTATTTTCGTAATCATGTAAGTACAGTGTCATTTTCATATTCAGCATTTTTTTCTCCTTCAACCAGTAGAAATTAGATTTTAAATTGGTAAATTGGTCCCCTCCCTTTAAGCCCCAAAAGGGAGCATAACATATATGACACCACGCTACCTGCAGCGGGAGTGTTTGTCCACGCTACCTGTCCAGGGTTAGGGAATATTATTTTTATTTCATCCCTGTTTTGGGGAATAATATATATTAGGATAGGAAAGGTAGTTTCACTTGAAACATTTGGTAACACATTTCATGCATGAGCAACAAATGAACATGCAGAGTAATGAATGAACACACATAAATATGTGAGTAACACTTTGTTGTAATTGTGTTTTATTTTGTGCTCGTCTTTATGATTGTAAATAGCAGTGTTCTCTGTTGAACTTTGGTGTTGTCTGTTATATAGTATATACATATATATATAATTAATAGATATATATATAATATATATATATAATATATATATATATATATACATATGTATATATTAGTATTTTCATAAGTGCACTTTTGCAGATGATGATAATTTTGGGAGTTGTACTCAGTCAGAAACTGATGATGATAGCAATTTTGATGGCTGTGACACCAGTGAGGAAGATATTGATACTGATGATGAAAGTAATGATGTGAATCCTGATAGTGATAGCAGTGAGGAGGGAGACGGTGCAGGTATTAGCTAATGAAGCTGGACCACCTTCTGTAAGATACACAGGCCATTGTGGACCAATCCATCCCCCACAACATGATGCACTACCATTATTACAGATAGTTTTGTTCAGAAAATTGTTGATGAAACTAATTTGTTCACAAGTCAATGGATACAGTCCCATACTGAGTATCTACGACAAAAGATAAGGTCTATAGTCAACTTATGGATCAAACAAGGTCAAACATTTGTGAATGAATTATTGGCTTTTTTGGGGTTATTTTGAATATGGGGCATATCAAGAAACCACATCTGAGGTCCTACTGGGATTGTACAAATCAGAGCCAGGCAGCACCATGGTTCTCTAACCACTACAATAGAGAAAGGTTTGAACAGTTACTCAAGATTCTGCATTTTGCAGACAATTCAAAAATTCCATCACCAGATCACCCAGCATAGAAATTGTACAAAATACAACCAGTTATTGATCACTTCCAGAGGACTTTCTAAAGTCATTACTACCCTGAGAGAAAAATATCCGTTGATGAAAGCATTATTGGTTTGAGGGGTAAGACCCGTCATTTGCGACAGTATTTGCCAAACAAGCATCATGCTAGGTTTGGAATAAAGGTTTGGTGTTTATGCGAGGCAAGGAATGGTTATACTTATGCCTTTGAAGTACATATATAGGGGAACAGCTGGTATGCAAGTAAGTGATAATGGGGCCACATGTGACCTTGTTATGAGGCTTCTTGAGAAAGCAGGTTTATTTCATTGTGGTCATCACCTAGGTCTTGACAGTGACTTTTCTTCACCTAAGCTGTTCGAAGATCTTTGGCAGAATGGAACAACAGCAACTGGAACAGTTTGCACTAACTGTAAAGGACTGCCTATGGATGCTGTAAAGAAAAAACTGGAAAACAAAGAGGTTTCAGATCGTAGAAAGGGTCCTCTGTTATGTGTGGCTTACAAGGATGGCAAGAAAACACCTGTTCTTCTATGTACTTTCTCAAAAGGAGGCTTTTCACTGATTGGATAGATATAAGTTCATGGTCTCTTTAGTCGAGTCGCTTGTCCAGAACTACGAAATATCATCTGGAAGAGACATACACTGGAACAAATCCAGGCAGCTTCACTCTTACCTTATCCAGTGGGGAGTCCCTCCCATGTAGCATTATCTGCAGATGATGGGCATAAGATTATAAAGCTCCCAGTGGGGAAGTAGAGGAACTGTATAGCAGGTCACCTTAAAAGGGTCCGCTCATGCTATTTTTGCCCAAATTGTGATGGAGGAATTTGCCCTGAATGCTTCGCTGTTTTTCACAAAAAAATGAAACACTAGCCATCAAATAAAAGGATGTTATTTACCTTACAATTTAATACCCATAACACTGAGAATTAACTTGAAGCCATTTTATGGTCATTCAAAGTAAATTTGGAAAAAAAAAAATTTTTTTTAATCAGATCAAACACAAACATCAAGAACTGGTTATGGCACCAGTATTTTATGTACGTATTTCAGTTAGGCCAAAAATTATAAGTCCGGGGTATAAGGGTTAAACAACAAAAAGCAGTCCACTGCCTTTTTAAGTATAATGAAAATAGGTAACATAAAAAGTAACAATAACAAGTCACCAAACATTGAATTATGTGCAAGGTACAGCCATCCTACCCAATAACGAACAAGAAGCACTTCCTTCAAAACAACAACTGCCAGAGACTCCTTGAAATTGAGATCTAACAATATTCACGATCTAGATTATTATTATAAAGGTTTAGTTTATCCAGACCTCTGAGGAGCCTGATGACGGCTCTCTCTCTCTCTCTAGAAGTAGACTCAATTCCAAGTAAGAAAGACAAGAATGCAAATATCAACATTGCCAAAATAATATTTACAGGCCAAGACCTCCTATGTAAAATAAAAATTCTCAGGCAAAATAGAGAAATTCGTCCATTTATTCCAAAACCACTACAATGTATAGTGTTCAAGGTATGGACAAAAAAAAAAAAAAATAATAATAATAATAAGGCAATGTGTGTAGTCTGTGCATCAGATAACAATAACGCTATTGGAACTGTAACCACCCAAAATGTACCAATTGTGGGCTAAGCCAATCACATGAAACCTGAAGAGTGCTCCTTTTACCAATACAACACAGAGCCTCACTTGTTGATAAATAGAACAGGAATGTCAGTCAAGGAAGTTAGACTCGGGCTAAAAGAAAGTGAAGTTAATAATCCATCCAAAAGCTCCACTTTCTCAAATGTAACTCAAAATCAAAATATCAATAAGCACAATTGTTATTATTATGTAGGATTAGTTTATCCAGACTTCTGAGCCTAACAATGGCTCTTCTCAGGCTAATCGGCACAACAACAAACAATATAAACATAGAAACTATTATCATGCCAATAATACTAAAACCCAAAATAAGCGTAATATATCCACCACTACCACTACTAACATTAAAGATTCAGATATCCATGAAGAAGAATTTTGAATCGAAGGGGAATCAAATAATAACAGTAATAATCAAACTGACAACAAGAAAATAATGCTGGAATGAACAACCCCACCTAAGGGGAAAAAGTTGAATTTTGAAAATTACAATAAATTCTAAGAAACTCCAACTACACCAGGAGAACATTTAAAAAAACCTCATCACAAGTGGAAATACACAATTACTTTCAATCCCAATCATACATTCAACAAAGAATCAATCATAACTTTTTACAATTCCCAACAGATAATACTAATGACAGCATCCCCTTATATAATGCAAATGAAATTCATACCATTAAACCAAACCAAAATATAATTATCATACCCCAGTCATCCACAAGACCCAAATATTCCACTAATAAATAAACCCATCAAGCCAACATTCTTTATCACTACAGAAGAGGACCAATAGTATTACAAAATCAAAAATTTGTAAAGCTTAAAAGATATGTTTCGGTCAAAGAAAATGAACCAGTAACAACACCAAAAATGTGTTGTCTTGTGTTTGTAATGAGTGCTTCTTAGGTACTTTTAACCAACTACCCACCAAGACAGAGGCCACAATACGAAATTGTAGAGACAATTTTGTTAAATTACAGAAATGCCCTTTAAAATACCAACATGAGAATAAATTAAGTTCTGAATCCTTAACATACAAAAAGGAAATTATAAAATTAAAAATAGACTCGTTACTATTTAATTATGAAAAACAAACAACTGCTGAATCTAATAATCAACATACAAATACAATTAAAAAAATCAAATGCATATAAACTTCGAGACAAAGTAAAATCTGCAATCAGTAAACAGAATTTAACACCAGTTCCTCCCAATAATGGAATATAAAACTATCCAATGGAATATAAATGGCCTCTTAACCTGACTACGTCTGGGTGAATGAAAATGATGTGCCAACTTACTTCTCCAATACCCACTTAACCTTTTCTTCTTTTCCAATACACACTTAACCTTTTCTTCTTCTCCAATACCCACTTAACCTTTTCTTCTTCTCCAATACCCACTTAACCTTTTCTTCTTCTCCAATACCCACTTAACATTTTCTTCTTTTCCAATACCCACTTAACCTTTTCTTCTT
>NC_061091.1:72724143-72726643 GCF_015104395.2 Macrobrachium nipponense | reverse complement strand
TTATGACGTCACGACATCTTGACTTTCGTACCTATTGTAGATGAATTGCTATACTCATCTTTTTTGCAGAACAGTTTACCAGTTATTCATGTAGATTGTTATCAGCTATTCATGTAATTGTTATAATCGTAATGCGTATATATATCTTTTATATTTACTTTTTGGTTATATGAAGATGTTTTACTGCTGGATTACCGCCGTAGTGTGACGCAATCGCTTTCGGTCCCTGGGCCTCTGTCTGTTTTTGCACTATAAAAAATTAATGGGGCCAAATTTGCAATGACCAGAAAGTCGTTAAAAGAGGAAAGTTAGCATTGAGGGGCATATGTTTTGATTGAGAAAAATACAAATTTATACAATAGCTAGCTTGTAAAAAAATAACATTTCATACAATCAACTTACCTGTCAGATATATACATAGCTAAGACTCCGTCGTCCCCGACAGAAATTCAAATTTCGCGCCACTCGCTACAGGTAGTCAGTGGATCTACCTGCCTGCCCTGGGCGGCAGGACTAGGAACCATCCCCGTTTTCTATCATATTTTCTCTGTCGCCGGTGGTATCAACATTGTTGCTATTACCTCCTGACTTAGATTCATATTTCATCCTTTGATCATCGTTTCTCGGCTTTTTGGTGACGTATCTGGATCGTGTTTTGGCATTCGCTACTGTGGACTGTTTTTGGAATAACTCTTTTGGATTTTTCTCAGTATGTCTGATTCAAATGTGAGTGTGAGAATGTGTGTGAATGTAGGCTGCAGGGTGAGGATACCGAAAGCTTCGGTGATCCTCACACTGTATGCCGTAAATGTAGGGGGTTTCAGTGTTTCTGCTAATAATACTTGTAAGGAATGCTAGGGATTAAATGCAGAAGAGTGGAAGGACTTTGACTCCTTATTTGAAGAAGTTAGAGAGGGATAGGGTTAGACGTCTGAAAGGTGTGAGTTCAAGGCCTATTGAGCCTTTCACGGATAATTCTAATCCTACTGATGTAGATTCTCCCTATGTATCTCATTCTCAGAGTGCTCTTTCGGATTCGGCCTCGGAAATCGCCAATCTGAAAGCTACAATTAGAGACATGAAGTCCAAGATGGCTGATTCCAAGGTAAAGGCTAGTGAAAGTGAGCATACAGTGAAGTGAGCATTACGTGAAAGAGTTCTCCCAGTGTTGTGGAGGGGCGTTTGATCGTCCTGCGACGCTCCCAGGCCTAGACCTCTTCCAAGCTCCCATGCCCAGAGGAGAAGGAAAGTCGAAAAGCCTTAAGGAGGTCGTGGGGAATCCCCAACGGTCAGACGTCCCTTCAGCTAGCTCTGCTTCGTGGCAGGCGGCTCAAGGGCGCTATAGAAAAAGCGTCCTTCGTGAGTGTTTCTCGTCCTCTCCCTCTCCCTCACCTAAACGAGGGTGGAAGGAGTCGAACTTGTCGAGACCGCTGAAGCGTCATATGAAGGAACCTGAAATAGATTCTAGCCCAGAGCGCTTCTCAGATGACGCTCCTTCTTCTATTAAGAAAGCGAAGGTGGCGTCAGCGTCACCTGACGTGTACGCAGAAGTACCCTTTCCTTCTTCTCCCCCGAGTGATGACGAAAGGCGTCATGCAGTGGACGTGGGAGAAGCGTCAAGGAAGATAATATGGCAGTTCAAGAGCAACTGTCTCTCTAGTGGGAGTTTTAGCGCCTCGTCGGAAGGACGTGACGCTTCCAATTAAGAAGTCTCGTCCTCTCTCACCTGCTCAACGAGAAGCGTCATGCAGACGTGAAGCTGCTAAACGTCTTACAGAAGCTTCGAGTTCGAGAACGAGAACGGTGGCTTACGAAAGTTTCGTAACGCCAGAGAGACGTAAGACGTCTTTTAGACGTAAAGCGTCATTGAAATCGGATCATAAACGTGACGCTCCGACCAATATTGTGACGCCAAGTAGGACGCCTTTGGGAGAGAGCGGAGCGTCTTCCAGGCGCAAAGCGTCATCAAGACGTCAGCAGACAAGTAAGCGAGAGACGTCAGCCAGGACGCTTGGCGAACGGGAAGCGTCATACAAGCGGGAAGCGTCTTCTAATTTCAAGAGAAGCCTGAGCTTGTGGCGTCTTCCAAGACTATTAAGGCGGAAAGGGGAAAGAGGAAAGATTATCATTCCCTTAGCCCCTCTCCTATTAGGAGTTTGTCTCCTCCAGAAGAGGAACGTACGGAAAGGAGAGCGGAGACTCATGTAGATCCCGAGTTGGATGAAAACTCGGATGATGAATATCATGGAAGAGAAGGACTGTCTAACTATAAGGTTTTGACTACCTTGCTTCTTGAGGAGTATGGAGACGAGTTGATCCCTGCCGCTCCTCCTTCTCCGCGCTCTCTCTTTTCAAGTGCTAAGACGAAGAAGCCTTCGTCTTTTCTCAAAATGAAGCCCACCATTTCGATGAAGAGGGCTTACAATCCTTAGACTCATGATGAAGTCTAAGAAAGACTTAGTGAGAACAGGTCTTCTGCATGCCTCCAGCAAGATTAGCT
>NC_061091.1:72548203-72723643 GCF_015104395.2 Macrobrachium nipponense | reverse complement strand
TGGTTGGCTGGAATTTCTCGCATGCATGTATGACCATCTCTACAGCATCGCCTCTGGCCGTTGCAAGAATTTTTCAGACAGAGATATCTCACTGGACTCTGTAGCCTAGTCTTCCGCTTCATCGCATCTGCCGCTACGGTGATGCAGAGTGATTTCTTCAGACATCTGAATTTGTCTTCTAAATACATCTCGTAATTTGTAGTGTGCAATAGCTTTTGTTTTTCACCCTGATTGTAGATGAATACCGGAAGACTTCGCCTGTTACCCGCCTGCCACGCTCTACATCCAAGTAATAGAAATGTCCCTCCCTGATCCAGCCCATGAAAGCGGTTCTTCAGGCAGTACAATCTCTGTGTTTTCATTACTGAAAGGCACTCGCTTTCATTGCAAAACTCCAACTTCTCTCCGAACAGCATGAAAATAGCTGTTTAGCGTTTTTCAGTCCTCTGTAAAACAACAGGGATTAAAGCCGTCTTCACTGGTTTGGTGTAATCGACGGGACTTTTTCTACGTTCAGAGTTTGATAGTTAACTTCTCTCGATTCAGCTGTGAAGACGTAGGTCCTCATTCATCTTTAGTCTTTCACTGGTATATAGTATTTTTTCTCCGTAGTTGAGATTCAACTACTATGAGAATGTCTGTCTTGCCATCAGGGATCGCGGTCTCTTGAAGGCAATTGACTTTAGCCTAGCCTAACTTTTTTTTTATTTATTAATTATTTTTTTTTTTACACAATGAATAATATACCCACCTGTATGAGTTCTCCAACTCCATTATACTCCAGAATTCACCTTAGATCAACAGCACAATAAGACACGACCTAAAAACTCCTACCTGTCAGAGAGCTCTCCCCTACCAACCAAACACCACACGCACGTGTCTCCTACTGCCCCGTGTTATTGTTTACATCCCACCGCCGCTGCTGCCATCTTGTCTATGACGTCACAGCCTATGATGTCACAACACAACTTAAATACATAAACAGATTCCTCCTAGAATCAACCATATGCTGTTCATATATAGGACACCTACCATATTTCAACAATGCATAAAATACCAATAACAATTATACAATACACTGTATATGATCACTTGGAACCTCATTTCCTTGGACCAGTGGTGGATGCTTGCAGGTTGTGTTTGCTTACCCAGCTCCTTCTAGAGAACAAGTTGCATCTCGCCTATGGTGTGCTGTTTTAGAGGTAAGAAGGATGCGAAAGTGGCTGGCCTCTCCACCTTCCCCCACCTTGTCCTTCCACTCCTCTTCCTTCGGGTTGAGGATAGGATTCAAACTTACACTGGCTGGTCTGGCGATTGATGCGGTAAGTTTACACATACAGCATCCTTTTTATGTTTCTTATCATAATCATAGAAGCAATCCTGCTCCTTCCCTCTAGCAAGGGAGGAAGGAGACTGCAATAATGCCAAACCCTTCCAGAACTTTGCATTAATTGCCTCCGACGCTAAAATATTTTTCACAGCCCATTTTTGGATCTTCCTCACTCATTTCAAAAAGGCCCAGAAGTCTGACCCTTGATCATGCAACTCCTATAAAGTGGACTCACTGATTCGCAGATTTCTTTCTGGACCATATCTACCCATTATTTGCGGGGATTCGCCTATTTGCGGGTTTTTCCGACGAAAATCATCACTAATTAGTGTATTTTGATGTTATTTTCATGACAATGCATTTTTATGGTACAAAAATGATTTACTAATTTTCAAATATTAATACTGATTGATACTCTATTAGTAAGATTAATAAGATTAAATGATATCACATCTCTCTCTCTCTCTCTCTCTCTCTCTCTCTCTCTCTCTCTCTCTCTCTCTCTCTCTCTCTCTCTCTCCTCTACAGAGATGTATGGTTTTTTTTTTTTATGATAAATAATTGATTTACTGTTTTCAAATATTAATATTAGTGTATACAGCAATAATATCAATTCACTAAAGAAAATACTAAAGTTAATTAGCAATATTCTAGTTTATAAATTTGAAAAATTATGTAAGATTGAAGGAAATTCTCTCTCTCTCTCTCTCTCTCTCTCTCTCTCTCTCTCTCTCTCTCTCTCTCGTCTCTCTCGCTCTCTCTCTCCTCTAGAGATGTATGGGTTTTTTTTGTATGATAAATAATTTGATTTACTGTTTTCAAATATTAATATTAGTGTATACAGCAATAATATCATTCATTAAAGAAAAATCTAAAGTTAATTAGCAATATTTCTAGTTTATAAATTTGAAAATTATGTAAGATTGAAGGAAATTCTCTCTCTCTCTCTCTCTCTCTCTCTCTCTCTCTCTCTCTCTCTCTCTCTCCTCGTCTCTCTCTCTCTCTCTCTCTCTCTCTCTCATTAGCAGAGACTCGAGAATTTTTATAGTACATGTACTATTTGTTTTTAATACTTTAAAATAATGATAATGATATTAATATAACTGTAATTACAAAATTCATATTATGTGATTGTCACATGAATTTTATAGTTCAAGCTTGTTATGGCTTAATTCACTATGGTAAAGTAGAGCGTTCCCTTCATAAAAGGTTCATACACAAGACAATGGTAAATATTGCAGAAAGGAAACCAATTTCTTAAAAAATATATTTATTATAAAAAACTTAGATTGAACATAAACCAAAATAATAGCTAACTAACAAATGCAAACTAATAAACAATCGTAACAAATACATTAACACAGCATCGTATAAAGAAATTAACCCTCTTATGCCGAAGCGGTATAATAAAAATTGTCTCCCGTATGCCGGGCCGGTGTGGGAGTGAGTGCGGAAGCGAAAAAAATAATTTTTTAAAAAATCACAGCGCGCTTAGTTTTCAAGATTAAAAGTTCATTTTTGGCTCCTATTTTTGTCATTGCCTGAAGTTTAGTATGCAACCATCAGAAATGTATGTATTTATGGGAGGGGAAGAAGTGTTGCCTATAGAAGTTCATTTCAATCTTTAGATATGATAAGGAGTTATTCTCTCTCTCTCTCTCTCTCTCTCTCTCTGTCATTGGCTGTTTATATATTTATAATGGTAAAATGTTTTAGATGACTGAAATGATATTAATAATACTAATTCAATGGTATATTTGATGTAGGATGATACACTTCAAGTATAGATTTGGTATTTGAACTTCCCAGATAGACAGCTATAAGCATTTTTAGAGGCAAGTTCTAACTATTCGCGGGTTCGAGCTATTCGCGGGGGTGTCTGGTACCCATCCCCTGGAATACAGGAGAAACACTGTACAGGAATCACCACGTGCATCAGCCTTAAATGCAGATGTGCAGCTTAAAGCTGGTTTGTTTGTACACAAACAAACCTTCAGTCTTAACAATAGGATGATTTCTACCGCCTGGCTGGATCTGGTTCAATTGCAGATGAAAGCAAGGAATCTTGTCAGATCTGGCAACGCAAGCGTATTTCGGGTGAAGAATGGTCAAGGACCACGCACCTACGCCACCGTGTCAGTCTTTTCTTAACCTCCTGGGCCAGAGATCATAACATTGACCTCTCTCAGCCTCTACCTGGTTCATTGCCCGTTTCAATTGTGTTTAGTGTGTGTGAGTATGTGCTGTTATTATGGCTTCTGCTCCCTCTTGGGCTCGTCATCATGTCTGCCCCGGAACTCCAGGTTCTCCGTGTTCTAGTTTTTTGGCTTCGGCTGCGACCCCCTCACATCACTTGCAGTAGGTGTTGCTCTATGTTTATACATTAGCGAAGTCTTGTTCGGAATGCCATGCGTGGCCTTAAGAGCAGTGGAAGTTGTTTTATAGCAAGAGGCAGCATTGTAGGATTTCTTCTCTCCTTTCGTGGGGGTTTTTTCGTCTCTCCTTCCTGATGCTTCGTCTCATGACTCGATCACACCCCATAGTAGTGTGGTGCCTTTGTTCCTCCTTTTCTTCCATCTATTCATCGTTGGAAGTATCAGGAGGCCCTCAGGCTGATTTATGTATGTCGCCCCTCCTTTTCTGTGAGTTAATTTGATTCCCGAGAGGGAGGAGGTTTTTTTTTCATCATTGTCTTCTTTGTATTTACAGAGCTGGAGGCGTCCAAGATGGTGGCGGTTTGGAAGACCATGGGGCTACGGGGTTCTCCGTCCTTGGAGGGTTTGCTGTCGTATTTCATGGATGTTTGCTACCCCCACTCCTCCTGCCTTCATTTTCGTGGGTAACCGAGGTCAGCCCTATAGTATTGCTCCGCCAGTGACAGTTGCAACTTCGAGTCAGATAGAAGCCGTGGTGTCGGCCCTGCTAGTGATGTCACTGGGTTAGCCATTTTGTATCCCTCCGCCAGTGGCGTCTGCTTTCCATTCGGATCGAGGGGAAGCCGCGATGTCATCGCTGCTTATGACGTCACTTCCATTGATGACATCACTCTCAGTCACCTCCACTGTGCTGCCTCTCTCATTTTTGTTGTCATTGTTCGCTGCCATGTGTTCCTGAGAGTGTTGGTGTTTTGGAGTGTTATTGTATTTTTTCCTGTGCAATCTGCAGTGGCTGCTTCACCCTCTGCATGGAGTCACAAGCGTATTGCAGCATCCCCCATCCGTGCATGTTGCAGGTGCTCCCACTTCTTCTCCAGTGCCTATCCGTCGCCGTAAGAATCTCAAGGCACCTGTCAAGAGGTCTAAGGTTGTGAGCGCGGAGTTGGTGCGGGAGGAGCTTTTGCCTGCCCCTCTCCCTGGTTCTTCCAGGAGTTCAACTCCAAGGGATTCTCATTCGTTCTCGAGTGTTTGAGATTCCTCCCCAGTTCACTTTTGTACGTTTACCACACCGGTGCCCATTTGCAACCATGTCAAGGAATCTTCTGTTGGTGAAGCGTAGTGATGTTCCTAGTGTTGTGGTTGGTTCGTCCCGGGAGTTGGCGCTTAGGTCCAGCCCACACAGGTTAGTTGGTGTTTCAGGCTGTTCGGCTGCTGATCCTTCCGTTAATTTTGGTGAGGAAGGTGCCTTAGAGGAGATCACACATCCTTCTTGTCGTGTGTCTCCATTGCCGAGGCAGGAGGAGGGAGACACGCAAGAGTTTTGTCTTCCTTTTTCAGAAGTTGTCAATCTTTTTCGTGGTTTCAACAATTTGGAGAGTAGGACTTAGGCTTGATTGTCTTTCACTCCTTTCTGCTTGGAAGCCTTGCTGGGAGCTACGCAGGATCCCAAGCCTTCGTTTCAACTTCCCTCGTCAGGGCACGTCTAGTTAGTCTTGCATAAGGTTAACGCCTTTATTTCAGATCTGAACGGTTCGCTTCGTGCTAAGGTTCTCCCAAGCTGCTACCCCTTCCTCTCATGAGGCATAAGAAGTACTATGATACAAACTCTGCCTTTTTGATGTCGCATCATCTTAACCCAAATGTCATTCGTCTGAAGCCGGAATGGACTTTGGAGCAGGTGAAGTCGGTGGCTCCATCGTTGTCTCCACAAGATGCCTCAGCATTGGAGTACAGCAGCTTCCCTGCTGCAGATGGTTTCTTGGCTCTGGTCTATGGTCATTGCCAAGATAGCTTCTGACAGGTCCCCGGAAGGGTTGGCGACTGCGTCCTCTCTTGCCAGTTTGTTGCAGTCCAGAGGCAAGACGTTTTCGTATATGGCGTACCTCAATGTTAATTTATGGGCTAACCTTTTCCTAATTAGAAGAGACGTGGCTTTTTCCAGGATGGAAAGATCAGCTGACCCTGACTCCTTGCTGGTATCGAGAAATGGGGATCTGTTGGAGTCTCAATTTTTGCTCCCTCGCACCAAGCTGGAGGATGCGAAAGACCGGCGTCTGGCCAACACAAAGAACATGGTGTACCAGACTATATCTAAGTCAGTCTCTCGTCCTCTGAGGCGTCCAGCTCCTCCTCCTTCCCCTGCCTAGCAGCAGTCACGAAGATTGTCGCCGGGAGGTAAAGGGGACCATCGGTAGGTTGCCGCCTCTCCCTCTCCTGTGCCACGGTTTGGGGGTTGTTTGGAGGGCCATTGGGCCAAGTGGCTGAGATGTGGGGCGTGAAGTGAGTAGTAGATGTCCTTCCGGTAGGGTACCTACTGCCATTCGGCTTCCCTCCTCCTCTCTCGGACAAGCCACAGCTCAAAGGGTATGTCCTCCAGATTCTCTGGAGTTCTTGGATCTTTGGGAGGAATGCAGAAGATGCTGGACAAGGATGCGATAGAGGAAGTGGTGCATTCAGTGTTGTCAGCTGTGAGGGAAGGCGACTTCGTGCTGTCGATGACTTGAGGGATGCATACTTCCAGATCCCTAGTCATCCGGTGTTCAGGGAGTTCCTTTGCTTCTCACTCGGTGACAAGGTCTTTGAGTAAAGTCCTGTGCTTTAGGCTGACCACAGCCCCTCAATTGTTCACAAGGGTCTTCTCTCTTGTACGAAGTTGGGCCCATGCTCAGGGGATCCGTTTGCTTAGGTACCTCAATGAGTAGTTGGTCTTGGCAGGTTCCAGGGAAAAGCTGCTGCAGGACAGAGATTGTCTGCTTTGGTTTTGTCTGGAACTGGGCATTGTGGTTAACCACGAAGAGTCAAACTTGTACCCAGTCAAGTATTCTCTACCTGGGCATGGTCATCGATACGGCAGTTTTCCCGTTGGATCAGAGATTAGAGAAGTTGTGAGTGGTGTCACACTACTTCCTGTCGGAACCACATCAGTCAGCTCATCAGTGGTGCATTCTTCTAGGAGTTTTGTCTCCCCTGGAGAAGCTGGTCCCTCATGGGCATCTTCATATTCGGTCTCTGCAATGTAGACTTGGGGAATTCTGGTCTCTGGTGGGGACTCACACTGTTAGAGGTTCCTCTGTCTCTGGAAGTAAGAGAAGACCTTCGTTGGTGGTTGAACAACCAAAATCTTTTGAAGAGTGTCATTCTGCGTTCTCTACCACTTGACTCCCCTCAGTTTTCGGACGCCTCCCTCGCAGGTTGGGGGTTCATTTAGGTGGCCTCGTTGCCTCAGGCATTTGGAGTTTGGAGGACAAAACAGCAGTATATCAGCATCTGGCAGTTGAAGGCAGCCTTCCTGGTTCTGAAGAAGGTTTGGGAGAAAGTTGAGTCATTCCGTCGTTCTCATGTCGGACAACACCACGGTGGTTGCCCATGTGAGTGAACAAGCGGGGACGTCTGGTTTCACATCAACTTCACGCCTTGACTGTCGAGTTTCACCAGTGGGTGGTCTGCTATTCAGTAGAGCTTTCAGCCAGGTATATCCCAGGCAAATGGAATGTGGTCGCAGACAAACTCAGTTGTTGGGATCAGATCCTAGGCACAGAGTGGTCCCTTCATTGTTGAATTTTCGTTGTGTAGTTTGATAGAGCACTTAATGATTTGTCTATTAAATATGAGGAAGGGGTTGCTTTCTTCTTCTTTGAGGAAGTTAGAAAACAGAGTTACGAAACTTCGTCTGAAGACTCCATAGTTCTCGTACTAACGAGCTCGTTAAGGAAGATTTAGAACCTAACCCTAATGTAGTTGTTGCAACCTCTCCTCCATTTTCAGACCCTTCTTCGAACCTGCGGATTCGCCTTCGAGAGGAAGCTCCTTAGCAGAGTGTTTGTTGGTCCCGTGGCTTAATAAACCACTGGTTCCATGCGCCGTATAAGTAACATACTAACTTTCTCACGTAGTGAGCTTGTTTTGTACTTGTCTGGCATGAAAACCGAGATTCGCAGCTTAGAATTGCAGTGGCGCAGTGGCTTGCAATGGAAGGTAATGGTGCCGCATTCCCTTGCCTTAGGGCCTAGACTCTTCTACTCCCAGGACCAGGAGGAGGAATGACCCGAAAGCCGCAAAGAGGATGTAGAGCATCCCCCCTCTGGTCAGGCGTCCCTTCTTCCGGCAGGGCTCTGTGTCTCGACCTAGACTGCCATGGATCGCCACCAGAAAGGCATCCTGAGGAAGTGCTTTTCTTCTTCCGAAGTCGCCAGCCAAACTCGACCCTCCAGCCAGGCGCGAGCCGCGTTCCACCAGCCAGGCGCGAGGCTCCTTCCAAGCGCTAAACAGCTAGCGCGAGGCGCCAACCAGCCGCGAAGCGCCAGCCCGGCACTCGGGGAGAAGTCCTCTAAGCGGATCCTTCACGAACCCCAGAAGCTTTTCTCTGCGTTGATGGGCTCTCTGGTTAAGGACCCTCCTCACAAGAAGGACATAAGAGCTCTTATCCCTCCTCGCAAGAGACGCTCCTCTCAAGTCAGGAGCCCTTTACCGAGAAGTTCCGAGCGCCTCTCCCCTGTTAGGCGCTCTTCTCCAGTTAGCCGCTCCTCCTTTAATAAGCGGGCTCTTCTTGGCAGGCGCTCCTCTCCTTGCAGGCGCTCTTTTGCGCCTACCAAACACTTCTCAAGCAGGCGCCCTTCTTCAGAGAACTCCTGTTCTATTTTCAGGACTGCGCTGCCTAGTGGGGACCTTCGGGTCCTACCTGGCGTAAGCCGTGAGGGATCCTTCCCCTCTCTCGATTTCTACGGGAATCGAGACGACCACCAACTTCTGATCGTCTGATGAATTCGGTGGGGGTTTTCGCGAGTGCTTTTAGATTCTGTGGGAATTTCTAGCACTCGCAGTGTTTCATATGTTTTTTACAATCTCTTAACACTTAATAGAAATCATGGTCCAAAGTTTTTTGTGAATTAATACCTAAAGCTCTGTCATGTAAGATGGCTAGTCCCATTGATACGATATAGGTCAGGCTCTGTCATGTAAGTGGGTCAGCCCCCATTGACACGATCCAAAAAGGCTTTGTCATCTAAGTGGGCTAGTCCCCCATTGACAAAGATCCTAATAGAAGGCTCTGTCATGTAAGTGGGTCCCCCGCCCCATTGACAAGATCCAAAAAGGCTCTTGTCATGTAGTGGGTCAGCCCCCATTGACAAGGATCCAATAAAAGGCTCTGTCATGTAAGTGGGTCAAGCCCCATTGACACGATCCAAAAGAGTCTCAGTCATAGTCACTACCTCGCTGAGGCTCTTGAGGCAAGCAGACTCATAGACAGTGTCCATGAAGTCGTCTACCCAATAAGATAGAAGCTTGAATTGTCGTTTCTTCGGTTCTTGGTTCTCCAATTGAAGTTTTTCCTTCGGAAAGACTTCTCCTTCATTCTCTTGACTAGGGGAACGAAGCTGGTCGATCTCCAAATCCGTACTCTCATTCCTCGTAGGGAAAAGAAGATAGGACGGAGGCCGTTGTTCAAAAGAAAACCTACAAATATACTAGTAATGAAAACAGTTCATACAAGGAGAAAGGAATGTGAGGGGCCAATCTTATGAGCAAGAAGGAGCAAGTCCTTCCCACGGAATGGACTCTGCATCCAGAGTTCTGCAACAGACTTTGGAACCTCTGGGGGAGACCAAGATATAGACTTGGTTTAGCTACATGTGGGGACGCAAGACTGGAATACTACTGCTCCCAATCTCAGACCCAAGGGCGGTAGCAGTAGACGGTTGCCTTCTTAATTGGTCGGGAATAGACGTGTACGTTTTTTCCCCATTCAAGTTCCTAGGGGAAGTAGTGAGGAAGTTTGTCGTAGCGGAAGGAGCAAAACTGACTGATCGCCCCGTTCTGGCCAGCTCAAATTGATACACAGAGGTACTGGAATGGATGATAGATTTTCCGAGATCGCTTCCACACAGGAGCGATCTTCTCAAACAGCCCCACTTCGACAGACACCACAAAACCTCATCTCTCTGTCTGACTGCCTTCAAGCTATCGAAGGACTTGTCAGAGCGGGGGGGGTTTTTTCTTGTAGAGTTGCAAGGCTATAACAAGATCTAGGAGAGCCTCTACAGTACCAGTCTACCAGTCGAAGTGGGAGGCGTTTTGAAGATGGAGCAGAGCTCATAAGGTATCCTCTTCCAGTAACTCGGTGACAGACATAAGCCAACTTCCTCCATTACTTGAGGGAGACTTTCAACTTGGCCGTCTCCACTTTTAAAGGCTAGAGAAGCATGCTTTCCTCAGTCTTCAGGCATAGGGGCCGGAATATTGTGGAAGACAAGACCTCCATGATTTAATCAGGTCTTTCAAGACCTCGAAGACCAAGACGGTTAGACCACCCAGTTGGAACCTGGAGGTGGTTCTAATATTTCTAATGTATCACAGACTCCGCATACAGCATTTTTCAGAGACTTGACCAGAAAGTTTCTCTTCGCTTTAGCCTCAGCCAGGAAGAGAACTAGAGAAAGGGTAAGTGAACTGCAAGCATTGGAAGGCACAGTTGGTTTCAGGAAGGACTCAGCAGTCAGTTCCTTCAAACCCCTTTTTCTTGCTAAGAACGAAAACCCTTCGGAACATTGACCTAGAGCTTCGAGGTTAAAAGACTTTCTTCACTTGCAGGAAGAAAACTAAAGAGGACTCTGTGTCCAGTCAGGATCCTCTAATTCTACCTGGAGAGGAAGA
Source organism: Macrobrachium nipponense (assembly GCF_015104395.2). Classification (NCBI taxonomy): domain Eukaryota; kingdom Metazoa; phylum Arthropoda; class Malacostraca; order Decapoda; family Palaemonidae; genus Macrobrachium; species Macrobrachium nipponense. The sequence goes on along the minus strand of NC_061091.1, from coordinate 72,713,287 downwards.
AACAACTGGGAGGTAACAAGGGAAGTCTTCAGTGCTCGGTTAGAGATTCGAAGAGATCCATCTCTAAGAATGCTCAGGTTTTCTTCATTAAGGATGTAATCAGACAAGCCCACTTAGCCTGTGAAGACAAGCACCTCAAGCTCCTGAGAGTAAAAGCGCATGAGGTGAGAACCATCGCTAACTCTTTGGCTTCTCATAAGAACTTGTGTACCCCTTTCAGATCTTAGTTCTAACAATGTTAGTGTGGTCAGGTGGTCGGGATTGGTTATTGTGCTCCTTGTAGTATTTTGGTACCTAAAGCTCTTGTCATGTAAGATGTTAGTAGTCCCCATTGATACGATACAGGTAAAGGCTCTGCCATGAAAGTGGGTCAGCCCCCATTGGCACGATCCAAGACAAGGCTCTGTCAAGTAAGTGGGCCAGCACCCATTGACAAGATCCAGAAGGGCTATCAGTCACAGGTCTCATCCTCGCTGAAGCTCTTGAAGCAAGCAGACTCATAGACAGTATCCATGAAGTCTTCTGCCCTCTCAGGTAGGAACCAAGGTTGTTTTATGATGCCTACAACTATGTTGTTTCCCCGTTTTTATATTTATTTTATATGTAGCTGTCTCTTGCCCTCCTCCAAGGGTGCCAATCAGCTAAGTATATATCTGCCGGGTAAGTTGCATGTACAAAAATGATTGTTAAGATACAATAAAGTTTTCTACATACTTACCCGGCAGATATATACGATTAATGGCCCGCCCAGCCTCCCCTCAGGAGACAGGTGGAAGAGAAAATCTGAGTAGAAAACGGGAATGGTTCCGAATCCCGCCACCCAGCGTCAGGAATGGCAGATCACCTGACCTACCTGTCGCGTGTGCCGCGAGATTTGAAATTCTGTCGGGACGACGGAGTCTATAGCTAAGTATATATCTGCCGGGTAAGTACGTACAAAACTATTGTATCTTAACAATATCATATTTGTTGGTAGTCTGATTTATTTTATATTTTATGATATCTAATTCACAATTTTTTATATTAAATGTATTGCATGTACTCATTTCAAATAATTATAAAGTAGTAACCATTAACTATAATAAACAAAAAAAAAAAAAGTTTCCAAACTTCTGTTTACATCCAGCACTTACGAGTATCGAATGATTGCCAAGCAATCACTACACAGTAAGCCATAAATTTTCATTATCTCTCTTCAACTACTGAAACTACCAAACAGTATCATAACCATTCATTTTTATTCTTTATTCTATCTTTACCTAAGTTTTTTTTTTTATTAAATGTGTTGCATGAATAAGTTTTTCAATTTACAGCATCCTTTTACCAATAGAATACTTAAAGCACAAGGGGTAGATGCTGACCAATAGGAGAGCAGGATCTTATGGGGTGACTAGCATCAGGAACCAATGGGAGAGCGGGAGGATGGTGGCGAGTTTACTCAGCTGGCGGCGCGGGAGTTTTAAAATTGTTCTCGGTGGTCTGGGCGAATCTTGGGACTTTACAGCAACAACCTTTCATATCTTGAAAATTTTTCGTATAAGCTTTCGTATCTCGAGTTTTTCATAAGTTGAGCCTTTCGTATGTCAAGGTACCACTGTATATATATATATATATACAGTGGTCCCCCCGTATTCGCGGGGGATGCGTACCAGACACCCCCCCCCCCCCCCCCCGCGAAGTTAGAATCCGCGAATGTTTGTAACCCCCTCCAAAAATACTCATAAAACTTAGCTATCCTTAACATGCAAACACCAAAGTAGCTAAAGGACCATCCTTCATCAAATATACATAAAACATCCTATTATGGTTCATATTAATCTTTGAAATATTATTAATACTGTTTTAAAGTAAATCTTACATTTATGGTTATACATAAATACGTACATACGTATTATGTACGTACTGCATGACTTAGTTATGTATGTGAAAATAATTCAGTCCCCCCAAAAGTATTCAGTCATGCACGTTTTCTTTCATACTGTTACTATATGAGACATCCATTTTCTTTTTACAAGGGAAACAAATGTATGTGAAATCAGAAGCGATAGAGAGAAAGAACAAAATTTGTATGAACATTAAACAATTGTTTTACGCTAGTACAACATATGTAAAACCGGGTACTCACCAGTGATGAATGTTGATTAAAGATGATGATGATGAATTAGCCGTGCAGTCCGATGAATGACGATGAAGATATGACTGCACAGCTAAGCAGAGGAGTTACATATCCTCTGAGGGCGCCTCTTCACCTTCAGGAGGCGCTTCGGGAGGCGGTGACTCAGGCGATTTGGAGGCACTTCTTCAGGCGATTCAAGAGGCACTACTTCAGGCGATTTGGGAGGCTTTGGAGGGTCTTTCTTCGTTCGTGTGATGAACATTGTGATTGGCAACTGCTGCCGTTGCTTTCTTCATGGTGGTGAGAGCTTGATTATAGGGCTCCATTGCTGTGTCTAGATTAGAAAACTTCAAGGAGCGCTCCATGTAGGATCCCATGTTGCGACAAACTCCTGGAGGTCGTTTACCATTTTTTTAACTTGGGACAGGTGTTCCAAAGTCAGGCCCTCCTCCTCCTCCTCCTCCTCCTCCTGATCCTCTCCTGAACCTGGAGTGTCTTCTTCCTCGCTGGCGGACTTCGTCAGCTCTTCCAAGTCCTGGTCGGTAAGGGGGTCAGAGTGGGCATCAATGAGGGTGCCGCCGACTTCTTCCTCGGTGATATCGTCAAAGCCCTCACCACCAAGAATTTTTGCCAACTGGACTGCCTTATTAATGGCTGATGCTGGATTTCCTGGGGAGAAAAGCCTGTATAATTATGGACACAGTCTGGCCACAAACTTACTCCAGCAGGCATTCAGTGTCTCCTTCTTCATGTCCTTCAACGACGGTCAATGACAGACAGACACGTGGCAATCGTGAATTTACGCCAATAATCTTTCAGCGTAAATTCACTGTCACGGTCCATTGCATCAACAAGGTGCTGGAGGGAGTTCCCGGTGTAGAGTGCCTTGAAGGCACGGATGACGCCCTGATCCATAGGCTGGAGGAGAGAGGTGGTGTTGGGAGGAAGGAGCTCAAGCTGGACTCTTGGAATAAAGATCAAGAGGGTGGCCACCAGCGTTGTCCATTATCAGCAAGACCTTGAATTTGATGTCCAAATCGGCCAGGTATTGCCTAACTTGAGGAATGAAACTCTGGTGAAACCAGTACTCCGTCAGGACTTTGGTGATACCAGGCTTGGGATTATGCATCCAGAAGACGGGCAGTAAGCCCTTGTTTCTTGTTCTTGAGTGCCCTGGGATTTGCAGCCTTGTAAATGAGGCGAAACCAGCCGCATTCCCGCACATCAGGAGGGTCACCCTGTCCTTTTGTGCCTTGAATCCGGAGGCTTTAGCTTCATCCTTCATAAGGTACGTCCGGGACGGCATTTTCTTCCAGAACAGGCCAGTTTCGTCCATATTGAACACCTGTTTCTGGGCGATATCCTTTCTCCTGGATTATTTTCATGAAGGCCTGCGGATATTTTGCGGCTGCCTCTTTGTCTGCAGATGCAGCTCCCCTCCCCATGTAGGGAAACAGACTTTAGATGGAACCTTTTTCTGGTGGAACCGTGGAACCATCCTTTGCTAGCCTGAAATCCTTGGGGGACTGAGGACGGTCCCGGTTGTGGTTCTTCTTCGTCTTCCCTCTTCAGGAGCTGGTTCTCCAAAGCCCAAGAATTCCAACGTCCCTTCTTCATCGCCTCAGTGCCTCCACATCTTCGGCTTCGGCTTCCTCTTCCTCACCACCTTGTGAAGCAGTAGGAGTTGATAGCTGCTGGTAGATCTGTCGTGCTTTTTGGCGTATGATGTTGGAGTCAAGGGCACGTTCTTCTTCCTGCAGTCCTTTATCCAGAAACGCGAGTGCAGATTCCATTTTCACAATGTTTTGTCTCTCACTGTGGACACAGCCTTTGCGGTGCCATAGAATGTCATACTAACACTTTCTTATTCATTTTCTTTTTTCTTTATATATCTAACTGTGCTCTCATTCACTTTGAAATGGCGGCCGACTGCAGCGTAACTTTTCCCTCCTTCAACATATCGAGAAGTTTCACTTCTCGTCAAGCTTTCATTACGGTCTTCTTTCTTTAACTTCTTGGCCAGAAGCCTTAGAAGGAGCAGGCGCTTTTTAGGGCCATTTTTCGGTACGATGCACACTGATATTTGCTGATACGCACAAGAGCTTTGCGTTTAACGTTCGCGTATACCCGTAAGTTTCTGCGCAGTGAGGCTGCTGGGTACTAGATGCGCGATACCCACAATTCCATCTCCGCGAAATGGGGCCAGGGTTCAACCAATCAACACCAAGTGTACAACCAATGAGCGACAAGGAAAATGAATGCTGCTCCTGGATTGGCTGCTGTGCAGACAACAGCCAATAGCGTTTTAAATATCATTTCGTTTGGGTACTGCTCAAAGAAGGCGTCACGGCATCATAGATTTGTTTATCTGCGGAAAGTTGGCTTGGGTAGAGCATCTTTTAAAGAAAACCCGACTTTGTTACCGACATTTTTGCTGTGTTTACATGAAAGTATTACAGAACTGTAATATTTGAAAATTGAATAAATGCTTTTTCATCATAAAAATTTATTTTGTCACGAAAATATACTCATTATGTACGTATGAAAATACGTACATGTACGTACTGTGCGTGCCGAGACAGAAAAATACGTACCCTGCTACAAATATGTATATAATCATTGTCTTACGTACTTTAGATATGGTCTGCATACTTCTATTATCATCCTAAAACAATTTACGTACGTACGTACATACATATCATAATTAGAAATCATCTTAAAAAATTTCATAAAATGTACTGCCTGCACAATGCGTACCCAATTGACCCAATACGTATTTATGTAAGTTCAATGGCAGTGTTGCTAAACTACAGCATTTCACGCTAGATCGGGAGTTTTTCAGATTTAATCTAGCACCATTGTTTTCCAATTTGCGCGGTCGCGCAATCCTAGAGATTTTTATGATTATCTTACGTGAAATTTGGCGTGTTATCGAAGGTAATGAACAAATTATTAATATATAATTAAAACACAGTGGTGCTTAAAAATCTGCCTGCCCTGACGCCAATTTTACAAAAACAACAACTGTCACGTGTGTGACACACCTTTGAATGTCTTTGAGACAAACCCTAAGGCTATAATTATAAGATTAGTATAGGGGTTGGTTTTTCATTTCCAGGTACTGCTTAAATCTCCTTCCTACATCCACCCGCCCTTGATCTCTCTCTCTTTTCTACATCTTACAGTTATCCAAGCGAGAGGTTTTTTTTTATGGGATAAACTAGGCCCTCCAATTGCTTTTTCATCTGGAAAATATTTATTTTGTATAAAATTTTCCTTTCTCGGCTGTGAAGTTGATGTCTATCCGTGGCTGTGAGATGACCAGGAATGACATGTAGTCAGTGTCAAAGTAACTCTACACTTCAGTCAGACCAAAACTTTGTTGCCATATCGTATTCAAGCAATACATATTCGGTTATTGTTTCCTATCTATCATTTTGTGTGTGATGAGAGAGAGAGAGAGAGAGGAGAGAGAGAGAGAGAGAGAGATGGCTGTACGTATACGATTGTTTATTTTCTCAGTTGCCAAACTCACTCTGTTATGCTTTATTTCATATTATGTTGCTCACCAATTTATACCTACGATATTTTTATTCAATTCATTACATCAAGATTTATAAGGAATGTCTAATAAAACAGAATAACCACATCATTATGAAATGTCCTTGAACGAATAGTAAACACATAAAAATTCGCATCCGCGAATAGCCGGGGATGACTGCGAATAATTATGTATATGTTCCACAGAGAAACCCGCGAATGGGCGAGTCCTTCCGCGAATAATTTCTAGATAGGTTCCAAAGAAAAATCCGCGAATCCGGAGAACGCGAATACGGGGGTCCACTGTATATATATATATTATATATATATATATATATATATATATATATATATATATATATATATATATATATATATATATACACACATATATACATATATACTATATATATATATATATATATATATATATATATATATATAGTATATATATATATATATATATATATACATATATATATATATATATATATATATATATATATATATATATATATATATATATATATATATATATATATAATACCAAAATAGTTAGCGTAGGTTATACATCATTACAATCTTGTAATCCCCAATATGATGTTAATGTTATAAAAATTGCAGAGTTGTATTTTTCTTACTCTTAATCGGTTGTTTGTGCAACTCTACTTTTGTTGCAAGCAAGCAGACATCAAGCAAGCTTACTTGGTTTGCTTACTTGCAAAGTTACTGTTACTTTATTCTCATTGTAGCAAGATGATGTTACTTTATTCTCATGTAGCATTCTCTGTATTCTAAAACAACAATAATTGGGAAAAAATTTGAAAATGGTTATTTTTTGCAACATGATGTATGTTGCAAGCATGCAGACAAGCAACCGAACACTTTTATTTGGTTGCTTGCCTGCAAAAATTATTGTATTTTATTCTCTTGTATACTTTATTCCTTCTATAACAATAACAATATGAACAAACTACTTTTCTTGTTATAAATTGTTTTTGTTGCAAGCATGTGCTTGCTTCCTTGTTTATTTGCATAGATTATCAACATCATTGTTTAATTCATCATTTCACACCCTTTCAGTAATTTTTTAAACAATTTTTAATGAGATTAATTAGGAAAGTTTGGTAAATCAAGATTGCTTGCAATTGCAAGAAATTGCAAGCAATCTTCAATAGGCAGATTTTTTCATTAGTGCCAAGTAATTCCCCATATCATACTTAAAGAAAATTACTTCTTTATCTTAAAAACCCTGAAATATCACGTTTTGAATATAGGTAAACTTTAAACTTGATTTACTCAATTTTTCTAAAAGTGGCGGAAGTTGGTTGAAGCAAAGGGCGCCTTATTTGTTTCAAGATATTTATGTAAATTTACTGGGATAAAAGTAGCACTTTTCTTTGCAAATTTACAATTACATCGGAAGTACCATCATAAAAGATAAGAACTAAAAACAACACCTGAGTAATTTATGAACAAATATATAAAGATTATATGAGAGAGAGAGAGAGAGAGAGAGAGAGAGAGAGAGAGAGGAGAGAGAGAGAGAGAGAGAGAGAGAGAGAGAGAGAGATATCCCTTGAAGTCAAGTGCACTACTAAATCATGAGCTGTCTAGAATTGGCAAGCTGATCCTGTCTAAAATGTTCCAATAGTAAATTTACAGGCTTTTGAAGTAATGAAACCTCTTTCCTACCTGATTTCTCCATATCGATGGCATATAATATTGATAACACCAGGAGATAATCTGTCCACCACTCAAAACCTGTTACTTTTACTCATATGAGGGTATCCGTCCATTAAGGGTTGATATCACTAGTATTTTTGGGATGGTGAGTTATTGTAATTTTGTTTAGGAGTATTTCTCTTATATTTATAGTAAGACGTTTGAATAAGCCTAGTATTTGCACACAGCTACACTTTTTGATGAGGTGATTTTAGTGTTTTGATAATGTAGTATGTGTTTTGTACACAGTACTAATTACAGTATAATGGATATTGTATTAAAAAATATATTTATTTTTTATTTTTATAGGCAATAAGAGGGAACCAGATACTAATCGTGAAGGTCCACCACCAACGGCATTTTCTGCTAAAGAATTTGCTGAACCAGAACGAGAACCCTTTGAAAAGAGACGAGGCGAGAAGCGGCAAGCATCCAGCCAGCGAGGACCCCCAGATTCCAAGAGATGTCGTCCTGAAAGTGCTGATAAACATACAGATGATGATCCGAATTATGATGAAGAGGCTGTGATTCTTGACTGGTGTAAGTTAGCTTCAGAATTTTTTCTTTTAGTGAAACAAGGGAATGGCTTTTATACTTTTGCATAGTTGGTGTTGTTCAGAACATTTGCTTATGGAAAGTTTCAGTCAGTGATGTACAGTCTCCAACCAGAGTTTCATCCAGTGATCAGTTTGTGACTGTCTTCTATTTGCAAAATAGTAATCCAAGCAGTACTTAATGCTACATTAGTCTTGTAAGTTTTGTAACTTCCCCTGATCATCTTAGAAGCATAGTAATTATAGCATTGACAAATTTAGTCAAACTTGCCTTAAATTCATTCTGATGATATGAATAGGGATGCCATTTGATATGTGACTTTTGCTCCACAGACAACCGTGATTTGAGTTTGATCATAGATAAGGAGACCTTCTTGAGTGCAAAACCTATGACTTCTGAAGATTTTGCTTATGCATGGCATGGAGTTCGTGCTAGCTATGGCTTCCTGCGTGGTCGCTTATTCTATGAGGTTAAAGTAGTAGATCACTTGGCAGTTCCTCACCTTGAAGGGGAACGACATCCCCATGTTGTACGATGTGGGTGGTCCATTGATGATGTTGGAATGATGCTTGGAGAGGAACCCTTCAGCTATGGTTATGATGGAACAGCAAAGGCATCCACAGACATGAAATTAAAAGTGAGATATGACTTGGAAATTTTGCATGGTTTTTGCACAAGTTTACAACCAAGATTAGCATGCCTAAGGATAAATGATCATGTGGGTATAATGCTTGCAAATAGTATGTGGTAAACATTTCTACTTGTACTGGGGTTGCTAGAATGATTTGTTCTTATGTAAGAAAGGGAAATTCAAGCAGAGTAATGGTAAATAACACTTACAAATAAGCTTAAAAAGACCGTTTGGAACAGTTGAAAAGTAAGAGGCTGGAAACAGTGTAGTTGGTGTGTGAGAAATCATGCAAAGACACCTTTGTATCTTCTGTAGTGGGTTATGCAAGGGGAGTTTTTGCAAAACAATCCAAGTGTAATACTAATCAGTATTGTTCTACAGGATTATGGACAACCCTTTGGAAAAGGTGATGTCATAGGCTGCTTTTTGGACATCGATTCTAATCCTGTCACCATGTCATTTAGTGTGAATGGAAGGAATTTTGGGAAGTGCTACGAAGTGTCTCATCGTAGCCTACAAGGAAAAGCTTTGTTTCCTCACATCTTGACCAAGAATTGTACTTTCAAGGTTTGTATTTGGAACTTTATCATTTGAATTATATATTTTCATCAAGGAAAGTTACAAGTTATTTGTCCTTATTTGTATCTGCTTAGGTTTATGCAAGAAATATTTATTAAATTGTTTATATTTTAAGTATTTTGTTATATAAGTAACTTACCAAGTAATTACTTAGCTAAAGTTTCAACTCGCATGACAGCTAAAACTTTGAAATTTGCGGTAGCACTACTTTTATTTTGTGTAGGTGACTAGCCTTGTCCACTTTTGTTTTGTGTAGGTGACTAGCCTCGTCCACTTTTGTTTTGTGTAGGTGACTAGCCTCGTCTACTTTAGTTTTGTGTAGGTGACTAGCCTCGACTAGCCGCTTGTTTTGAAATTCTATCGCTTTTATAGTTGGTGAAGTATTTTTGCCTTTGGTAGCCTTTGGTATGATTAGCGAATGTTAAGTTTTCATTTTGGGAGCGATTTTCACAGATTAGGTTTTTCAAGTTTGGAGCCAATTTTCCTAGAATACAACTTTTTGGACAGTTGACTAGTTTGAACCTTAGTATGTCAGACTCAAGTTCAGTTAGCATTTGTTATTGCAGCAAAGGCTGTAATACAAAATTAAAGCTTCTTACAACTTGCATACCCTTTGTACCGACTGCAGGGTGCAAGTGTGTTCTGCAGATTTGACATGTAACAAGTGTAGAGACTGGGATGGCAAGAAACCTATAAAGAGACAGGAAGAGTAAACATCTTCTAGGGCTGATAGCAAGACTTTAGGTAGTCAGGACTCTACTATAGTCATACCCCTACGTACGAAAAATCCAGGTCACGAAGGCAAAGAAAGATTTTTTTGCTTTTGTGTATGAAAATAATTCAGGTTGCGAAAGGGTGTATGTACTGTAAGTCCGAGATTCGCCCGGACCGCCGAAAACAATTTTAAAACTCACGTGCCGCCAACTCAGTAGACTCGCCACCATCCTCCTGCTCTCCCGTTGGTTCCTGATGCTAGTCACCGCCATAAGATCCTGCTCTCCTATTGGTCAGCATCTGTCCCATCATGCCTCTGTAAAGGCGTTCCTTGACCATATTTTGCGGCAGCGTTATCGTAAACACCTGAAATTCATTCATTCACATATATTTCATTTGTTAACATAAGGTAGTGTTAGTGATTTCGCTTTTGTTGTACTTTAAGTTACTTTGTGTTGTGTGTGAACTTAATTATTTATATTATTAGACATGGGTCCCAAGAATGTTGCTGAAGTTCTCGGAAAGAAGAGGATGCTTTCTATGGAGAGTGAAGATGGCGATAATCAAGAAGTGTTGATGTTTTCTGCCATTTGTTAATGTGTTTCGTAAAGTTTAGTGGTAATGTTTTCTGCCATTTATTAATGTGTTTCGTAAAGTTAAGTGTTCATGTTTTCTGCCATTTGTCCTCCTCCTCTGTTGCCACTTTCGGAGATCGCCCTCACTCGAAACGTTAAGGTTCCACATTTTACTACATACGACTACATACATGTACGTACAGTATTTCTTGTACTCCGTGATATACTGAATACACTATTACAAGTACAGTCACGGTTAGTTTAGGCATTGAATGGTCAATTGTTGTATTTTAACCCCTTTACTTTAACCGCCAAAGGGGTATAATAAAAATCGTCTCCCGTATGCCATTGGGGTCTGGGAGTGAGCGCCGAAGCAAAAAAAATTTTTTTTGTTAAATCACAGCGCGCTTAGTTTTCAAGATTAAGAGTTAATTTTTGGCTCCTTTTTTTGTCATTGCCTGAAGTTTAGTATGCTACCATCAGAAATGAAAAAAATTATCATTATCATATATAAATAATGCGATATATGATAGTGCGAAAACAAAATTTCATATATAATTGTATTCAAATCGCGTTATGCGCAAAACGGTTAAGGGTAACAAGTTAATTTTTTTCCATTGTAATGTACACTAAATTGCGATCATTTTGGTATATAACACATTGTAAAACGATAAAAGCAACACAGAGAAAATATTATCACAAAATAATGCATGAATTCGTAACGTGCGGACGTAAACAAATATTTTTTTTAAAAAATTCGCCATAAATCTAAATATTGTCCTAGAGACTCCCAATGTTTCAAAATGAAGACAAATGATTGAATATTACTATACTGTAAGAGTATTAGCTTACAATTGCAGTTTTTGTACATGAACTTTCCTGTCAGATATATACTTCGCTTACGTCTCTGACGTCACGACAGAATTCAAAACTCGCTGCACACGCGACAGGTAGGTCAGGTGATCTACCTTACCCGCCGCTGGGTGGCGGTTGTATGAACCAATCCCCCTTTCCAGCCAGATTTTCTCTGTCACGGTTTCGACTACACCTGTGGGTCGTTACCTCCTGATAGTTTAATTCGTTTCTCGTTGCCATTGGATATCTTTGGACTGACTTTTGGTGAAGTACCTGATTTTGTTGGCTTGGCATACGCGCTTGTGGACTGTTTTTGGATATTGATTTGGATTTTTCTTTGATTTCAAGATGTCTGATGTCGAAGTTAAGAAATCTTCTATGTTTAGGTGTGTTCTATGGATGAATGCAAGGTGAGCTACCGAAAGCACGCGGTAAGATCCTCACACCCAGTATGCTTGAAGTGTAGGGGTAATGAATGTTCTTTTATTAACCCGTGTAATGAATGTGGAGAAGTTGGATGAGGGTGAATGAAGTCTCTGTCTTCCTACTTAAGGAAGTTGGAGAAAGACCAGGGTTAGAAAGGCTTCGTCTAGGAGTTCTAGTAAGTAGGGTCTCGTGTCAGCGAGTTAGAGTAGAATAATCCTCCGTCGTAGCACTAGATCCTTTCTCCGTTTCAGCTCCTGCTCCCTGCATCGAACCCGAAGATACGCCTTCGGAAGTGGCAGCCATGAGAGCTAGATCCTTAGCATGGAGAAGAAAATTCGTTCGTTGCAAGGTAAGAGTGATAGTGCAAGTGAATTGTGCAGTGGAGGGTGCGTCTGATCGGCTCCTTAATGCTTCCAGGCCTAGACCTCTTCCAGACTCCCAGTCCCAGTGGAGGAGGAAAGTCAACAGCCGCAGGAAGGTTAGGGAGAACCCCCACCGGTCAGGCGTCCCCTCAGTAGATCCTGATGCTCTTTCCCAGGCTGCCTTAATTCGCACCAAAAAGGAGGTTTTGCGCCGATGCTTCTCTTCTTCTTCATCACCCTCGCCTAGAAGAGGATGGAGCACCTCGGATACCTCGCGACTGCTGAAGAGAGCTTGGAAGACGCCTTGCGCCCTACCTTCCAGCCCTGAGTGTTTTCCGGAGGAGCCTGAGGTGGACATCAAGAAGCCCAGGAGGGATCAGGAGTACTCGCCTCATAGTAGGCTTCGAACCTCGTCCCCTGTGGAGGAGTTTGTAAGATCTCCGGCACGGATTCTAGCGGGGCTGCAAGCTCAGATTTCGGCTCTTGCTGGCTCCTTGGTGGGAGGCGCTCGTCATAAAAAGGACGTCTCACTTCCCGTCAAGAAGTCTAGGCTACCCTCTCCTTGTTTGCCTTGTCAGTCGGAGTCTGCTCTCTCTCCTGTACCAGCGGATAGAGTGAGGCGCTCTTTCCCTGGCAGACGCCAGTCATCTTCCAGGCGCCAATCGCCCAGGAAGCTCTCTCCTGGCGACATCATTTCTCCCTTGGAACGGGAACAAGATCCTAGTAGGCGCTCTTCGAAGGATAAGCGCACGGCTTCTACGTCTCGCTCCTTTTCGAAGAGCCTTCAGTCTCCGGATAAGAGAGCCTCCCCCTGCATTGACACTTCCTCGAGACAGGCTCTCTCCTTTTGTGGTCAGACGCCTAGAGCCTGGTAGGCGCTACTCCCAGGTAGCCGCTCTCCTGCTGACAAGCACTTTGTCAAGATAGGCGCTATTTTCGCCTGTTAGCCGCTCTGTTCCTGTCAGGCGCAAAGAGCCCGAAACGAAGCCTCTCTTCTTGGTAAACAAGCTTTACAGAGACCCACGCTTCTCGATCCAGGTGTTTTGGAGCCTGGTGAGACGCCTGTCACCTAGTAGGCGCGTCTTCTCCAGGGATTCGCTCTCCTTTAGTAGGGCGCCAAGAGCCTAGCAGGCGCTCCTCTCAAATCAGGCGCAATTCGCCAGGCAGCCGCTCTCCTCTTGACAGGCGCATAGAGCCTGGTAGGCGCCTTGAGCATAGTAGGCTCTCCTCTCCTAGCAGGCGCTCCCCCTTGGACTCCCGTGTTTCTCTGGACAGACGCCAAGAACATAGAGGACTCCCTCATTGGAGTAGGAAGGACTCCTTCGATAGGAGCTCTCCCGAAGCTTTGGCTTCTCCTTATAGGCGCCAGACGGCTGCCAGACACTCATCCCAGGATGGGCGCACTTCTTTAGAAAAGGCCGCTTACTCTCGTAAAGAGGTTGAAGGTTCTTCTTTAGAAGAGAAGGAACATTCGGACGAGGACGTGGTAAAGGATCCTTCGGTCTCGTCTTACAAGATCCTGACAGACCTCCTTCTTCAGGAGTTTGGAGACGCGCTTACTCCGGTTGCTCCTTCTCCTCTCTCCTTATTCTCAACATCAAAGAAGACGAAGGTTTCCTCCTGTGTGAGAATGAAGCCAACCATCGCAATGAAAAAGGCTTTGAGAGGTTTTGGTGATTGGCTTCTTTCTAAGGAGGAGAAAGGGAAGACTGTTTTTTCTTTCCCTCCTTCCAAGCTTATGGGAAAACTTGGTTTCTGGTATGAGTCTGGAGAACCCTTAGGCCTGGGTCTTCCCTCATCTGCAGACGCGGACTTCTCTTCACTGGTGGATTCCTCCCGACGCTCGGCCCTCTTGTCTGCTAAGACTACCTGGGCGATGAACGAACTCGACCACCTGTTGAAGGGAATGTTCAGAGTCTTGGAAGTCTTCAACTTCCTTGACTGGTCGTTAGGGGTTTTAGCAAAAAGAACTCAGAACCCGGATTCCCTTTCGCCCAAGGATCTCAACAGTGTCCTTACTTGCATGGACAAGGCAGTGAGAGATGGGTTTAGCAAAGTAGCCTCCCTGTTTGGAGCAGGGGTTATTAAGAAAAGATCGGTCTTCTGCTCTTTTCTGACCAAGTCCGTCTCTCATGCTCAGAGAGCATCTCTTCTGTATTCGCAGCTTTCGCCTCTTCTCTTTCCAAAGAAGATAATTCAGGACATCTCTGGCGCTATCTCTGCTAAGGCTACGCAGGATATGCTCGCCCAGTCTGCCCGGAAACCTAGACCGACCTTCCAGACCAAGACTAGGAAGGAGACGCCAGCTAGACAGGACCCCTTTTGAGGGGGCCCTCCTTCCAGAGCCTCAACCTCAAGAGGGACAAGATCTTTCAAGAGAGGAAGATCCTTCTCACGCTCTACCAGAGCGAAGAAGTAGGACAAAAGTCCTCCAGACATCAGTAGGTGCCAGACTGCTAAGATTCGCAGAAGTCTGGGCACAGAGAGGAGCGGACAACTGGTCCCTCTCGATTATCCGAAAAGGATATCTTATTCCCTTCTCAGCAAGACCACCTATGACAACGACTCCGAGGGAGTTGGTGGCCAAGTACAGGGATCCCATCATGAACCAAGCTCTTACTCTGGCAGTAGAACAAATGCTAGAGAAAGAGGCTATAGAGCTAGTGAGCGACCCATGCTCAGCGGGCTTTTACAACCGCCTTTTCCTAGTTCCAAAAGCCTCAGGAGGATGGAGACCGGTTCTGGACGTAAGCGCCCTGAATTTCTTTGTAGAAAAGAGGAAGTTCGCCATGGAAACGACATCCTCAGTGTTGTCGGCTCTTCGTCCAGGGGATTGGATGGTGTCCCTAGATCTTCAGGACGCTTACTTCCATGTGCCGGTCCATCCTTCTTCAAGGAAATACCTCAGGTTCATGATGGGAGGAAGGATATTCCAATTCAGGGCCTTGTGCTTCGGCCTATCAACAGCCCCTCAGGTTTTCACAGGACTAATGAAAAATGTAGCAAGGTGGCTACATTTGGAGGGAGTGAGGTTGTCCCTTTACTTGGACGACTGGCTTATGAGAGCCAAGTCACAGAAAAGATGTTTGGAGGACCTACAAAAGACCCTTTTCAGGGCGAGTTCTCTGGGACTTTTGGTGAACTTCCAAAAGTCTCGGTTAATCCCCAGTCAAGATCGTATCTATCTGGGGATTCGGATGGTTTCTCTGGATTTTCGGGCTTATCCATCACCAGAAAGGATAGCCCAATGTTCAGAGAAAGTCACAACCTTTCTAGAGAAAGACGTATGCACAGCGAGGGAGTGAATGAGTTTGCTGGGGACACTCTCCTCGTTGGAGCAATTCCTTTCTCTAGGAAGGTTGCACCTCAGACCTCTCCAGTTCTTTCTACATCGGAACTGGCATTGTCTTTCTCAAAATCTAGAGTTCTCCTTCAAGATTTCAAGAAAAGTCAAGAAGGACCTCTCTTGGTGGGCGAACCCTCTCAGGTTTGCAGAAGGGATGCCCCTTCACGTACCGAACCCCAACCTAGTGTTGTTTTCCGACGCGTCGGAAACAGGTTGGGGAGCGACGCTCGGCTCAAGAGAAGTGTCAGGCACCTGGAAGGAGGAACAGGTGACCTGACACATCAACAAGAAAGAGCTGATGGCTGTTTGGCTAGCTTTGAAAGCATTCGAGCCCCACGTCCTAGCTTCGACAGTTCAGATAAACTCAGACAACACCACGGCCCTGGCATACATCAGGAAGCAGGGGGGAACTCACTCCTTCTCCCTGTACGAGACAGCAAAAGACCTTCTGCTGTGGGCGGAGGAAAGGAAGATCAGTCTCCTTACCAGATTCGTACAGGGAGAAAGGAACGTCAGAGCAGACCTCCTGAGCAGGAAAGATCAAGTCCTTCCAGCGGAGTGGACACTTCACGCAGATGTTTGCCAGGACCTGTGGAGATTATGGGGCAGGCCTCACATAGACCTCTTCGCCACAGCCAAGAATGCAAGGATAAACAACTACTGCTCTACTATATCAGACCCAATGGCAGTGGCAATAGATGCCTTTCTCCTAGATCGGAAAGGCCTAGACGTATGCATTTCCTCCCTTCAAGATACTGGGAGAAACTCAAGAAGTTTGCAGCATCGGAAGCAGCAAGGATGACGTTGATAGCTCCTTTCTGGCCAGCACAAGTCTGGTTCACAGAGGTACTGGAATGGTTAGTAGACATTTCGAGATCCCTGCCACAGAGGATCGATCTGCTCAGACAACCCCACTTCGACAGGTATCACAGAAACCTCCCCGCTCTCGGTCTGACTGGCTTCAGACTGTCAAAAGTTTGGTCAGAGCGAAAGGGTTTTCTGCAAGAGCTGCAACGGCTATCGCAGTAGCAAGAAGGCCCTCTACCCTTAGAGTCTACCAATCGAAGTGGGACGTCTTTCGGCGTTGGTGTAGGAACCATCACCTTTCCTCTTCCAGTTTCTCTGTGACCCAAATAGCAGACTTCTTACTTTTCCTTAGGGAAAAAGGTGAACTGGCGGTATCAACCATTAAAGGTTATCGTAGCATGCTGGCGGCAGTGTTTAGGCACAGAGACCTAAACATTTCAGAAAACAAAGACCTTCATGACCTAATAAGATCTTTTGAAACATCCAAGAAGGTTTCGTCAGATTCCGAGTTGGAATCTGGATGTAGTGCTTTGTTTCCTTAGGTCCTCTAAGTTTGAGCCGCCTCAGTCTGCCTCTTTTAGAGACCTCACGAGAAAGACACTTTTTCTCATGGCCTTGGCTTCCGCCAAAAGGATTAGTGAGCTCCATGCCCTAGAAGGGAGAGTGGGGTTCAAAGGAGGTGCAGCGATTTGTGCCTTCCTGCCTTCGTTCTTGGCCAAGAATGAAAACCCCTCAAATCCTTGGCCTAGGAGTTTTGAAATCCAAGGTTTATCTGCCCTAGTAGGGGAGGAAGCAGAGAGGTCGCTTTGCCCAGTACGAAGTCTAAAGTTTTATCTTCAGAGGAAGAAGAAACTTAACCCTTAAACGCCGACTGGACATATTTTACGTCGACATTTTTTGTCTCTCGGGTGCCGACTGGACGTATTTTTCTTCGACATACAAAAGTTTTTTTAAAAATTCGTGGAAAAATACTTTTAGGCCTACCAGCCGAAAACTCTTGAATCACTCGCCTTTGGGGATACTGGGAGTTCACGGATCAAGGTGTTGTTTTGTTTACAATCGTTACGCAGGCGCGCAAGCGCGAATTTCTTTCTTGCCGCACTAAAAAGTATCTGTGACACATCTCAGAAATTATTTCGTCACTTTGACATAATTTTTTGCACCATTTTAAATTAGCCGTTTAATGGAGTATTATATATGAAAATGTGCACATTTTTATGTAGAATACAACAAAAAAATACTCATGATTGTAGCTTTTATCAGTTTTGAGATATTTTCATATAAATAACGATAAGTGCCAAAATTTCAACCTTCGGTCAACTTTGACTCTACCGAAATGGTCGAAAAACGCAATTGTAAGCTAATACTCTTATATTTTAGTAATATTCAATCATTTAACTTAATTTTGCAACTAATTGGAAGTCTCTAGCACAATATTTCGATTTATGGTGAATTTATGAAAAAACTTTTTCCTTACGTCCCGCGCGTAACTCTTCCGAAAATAATCAATACATGCGATTGTGGTAATGTTTGCCACAATTTTAAATTAGCCGTTACATAAAGTTTTTATATATGAAAATGTGTGCAATTTCATGCACAATACAACTAAAAACAACCCATGGTTGTAGCTTTTATCAGTTTTGAAATATTTTCATATAAAAAATGATAAGTGACAAATTTTCAACCTTTGGTCAACTTTAACTCTACCGAAATGGTCAAAAAAACGCAATTGTAAGCTAAAACGCTTTATATTCTAGTAATATTCAAGCATTTACCTTCATTTTGCAACAATTGGAAGTCTCTAGCACAATATTTCGATTTATGGTGAATTTATGAAAAAATAACATTTTCTTTACGTCCGCCCCGCGGTAACTCTTTCGAAAAAATCATACGTGCGATTGTGGTAATGTTTGCACCATTTTAAATTAGCCGTTACATAAAGTTTTATATATGAAAATGTGCGCAATTTCATGTATAATACAACAAAAAATAGTTGAGGTTTGTAGCTTTTCTCATTTTCGAATATTTGCATATAAATCACGATAAATAGAAAAAAAACCACGTTCGGTCAAATTTGATTTTACCGAAATGGTCGAAAAACGCATTTGTAAGATAAACTCTTACAGTCTAGTAATATTCAGTCATTTATCTTAATCGTGAAACAAATTCAAAGTCTCTAGCACAATATTTAAATTTATGGTGAATTTTTAAAAAAAACTTTCCTTCCCTCCGCTCATGGATTCTCCGCCACAAATCTCCGAAATTTGTAAGTCCCATTCTCGGAATATTTTCTCCGTTTCATATTAGGCATTTCATAGAGTTTTATATATGAAAATGTGCGCAATTTTATGTAGAATAAAAAAAACGAAAAATATTTGAAAGTTGTAGCTTTTCTTATTTCCGAAATAATTGCATGATATATATTAAAAAAATTCGACATTCGGTCAACTTTAACTCGTCAGATATGGTCGAAAACTGCATTTGTAAGCTAATATTCTTACAGTATAGTAATATTTAATCATTTGTCTTCATTTTGAAAGAAATTGGAAGTCTCTAGGACAATATTTAGATTTATGGTGAATTTTTGAAAAAAATATTTGTTTACGTCCGCGCGTTACGAATTCATGCATTATTTTGTGATAATATTTTCTCTGTGTTGCTTTTATTGTTTTACAATTTGTTATATACCAAAATGATCACAATTTAGTGTACATTACAACGAAAAAAAAAAAGTAACTTGTTACCTTTACCGTTTTGCGCACAGCGCGATTTGAATAGTTATATATGAAATTTAATTTTTGCGCTATCATATATCGCATTATTTATATATGATAATGATAATTTTTTTCATTTCTGATGGTTGCATACTAAACTTCAGGCAATGACAAAAAGAGGAGCCAAAAATGAACTCTTAATCATCAACTCTAAGCGCACTATGATTTTTTGAAAAAAATATTTTTTCCGCTTCCCCGCTCACTCTGAAACGTCTCCGGCACACGGGAGACATTTTTTTTTTACCGCTTCGGCGTTTAAGGGTTAAGGGCAAAGATGATAGCTTTGGTGCTCTGTAAGAGATCCAAGGAGGACTTTATCTAAGAATGCGCTTGCTTTCTTCATCAGAAGCCTGGTGAAAGAAGCACATGTGGCATGTGATGAAAGTCAATTCAAGCTCCTGAAGGTCAAAGCTCATGAAGTAAGAGCTATTGCCACTTCATTGGCTTTCAATAAGAACATGTCGTTAATTAATATTATGAAAGTGACATTCTGGCGTTGCAACTCAGTCTTCGCTAACCACTATCTGAGAGACGTCAAAATTACGTATGAAAAGTGCTTTGCATTAGGCCCATATGTATCGGCGGATTCGGTGCTGGGGCAGGGAGCTGAGACATATCCTTTGTAGTGTATTTTCCCCCTTGTTTAGTTTTTGTAATTTTTGGTTGTTTGAAAGAGCATGCGGGTAGGCATCTCTTTCATGTCGTATGTCTAACAAAGATTAGATTGGTTAGGTGATCGGTTTATGTTTGAGCTCCTTGCTATGATTGTGGTTAGGTTCTGTCATATAAGAGGGCGAATCCCCTTTGACAAGATCCTGCTTGGATTCTATCAAGTAAGCGGATACCAAATTCCTTTGATAGACCCAAAGAGTCTGTCAGCTGTAGGTCACGCCCTCGCTGAAGCTCTTCAGGCAACACAGACTAATAGACAGTAACTATGAAGTCTTCTGCCTAAACAGGTAAGAACCAAAGTTTTATTTTACATCCTACAACAGGTGTTGTTTCCCCTTTTTTCCATGTTAGTATTGCTGTCTCTTTCCCTCCACCAAGGGTGTCAATCGGCTAAGTATATATCTTACAGGAAAGTTCATGTACAAAAATGTTATTGTTAGTATACAATAAGGTTTTGTACATACTTACCTGGCAGATATATACTTAGCTTGCGTCTCTGACGTCACGACAAAATTCAAAACTCGCGGCACACGCGACAGGTAGGTCAGGTGATCTACCTTACCCGCCGCTGGGTGGCGGTTGTATGAACCAAACCCCCTTTCCAGCCAGATTTTCTCTTCCACCTGTCTCCTGAGGGGAGGCTGGGCGGGCCATCAATCGTATATATCTGCCAGGTAAGTATGTACAAAACCTTATTGTATACTAACAATAATATTTTTTACCATATCTGACGAGTTAAATTTGACCGATTGTCGAATTTTTTTATATATTTATTTTATTTGCAATTATTTAGGAAATTAGAAAAGCTACATCCTTCAAATATTTTTTGTTTTATTCTACATGAAATTGCACACATTTTCATATATAAAACTCTATGAAATGCCTAATATGAAATGGAGCAAATATTCCGAGAATGCGATGTACGCATTTCAGAGATTTGTGGCGGAGAATCTGCGAGCGGAGGGAAGGAAAGTTTTTTTTTTAAATTCACCATAAATCTAAATATTGTGCTAGACTTCGAATTTGTTTCAAGATGAAGATAAATGGCTGAATATTACTAGACTATAAGAGTATTAGCTTACAATTGCATTTTTCGACCATTTTGGTAGTGTCAAAGTTGACCGAATGTGGTTTTTTTCTATTTATCGTGATTTATATGCAAAAATCTCAAAAATGAGAGAAGCTACAACCTTCAATTATTTTCAGTTATTCTACATGAAATTGCGCACATTTTCATAAATAAAACTTTATGTAACGGCCAATTTAAAATGGTGCAAACATTACCACAATCGCACGTATGATTTTTTCGGAAGAGTTACCGCGCTGTCGTAAAGAAAATGTTTTTTTCATAAATTCACCATAAATCGAAATATTGTGCTAGAGACTTCCAATTTGTTGAACAATGAAAGTAAATGATTGAATATTACTAGAATATAAGAGTTTTAGCTTACAATTGCGTTTTTCGACCATTTCGGTAGAGGCAAAGGTTACTGAAGGTTGAAAATTTGTCACATCATATTTTGTATGAAAATATTTCAAAACCGATAAAAGCTACAACCATGGGTTGTTTTTAGTTGTACTGTGCATGAAATTGCGCACATTTCCATATATAAGACTATGTAACGGCTAATTTTAAAATGGTGCAAACATTACCACAATCGCATGTATGATTTTTTTCGGAAGAGTTACCGCGCGGACGTAAGGAAAAAGTTTTTTTTATAAATTCACCATAAATCAAAATATTGTGCTAGAGACTTCCAATTTGTTGCAAAAAGAAGGTAAATAATTGAATATTACTAAAATATAAGAGTTTTAGCTTACAATTGCGTTATTCGACCATTTCGGTAGAGTCAAAGTTAACCGAAGGTTGAAATTTTGGCACTTATCGTTATTTATATGAAAATATTTCAAAACTGATAAAAGCTACAATCATGAGTATTTTATTGTTGTATTCTACATAAAAATGCGCCCATTTTAATATATAATACTCCATGTAACGGCTAATTTAAAATGGTGCAAAAATTATGTCAAAGTGACAAAATAATTTCCGAGATGTGTCACAGATACTTTTTAGTGCAGCAAGAAAGAAATTCGCGCTTGCGCGCCTGCGTAACGATTGTAAACACCTTGATCCGTGAACTCCCAGCATCCCCCAAGGCGCATGATTCAAGAGTTTTCGGCTGGTGGGCCTATAAGTATTTTTCCGCGAATTTTAAAAAAACTTTTGTATGGCGATGTAAAATACGTCCAGTCGGCACCTGAGAGACAAAAAATGTTGACGTAAAATACGTCCACTCGGCGTTTAAGGGTTAAAGCTAACGAGTTAATTTTTTTCGTTGTATTGTACACTAAATTGCGATCTTGTTCCGATACGTAATACAAACCATCGGTCCTTTAACAATAGGAAGTAGCTAGCGGCAGCTGGAACGGTCGTAAGCTTCGAACAAGGGGAGAACGGTAGTTAACTGCTTGTGCGATCGTCGCGCGACTGGGAGGTAAACAAACCACTTTTGCTTTCGGCCGTGTGAGGATAGGACGTGCTCGTCATCGCTCTGCCCGCTTTGTCGTTTGCTTTGAGTATCAGCCCTCTTTTTCCTAGTGTAATTGAGAGATATGATTGTAAGTACTTTTACATTTCTTTTTTTCATTGCAATAATGAGTGATCAGAAATGAGATTTCGCCGCGCCCCCCAGTCGCCCGTAGAGTGTGTCCCGGGCTGGAGTGGCGTAAATGCGGCGGATCGATCATTTTGATGTGGATGGATCCACACGAAGTTTGTACTCGTTGTCGGGGCGAGAATGCTCCCGCAACGAGCCATGTGTAACATGGATGAATTGGTCCGAGGCGCAGTGGGTTCTGTACGAGGGCAGGAAGAGACTTAGGCCGCCAAAGAAGTCATCGGAAAGTCCAGTGACTCCTTTGGTAACGGACACTTCGTCTTCTTTCCTGCCCCCCGGCCAGCCCCCACGTTTCGCGCCTTCCCCTGCGTGGGGGGTGGTAGCGGAGTCCTTCTCCTCTCTCGATCCGTCGAGTGTGAGGAGGGCGCCCGCTACCCGACGTCCAGTTGTATTCGGGGTCTTCCGTCCGCTCTGGTTGGGTTCTTTCTGCCCCCCAGGCGCGAGGAAAACCCCTCTGACTAACCCACTGTTGCTTCCGCGGAGGTGTGCCATCAGCGAAAGGACGACCTGGGACAGGTGGGTGGGAGTCGCTGGGACTGCAGGGAGTGCCTATATCCAGGGGTTGGATTCAGCGGTTGGCGGGGTCGGCAGTGGTCACTCATGGTACGGTAACCACTACACTACCACATATCTACCAGCGTATGACATGCCACGCACTTGGTGTATACACCACATGTAATGACGGTGACACCCACGGCTGCAATACACAAACCTATTACTGCCGTACCAAAGAGGACGGTGCCACCGCCACCTGGGTTCTTTGTGTTGCCGACCCGGACTTCCGCTGCCCCAAGAGTACCCCCCTAGACCTGCCGCCAGTGCCGAGAATGACGGTAGCTGCCGACAGGACGCCTGGCTCTCCTGTGGTTCCTGCCGTGCCTGCCGTACCTGTTGCTGTCCCTGCTGCTCCCTTCTTTTTCAGATAATGTGCATGCTGTTCCTGCTGTTCCTGCTGTTCCTGGACCTGTTCCTGTCGTTCCTGCTGTTGGTGGTGCTGTTACAGTCTCAGGTCTTTCCGGACAGGTGCAGTCGGGCCCTGTTGCTTCGGCAACTGCCCCGGCTCCCTCCTGGATGGAAGACCTGACGTCTGTCCTGTGGAGCCTGGCGAAGAAGAAGAGGAAGGTGTCGTCGTCGTCTTCGTCGTCTCTTCGTCGTCTGCTGCCTCCTCTTCCCTTCGACTTCTAAGGCTAAACAGCCGAAAGAAGAAGAAGGCTGCCTCCTCCCCCCCTAAGAAGACTCCTTCGGGATCTTCTAAGGGCCCGTCTCGCTCAGGCGAGTCGGGGAGCTCTTCTGCTGGTCCTCCTGTTCCTTCGGGAACGGGGCCCGTCTCTTCCTCTGCAAAGAAGAAGACGACAGGGACCAGAGGTGTACCAGCCTCGGCTGGTAACGTCCTCACCTGGTGTTAGCGGTCGTCCGCTAAATCAGGTTCCGTCTCGGCCGCTTCTCGTTGCGCGAGAAGTACCGAGTGGACGCTCTTTTCCACGGGAGACCGTCCAGCCAAAGTCATGACGTCCGAGCTCGCTCGCCGTCAAGACAGCAGCGCGGAGCAGAAGACTGGCGAGAGTCGTGCACACGACTCTCGCCAGGCCAGTGGACGCTCTCGCAGCAGCACCAACTGGCTGTCGGGTTGACGTGACGGTCGCTGACCAGCCACGGGTTGAGGCGAGGAAGGGGTCCCCCCCCGCGGCCGTCGGTACCATCCACGGCTGGTACCAGCGGCTCGACGCGCCGAGAGGACTCTGGGCCCGGTCTCGCCGTGGACTAGAGAGCCTAGCAGGTCACCTGACCTCCGCTCCCATCGGGGAACCGGGCGGAGACGGTAAACCAGCAAACAGCTCGCCTGACGCTAGAGATCAGCGTCGACGTTCTCAGCCGAGCCTCTCGCCCCAGGCGAGCGGCAAGGCTAGGCCTGCTGCTCGATCGCCACCCGCGGGTGACGATCAGCAGCAGCCCTCCACGCACGCTGGTCCTGCCAGCGAGCGAGGGGGGTGAGCGTCAGGTCTGCCTCTCCCGTACCTTCAACCTCCTCCGGGCTACACCGGGAGGTAGCGAGGTACCGAGGAGTGATCACGAGGTGGTGCGCGCTCGCGATCCCGCTATGACGCCGTATGGCTTCAGGCACGGTTTTGTTAGGACCGACCAGAACATACGCGCAAGTAGTTGGAGGTGACCGTCAGGGGTCTGCCGCTGTTCCTCCTTCTGAAGGAGGAGTATCACGGGATCTTGTTCTTGCGGGCTGGAGGGACTGGACGGTCCCTACTCCACAAGACGCAGTCACTCCCGAGATACAGAGGAACTTTGCAGAGGTCATTAAGCTGATTCGTCAGCATAATGACCTTGCGGAAGGATCGCCGCTACCACCGGCAGAGCCCACGTCCCGGCTCGAGTCATTTTGGGGTCCTAAGAGGGAACCCAAAAGATGGATGGGTGGGGTTACCGCGATCAGAGCTTGCAGACTCAGTCCTTGGATCAAGTTGAGAATCTCGTCTCAGGACGGGAGGATTCGCTGAAATCCGGACGGTCTTCTAAGCTGCTTCCTCCTCCTCTACAGCGTCAGAGGCGATTCTAACGTGCCTTCGGAAGACCCGATACTGCCGAAACAGGTTAAAACCCGAGTTAGCGAGGCTGACTCCAGGTGTGTCCCTGCAGCAGCTCCTGTCGGAGAACCTCTGGTTCTCGCAGCAGGAGGCACTTGCCCTGGAATCTACCGCTATGGCAAGCGTTCCAGGGAGTTTCTGCTCTCGAAGACGACGCTTCTTTCAGGAGACTGTGCCAGTCTGGAGGAAGAGCGATCTCTTACCTCGCCCATCAGACTGCTAACCTGTGGGCCAACTTGGTTCTTCGACGTAGGGACGCAGTCCTTACCCGAGTGACCAAGGGGGCCGGGCCGTGAGGCGGCACTCGGGCTTCGCAATGGACCAATTAGGAGTTCCCAGCTCTCTTTCCCGGAGAGATGGTGGACGCTGCGGTGGAAAGGCGGCGCACTGATGACAGTGACCGCTTAGTTCCCCAGGCAGTCTCGAAGGTTACTGGGCAATCTCGAGCGACTGCGGCCAAGCCAAAGAGCTTGGCTAGCGCTTCCACGGCGGCGAAGACGGTTGCAAGCCCCGTGTGAAGACTCCTGCTGTTTCGACGTCTGCTAAGGAGGCCGTAATCAGCCCATCCTACCCAACCCATCCTTTCCCCTCCCGGAGGGGTTGGTGGGAAGAAGTCGAAACGAGGAGGGAAACGCTAGGGACTGGGCGTTCCCCCTCACCTGCTGCCGGAAGTGGGGGGGTGCCTGGCGAGCCATTGGGCGACTTGGGCAGCGCTACGGCGCCGAGAACTGGATAGTAGACGTCCTTCGGGAGGGAATAATCTACTACCCTTCGAGTCTCGGCCCCCCCCCCCCCTCATCTCCAAACCGGTCCATCTACAGACCTATGTCCGGGATCATCAAAGGACAACGCTCTTCGACAGGAGATCAAGACCATGCTGGCGAACGAGCTGTAGAAAACTCCGTGGAGGACCAGTCACCGGGCTTTTACAGCCGCCTCTTCCTAGTGGAGAAGGCATCGGGGGGCTGGCGTCCGTGATAGACCTCTCTCCCCTGAACCGCTTCGTTCGCGCACGACGCGGTTCACTGATGGAGTCGGCACGCTCGGTGCTCGACTCGATCAGGGGGTGGGAACGATTTCATGCTTTCAGTGGACTTGAGGGACGCGTATTTTCAAATACCCATCCATCAGTCCTCCAGAAAGTACCTCCGCTTCATCTTCGACGGGACGGTGTACCAATCAGGGCACTTTGTTTCGGTCTCTTTCAACCGCCCCACAGGTGTTCACCGCGAGTGTTCACTCTGGTGTCAGCTTGGGCCCATTCGCACGGGATACGTCTTCTGAGGTATCTCGACGATTGGCTAGTCCTGGCGAGCTCCCGCTCGCAGTTGCTGCAGGACAGAGATCGACTCCTCAAGTTTTGTCACGATCTGGGGATCCGTGATAAACTACGAGAAGTCCGATCTCGAACCCAAGCAGAAGATGAAGTACCTGGGTATGCGATAGACACGGTAGCAGGGCAGGTTCTTTCCCCGCAGACCTTTGCGTATCAGCAAATTCAGGGAGGCAGCCGGCCGGTTCCTGTCTCGGCCAGGAACAGGCAGCACAGCAATGGCAAGTCGTGATCGGCCATCTGTCGTCACTCGAGAAGTTAGTCCCTCACGGGCGTCTTCACCTGCGGTCTCTCCAGTGGAGGCTAAGGGAGAGTTGGTCTCAGGCCAAGGATCCTCCTTACTTTCCCGTGGCTCTCACGGACAAGGTGAGGCAGGACCTAGCCTGGTGGCTCGACGACAAGAACCTCTTAAGAGGAGTGCCCACTACGCACTCCCCCCCCACGGAGATGCTTCTGTTCTCAGACGCATCGACCAAGGGATGGGGCGCACACCTGGAGGAGTTGCTGACTGCAGGTGTGTGGGACCATCACGAAAAGCACCTTCACTCATGTCCTGGAACTCAAGGCGGCGTCAACGCTCTCCGAGAATTTTAGGACCGCTTGGTGGGACACTCAGTGGTGTTGATGTGCGACAACACCACAGTAGTGGCATATGTCAACAAGCAGGGGGGGCTAGTGTCTCTTCCGCTCCATCAGTTGACGGTGCAGGTGCACGAGTGGGCCACGGCTCACTCGATAGAGCTGTCAGCACGCTACATTCCAGGCAAGAGGAATGTAGTAGCGGACAAGCTCAGCCGTCGGGTATCAGGTGATAGGGACCGAATGGTCTCTACACCAGGACGTGGCGGAAAGGCTCTTCAACCTGTGGGGGCGATCCGGTCGTAGACCTGTTTCGCCACCCGGCACAACAGCAAAACTTCAGGTTTTCTTTTCAGCCGTGCCGGACCCATGGGCAGCTGCAGAGGACGCTCTCCAACAACCCCTGGGACAACCTCTTCGCGTACGCCTTTCCTCCCTTCTGTCTGATTCGGAAAGTGATCAGTCGAGCGCTGGTCACTCCCAATCTCAGAATGATCCTGGTGGCTCCCGCCGTTTGGTATCCGGACCTGCTGGCTCTTCTTGCGGACGCACCGAGAGAGCTACCCAATTGGCACAACCTTCTAGCCCAGCCACACGTAGAACGGTACCACCAAGCAGTCCAGTCCCTTCAACTTCACGGCTGGCTGTTATCCACCATCTCTTGCGAACGAGAGGCTTTTCTCGTAGCGCAGCAACAGAGATGGCTGGACACGTCCGACAGTCCTCTGCAGCTGTGTACCAGGGGAAGTGGGCCGTCTTCTGTGGTTGGTGTCGTAGACAGGGTCTGTCTCCTCTCAGAGCCACTCTTCAGCAGGTAGCGGATTTCCTCGTGTTTCTTCGCCGAGAGAAGCTCCTCTCAGTACCCACAGTTAAAGGATATAGAGCCGCCCTGGCTCTCGTCCTAAAACTGAGGGGACTGGACATCTCGAACTTGTTCGAGATCTCCTTGCTAATGAGGAGCTTCGAAAGGTCTTGCCCACCCAGGGAACTCAGGCCCCCTGCGTGGGATGTGACTCTCGTCCTTAGGAGTTTGACTCGAAGACCCTTCGAGCCACTCCGAGAGTCGTCAGACAGGGATCTGACCCTCAAGACCCTCTTCTTGCTGGCCCTGGCATCGGCGAAGAGAGTAGGGGAACTACATGGTCTTTCTTATGATGTTAAACACACCAGAGGCTGGGATCTGTGACGCTCGATTTCGTCCCGAACTTCGTAGCCAATACTCAGAATCCGTCGATCCCTGACGACAGGTTCGAGTCTTTCACAATCCCCTCCCTTCTGGACTTCACCGATAACGATGCGGATGAATGCTGCTTTGTCCTGTGAGGGCGCTACGGCGCTATCTGAAGAGAACTCGACACCTCAGGCCTGAGTGTCGACGCCTCTTCGTTAGCACTGGGGTTACCAAGAAAGAAGTTTCCAAGAACACGCTTTCTTTCTGGCTGCGTGAGGTGATCAGGAGAGCGTACGAGGCTGATGGTAGCGACGACATCCGTACGCTCCGACCGAGAGCCCACGAAGTCAGAGGTATCGGACCCTCCTTAGCGTTCCGTAAGAACTTCTCCGTGGCGCAGGTCCTGAAGGCGGGTGTCTGGGCCAACCATACCACCTTCACGTCCTTCTACCTATTCGGGATATTGCCCACAAGTCCTTGGATACTTTTTTCCTTGGACCTGTGGTGGCTGCTCAACACGTTGTGTAAGCTTACCAGCACCCGAGCAGGCAGAACAGCATCGATTCCTGGTATGACTGGGAGAATGAATGTGCGAATGAGTGTGTGACTGGCTTCTCTTCACATCTTTTCTCTACCTCTTACCTGTGGGCAGAGGGATACGGTCATTACCACGCTGGAAGGGAGTCGGATGCAGGTAAGCTACTCGACCGAGCTCCATCCTATCTCTTTAAAATTAGAGATGGAGGGTGTATATCCACCACTTTCTCCAACAAGGGGGAGGAAGTGGATGCCTACATGAGACAAACCCATTACTTTATATTTGCTCATGTACAGGAAAAAGTTTCTTACAATGCTGGTACGAAGAGATACGCTTGCCTCTCTCTTAGTACTCGGCCCAGAGGTCTGACCATTGATCCTGCGGTGCACACCCCGATCAATCGGACAGAGGCTTGGATCCCTCCCTCGCTCTTACGACCAGGGAGGCATTCCAGGGATGGACGAAACACCAGTCTGTTCATCAAAGACTCAGATCCTCCCACCAAGAAGTGAGTCTTCCTATTGTTAAAGGACCGATGGTTTGTATTACGTATCGGAACAAATGACAATTTGTCGAAAATTGCATTTTTCCTAACTATACAAACCTGAGGTCCTTTACATATAGTCCCTCCTCATGCCACCCCTCACTCTGGCTATTTTGCATGGGCCAAAAGCAAAAGTGATTTGTTTACCTCCCAGTTGCGCGGCGCGCGACGATCGGACAAGCAGTTAACTACCGTTCTCCCCTTGTTCGAAGCTTACGACCGTTCCAGCTGCCGCTAGCTACTTCCTATTGTTAAAGGACCTCAGGTTTGTATAGTTAGGAAAAATGCAATTTTCGACAAATTGTCATATTTTGGTATATGACTCATTGTAAAACGATCAAAGCAACACAGAGAAAATATTATCACAAAATGATGCATGAATTCGTAACGCGCGGATGTAAATTTTTATTTTTTTATTTTTTCTTTCTAAAATTCACCATAAATCTAAATATTGTTCTAGAGACTTCCAATTTGTTTCAAAATGAAGGTAAATGATTGAATATTACTATTCTGTAAGAGTTTTAGCTTACAATTGCAGTTTTCGACCATTTGGGACTAGTTAAAGTTTGACGAATGTCAAATTATTTTATATATTTTTATTTATATGCAAATATTTCAAAAATGAGAAAAGCTACATCCTTCAATTATTTTTGTTTATTCTAAATGAAATTGCGCACATTTTCATATATAAAACTATGAAACGCCTAATATGAAACGGAGAAAATGTTATGAGAATGCAACGTACGCATTTCTTAGATTTGCGGCGGAGAATCCGCACGCGTGGGGAAGGAAAAAGTTTTTTTTAAAAAATTCACCATAAATCTAAATATTGTGCTAGAGACTTTGAATTTGTTTCAAAATGAAGATAAATGACTGAATATTACTAGTCTGTAAGAGTTTTAGCTTAAAATTGCGTTAGGTCAAAGTTGACCGAACGTGGTTTTTTTCTATATCGTGATTTATATGCAAATATTTTTAAAATGAGAAAAGCTACAACGTTCAATTATATTTTGTTGTATTCTACATAAAATTGCGCACATTTTCATATATAAAACTATGAAACGGAGCAAATATTACGAGAATGCGACGTATGCATTTCAGAGATTTGCGGTGGAGAATCCGCGCCCGGAGGGAAGGAACAAGTTTTTTTTCATAAATTCACCATAAATCTAAATATTGTGCTAGAGACTTTAAATTTGTTTCAAAATGAAGATAAATGACTGAATATTACTAGACTGTAAGAGGTTTAGCTTACAATTGCGTATTTTGACTATTTTGGTAGAGTCGAAGTTGACCGAACGTGGTTTTTTTCTATTAATCGTGATTTATATGCAAATATTTTGAAAATGAGAAAAGCTACAACCTTCAATTATTTTTTGTTGTATTCTACATGAAATTGTGCACATTTTCTTATATAAAACTATGTAACGGCTAATTTAAAAGGGTGCAAACATTTTGACAATCGGACGAAAAAATTTCTGATTTTTTTTTTTGGAAGAGTTACCGTGCCGACATAAGGAGTTTTTTGTTTTGTTTTTTTCTTAAATTCACCATAAATCGAAATATTGTGCTAGAGACTTCCAATTTGTTGGAAAATAAAGGTAAATGATTGAATATTACTAGAATGTAAGAGTTTTAGCTTAAAATTCCGTTCTTCGACCATTTCGGTCTAGTCATAGTTGACCGAAGGTTGAAATTTTGGCTCATCGTTATTTATATGAAAATATTTCAAAACTGTAAAAGCTACAACCATGGATTGTTTTTCGTTGTATTCTACATGAAATTGCGCACATTTCCATATATAAAACTTTATGTAACAGCTAATTTAAAATGGTGCAAACATTACGACAATCGGATAAAAAAAATTATGATTTTTCCGGAAAGTTACCGCGCCGATGTTAGGAAAAAGTTTTTTCGTAAATTCACCATAAATCGAAATATTGTGCTAGAGACTTCCAATTTGTTGCAAAATGAAGATAAATGATTGAATATTACTAAAATATAAGAGTTTTAGCTTACAATTGCGTTTTTCTACCATTTCGGTAGAGTCAAAGTTAACCGAAGTTTGAAATTTTGGCACTTATCGTTATTTATATGAAAATATTTCAAAACTGATAAAAGCTACAATCATGAGTATTTTATTGTTGTATTCTACATAAAAATGCGCACATTTTCATATATAACTACATGTACTCCTTGTAACAGCTAATATAAAATGGTGCAAAAATTATGTCAAAGTGACAAAATAATTTCCGAGATGTGTCGCTGATGTTTTCTGGGCTCAGCCCTAGTCGCTTCGTGAAATATCCTTTTAGTTTATATTTCTAAGGTAAATATTGCTAACATTACCAGAGAAAAACTAAAATGGGATGTCAGAGTATTCTGACTCGCTCACCCTATATAAAGAGGGTGTCGGTATGGTTTCTGGGGCGAGTGAAACCACTACATGGGCCTCTTGTCATTTAGATCTCTCCTTCACAAAATCCTCCTGCTAGAGAGAGCTGATACACAGCCCACACCAGTAACTACTACTACCAGCGCTCCCACGCCAACACGAGCGCCTCTAGCGGCCATCCTTTTCGTTAGCAGCATCCCGCACACACATGTTTTTTCTCGCTGTGCTTTTGTGCTTCCGTTTCTGGATTTATCTTTCACCATGGAGCTCCAAGCCATCGCTGCAGCTAAGTTAAGTACTGCCTAAGTGTTTCACGTATTTTTAGCCAGCTAGGGCCTGTTTTACCGCTTTTATTTAGGTTATATGACGGTACCCTCTGCGACATGGCTACAGGCTCGCCTCGTGTGTTTCATTATTCAAGCTTCTTCGGTCTCCCATACCGTTGTAGCTATGACTGTGCAGTATTTATGATTATATTTTCATGTGGTGCAAGATGTGCTCTTCTTTTTATTATGGGAATCAAGCTCGATTGAGTTTATGCCTTGTTACCTTAGCTCAGCGTTCATGCATGCATGTACCTTTGTCTAGGTCTGTTAGGCATTTGAGGACATGTGTCCTTCTCTTTTTAGTCCTACTACCCTGGCCGTCGCCCTCCGTTCTTATGTATCGGCAGAGGCCAGCTCCCGAGTAGTTAGGTGCCCTCCCTCCCAGGTCGGTGAACCTAGCTTCTCTAGGACATTACTTTCTCTATTACTAATGGTTCCTTTCCTTTCTGCTATGATAACTATGCTTATTTTGTGTTGCATGCTTGAGACGGTTAGAGGTAGCCTAGGCTATCTCAGTTCGCCTGGTCTATCCGACCGCGTGGCCCTACCACGTTCACGGTGAACCAGGCGATCGCCAAGGAGACGGTCATCTTCAGCCGGGATCAGGCTCAAAGAGAGTGGCTGAGGAGCTTGGAAGATTGGGACTGCACCAATACCAAGCTGCAAGCCTTCAAGAGCCCCTTTACTATCTTTGTGGCGGACGGGGAAACCCACATTCCATTCACCACAAAGTTAGCGGAGTTGACTCTTCAGGCCGCCATGAAAGGTGAGCCTATGCCTCAACTCCGAGTAACAGAGCCCACATCCCTTCTCCTTCCAGGCACCGAAGATCTTTGGACGGATCTCCCAGCCACGTTCACAGTAGGGAAACTCAAGCCAGGTTGAGCAATAACACAATTTAGAGAGAGGCTTCCCAGGGTCCCAGACAATCTTATTCAGGCTGAATTTGATGCTAGGACCAGGCTAGGGAGGACCTTAAATGCCCTAGTAATGACAGAGGTTGCGGCAGTAACCTACGGCAGGGGACCTCTTTTCAAATTGCTGGCTAAGGCACAGACACACCGTGCAGTGTGATCTGTACGACTTCACAATCGCAAGACGCAATTGCAGAAAACACGTGCTGCAAGAGGCGGCCATTCGCCATGAACCCAATAAGTTGCTCGCGGCTTCCATATGGGGTGCTGACCTCTTTCCTGAAGCGTTGGTCAATGAGGTTCAGCACGAGGCGACAAGGCTGAATCAGAGGCTTAAGGTCCGTTGGGGACTTTCAAGTAAGAGGAAGCCTGAACCTACTTCCTCTACTTCAAAGAAGTTGAAAAAGCCTAGGAAATTCCAACCTTTCCAGGCTACCCAACAGCAGCAGGTGGTACAGGCAGTACCGGTCTCCCAGGTGGCACAACCCTCCACCTCGAAGAGTCAGTCTCAGCAATTCCTCCTACTGACTCCCCAGAACCAGCCTTCTACCTCTTTTGCAGTGTCACCGGCCTTCAACCCAGTCTTTGAAGGCCAAGCGTTCCAACCCTTTATTAGGTTTGGAAGAGGCAGTAGGGCTAGGGGTGCATTTCGCCAGAGGGGCGGCGGAAGAACACCTAGCAGAGGCAAACACTTTCGGGGAGGACGTGGGTCACGGCCTGCCCCAAGTCAGTGAGGATCCTCAGGTAGGAGGGAGACTGTTCCTCTATCGCCACAGATGGGGATTCAGCAATTGGGCACAGAGCATTTTGTCCAAAGGACTGGGATGGAGCTGGATCAAGGGCCCTCCTCCATCCAAGACCTTCCTTCAACGGCCAACATCGGAATTGACGGAGTATGCTCAAGAACTCCTTCAGAAAGGAGTAATTTAAAAAATAAATTTCATACATTCAAACTTACCTGTCAGATATATACATAGCTATCGACTCCGTCGTTCCCGACAGAATTTCAAATTTCGCGGCACTCGTACAGGTAGGTCAGGTGATCTACCGCCTGCTCTGGGTGGCAGGGCTAGGAACTATTCCCGTTTTCTAATCATAATCTCTCTGTCGCCGGCTGTATCAACATTGTTGTTACTTCCTCCTGACTAGAATTCCGTTTTTTTCGCAAAGCTTTTGATCATCTATCGCTGATATTGGTGACGTACTTGGATCGTTGTTTGGCATTCGCTATCGTGGACTGTTTTTTGGACTTGGTTTTTGGATTTTGTGAATATGTCTGATTCTAGTGTTAGTTTCAGAGTGTGTGTGAATGAGGGCTGTAAGGTGAGGATTCCGAAAGCTTCGGTAGATCCTCACACTAGTTGTAGAAGGGTGTAGAATGGTTGAATGTTCAATTGAGAATACGTGTAATGAGTGCGAGAATCTGAGTGCACAAGAGTGGAAGAATCTAGCTTCTTACTTGAAGAAGTTAGAGAGAGATAGAGAGAGGAAGAAAACCCATAGAAGGTCTGCCTCTCATGATCTACTTTCTAGCTCTGTAGCTTCTTCCTATGATGATAATGAACATTCTGTTTCAGCCCGTTCACAAATGGCTAATCCCTCTAGTTCGGCTTCGGAAAATAGCAGAACTTAGAGCTTGTCCCTTCAGAAAATGCAGGAAAAAGTCGCAGCATTGGAAGGTAAGCAAAGTGAATGTGCAGTGATATTAGTGTTCCCCAGTGTAGTGGAGGGGGTGGGGGCGGTGGTCGTCTCTGCGACGCTCCCAGGCCTAGACCTCTTCCAAGCTCCCTGGCCCGGAGGAGAAGGAAAGTCGAAAGCCGTACGGGGTTGGTGGAGAATCCCCAACGATCAGGCGTCCCTTCGGCAGAATCGATCGTATCGACTGCTAAAGACCGCTATAAGAGGGTCCTACGAGAGTGCTTTTCGTCGTCGAGTTCGCCTTCTCCGAGAAGAGGGTGGAAGGAGTCGAATCTTTCCCGTCCTTTGAAGAGGAGTATGCAAGAGCCTGCCAGGCGCCAGGCGCCTGCGGAACATGAGATCAATTCGAGTCCCGAGCGCTTCTCAGAAGGAGGAGCGCCTTCGGTAGTAAAGAGGGCGAGAATACGGTCAGACTCTGAGAATGGAGGAGATCCTAGAGCGCCCTTCCAGATCTCCCTCTCCTAAATCGGAAGATTCCTCAACCAAGAGAATCTTGAAGAATATGCAAGAGCAATTAGCCTTGCTAGTAGGAACTCGTTATAAGGAGCCTACTCGTAAGAAGGATGATAGGCTTCCTATTAAAAGATCGAAAGAACTATCTCCTGCCAGGCGAGACGCATCCCTCAGGGGAGTTGTCGCTCAGGCGGCCATCTCTGGGGGGGGCGGTGCGCTAGACAGGCGAGAGGTAGGAAAGGAAGCTACTCCTGTCAAGAGTAGGGCGCCAACCAGAAGCCAGACTCCGAGTAGGCGTAACGAGCCAGGACAACATTCAAGATCTTCAATCAAGCACCAAGAGCTGATGAAGAGGAAGATCCTGTTAGGAGTAGAGCACTTATAAGACGGAAAGCTCCTACGTCAAACATCAGACGGATACTCTCCCAAGCACCAGGAGTATTCTGAACTGGTTACTCCTCCCAGGCGCCAGGAGTATTACGAAGCTTATACTCCTCCCAGGCGCCAGGAATATGCGGAACTTAATACTCCTACCACGCGCCAGGAGTATTATGAACAGAATGCGCCTACTAAAAACATGGAGCATTCGAGGCGCTTTGCGCCTGCCAGGCGCCAGGCGCCTCTGAAAGCCAGGAGTATTCGAGGCGCTCTGCGCCTGCCAGGCGCCAGGCGCCTGATGAAAATGCGCCTGCCAGGCGCCAGGCGCCTGATGAAATGCGCCTGCCAGGCGCCAGCGCCGATGAATGAAAATGCGCCTGCCAGGCGCCAGGCGCCTGATGAAAATGCGCCTGCCAGGCGCCATGCGCCTGCTGAAAGTGAACCTGACACTCGTAAGAGAGTAAGAGAGGAGTCAGTAGAAAGGAGAGAACCTTCTCCTTCCGAGTCTCTTAACCCAGAAGATGCCTCGGAGGACGAAATGAAAGGATCTTCTAATTATAAAGTCCTTTCGTCCCTGCTGTTGGAGGAATATGGAGACTCTTTGACACCAGCTGCTCCTCCTTCGCCACGTTCGCAGTTTTCGAGCACGAAACCACTCAAGTCCTCCTCTTTCCTCAAAATGAAGCCTGCCATTTCTATGAGGAGAGCGCTACAATCTCTTGACTCCTGGTTCAAGAAGAAGAAGGAGTTAGGAAGGGACGGGTCTTTTGTATGCCTACCCGTCAAACTTTACAGGAAGGAGAGGAATTTGGTACGAAACGGGAGAGGATATAGGATTGTCTCTGTCCGTTTTCAGCCGAATCAGATTTCTCGAGTTGGTGATTCGTCTAGAAGGCACGACCTTGAATGCAGCAAAGGTTACATGGGGCTTTCGGAAACGGACCACCTCATCAAGAGTCTATTTCGCACCCTAGAAGTTTTTAACTTCTTAGATTGGTCCCTTGGGGTTCTGGCCAAGAAATCTCAAGAAAATGAACAACTCGACCCAGAAACCCTGAATTGTATCCTAGGTAGCATGCATTGATAAGGCTGTTCAGGATGGATCAGCTGAGGTATGCTCGCTATATGGTGCAGGAGTGTTAAAGAAAAGAGCGGTGCACAGTGCTTTCCTCACAAAGGCCGTCTCGCATTCGCAGAGAGCCGCCTTATTGTTTGCGCCTCTCTCTGAACACCTTTTTCCATCGCAGTTGGTGAAGGACATCGCGCATTCTCTGGCGGAAAAGGCCACCCAGGATCTCCTTAGACAATCATCAAGGAAGAGTAGGCCTGTGGCTAGTGAGGAGAAGAAAGTGGCTCACCCAGCTCAGAAACAGCCCTTTCGAGGAGGTCTTCCACTAGACCGATCGCCAGAAGGAAGTCAACCGATAAGAGGGGTAGGTCTTCCTTCCGTTGCCTTTAAGAAAGGGAAGTGAGAGTTTCCGTCCTCCAGACACCCGTAGGAGCCAGGCTACAGTATTTTGTGAAAGCCTGGGAAAGACTTAGGAGCCAACACTTGGACGATGTCGATCATCAGAAGGGGTATCGCATCCCATTCAAGGACATTCCTCCCTTGACAACATCTCCGAGGGAATTGTCCGCCAGATACAGGGACCAGATGATGACGGACACTCTTCGGCAAATGGTGGAACAGATGTGGGAAAAAAGGGCAATAGAACTTGTACTGGATTGCAACTCCCCGGGGTTTTACAACCGCTTGTTTCTTGTAACAAAAGCCTCGGGGGGATGGAGACCGGTACTGGACGTAAGTGCGCTGAACAAATTTGTCGAACAAACAGAAGTTCAGCATGGAAAAACGTCTGCCTCAGCCCTTGCAGCACTACGGCAAGGGGATTGGATGGTGTCCATAGACCTTCAGGACGCATACTTCCACATCCCGATCCACCATTCGTCGAGGAAGTACCTTCGATTTTATGTTCGAAGGTCAGAAATTATCAGTTCAGGGCCCTGTGTTTCGGCCTGTCCACGGCTCCTCAAGTCTTCACAGACGTGATGAAAAATGTAGCGAGACACCTACACTTGAAAGGGATAAATGTCTCAATGTACCTGGACGACTGGCTCATCAGAGCCAGGTCTCAAAAGCAGTGTTTGGAGGACCTGTTAATAACACTGGAGTTGACAAAGTCTTTGGGACTGATCGTGAACCTCGAGAAGTCTCAGATGATCCCCACAGCCAGAACGTGGTTTATCTGGGGATTCAGATGGATTCTCGGGGTTTTCGAGCTTTTCCATCGCAAGAAAGACTAAAGAAAGGCTGTGCCACAGTATCGAACTTTCTAGGGAAAGAGCGCACTTCGGCGAGGGAATGGCTGAGCCTTCTGGGAACCCTTTCCTCGCTCGAACAGTTCTTTCTCCTAGGGAGATTACATCTTCGACCGCTTCAGGTCTTCCTAAGAAGAAGTTGGAGTTGGAAGACAGGTCAGCTATCGGATACGTTTCCAATATCGGAAGAAATAAAACACCATTTGAAGTGGTGGTTGCTTCCACTAAAGGAAAACAAAGGAGTGTCCCTGCAAGTACGGAACCCAAGCCTGACATTGTTTTCAGACGCCTCGGAGGCGGGCTGGGGTGCAAACATTGGGACCCAGAGAAGTGTCAGGCACCTGGTCGGCAGAACAGGTGTCATGGCACATAAATTGCAAAGAGCTCTTAGCAATTCACCTGGCGCTAAAGAGCTTCGAACACTTAGTCAGAGACAAAGTCGTGCAGATAAATTCGGACAATACGACAGCTCTGGCTTATGTCAAGAAGCAAGGAGGGACGCACTCTTTTGCTCTGTACGAGCTGGCACGGGATCTACTGATTTGGGCGAACCAAAGGAATGTAATTCTTCTAACAAGGTTTGTTCAAGGGGAGAGGAATGTGAGAGCGGACAGACTGAGCAGGAGATTCCAGGTCCTTCCCACAGAATGGACACTCCACTCAGAAGTCTGTCAGAGCCTCTGGCGGCTTTGGGGGAAGCCTCAAATAGATCTTTTCGCCACATTCCTCTCCAAAAGGATAGATACATTTTGTGCCCTGGTGGAGGATCCCCGAGCTTATGCAACAGACGCCTTTCTCCTGGACTGGTCAGGAATAGACGTTTACGCTTTTCCCCCGTTCAAGATTCTGGGGGAAGTAGTCAGAAAATTCGTGGCATCCGAAGGAACCAAGATGACTCTGATCGCTCCGTATTGGCCAGCTCAAATCTGGTTCACAGAGGTGATGGAATGGACAGTGGACTTCCCCAGATCTCTTCCAAACAGAATAGATCTGCTCAAAACAACCCCACTTCGAGAGGTACCATCAAAATCTACCCGCTCTTGCTCTGACTGCCTTTCGACTATCGAAAGACTCGTCAGAGCGAGAGGTTTTCTCGCAGGCAGCAAATGCAATTGCTAGAGCCCGCAGATCATCTACGAGACGAGTGTACCAATCGAAGTGGGAAGTTTTCAGAAACTGGTGTAGGTCGAAGAAGCTGTCCTCTTCCAGTACCTCTGTGACCGAAATTGCAGATTTCCTTCTGTTTCTTAGACAAGAGTCGCATCTCTCGGTACCAACTATTAAGGGGTACAGGAGTATGCTCTCAGCAGTCTTTAGAAACAGAGGATTAGATCTAACGAATGACAAGGATTTGCACGACCCTCATTCGTTCATTCGAAACATCTAAATCACGCGAACCTAAGGTTCCAAGCTGGAACTTAGATGTGGTTCTTAAATTTCTTTCTTCATCAGATGAATTCGAACCACTTCACACTGCTTCGTTCCGTAATATCACGAGAAAGTGTTTGTTTCTGATGTCTCTTGCAACGGCAAAAAGAATCAGTGAGTTGCACGCCCTTGAATCAAGAGTTGGCTTCAAAGGAGACTCAGCAATTTGTTCATTTCAGTCCCTTTTTTCTGGCCAAAAATGAAAACCCTTCGAATCCCTGGCCCAGGAGCTTCGAAGTTAAAGGACTTTCTAGCTTGGTGGGTCAGAGAGGCAGAAAGATCCCTGTGCCCAGTTAGAGCTCTAAAATTTTATCTGGACAGGAAGAAGCAGTTGGGGGGTTTCGCAGAAAAGTCTTTGGTGCTCAGTGAAAGACCCCAAGAGAGCAATGTCTAAGAACGCATAGCCTCTTTGTGAGAAGTGTTATCACAGAGGCTCATAAGAAGTGTCCAGATGATTCGTTTAATCTCCTAAGAGTGGGAGCCCACGAAGTTAGAGCAATCGCAACCTCGGTGGCGTTCCAAAGAAATATGTCACTAAAGAACATTTTGGATACAACTTATTGGAGATGCAACTCTGTGTTTGCATCCCATTATTTAAAAGACGTACGAGTTACGTATGATAAATGCTTTTCGTTAGGTCCGGTTTGTGTCAGCACAGGACGGTGTTCTGGGTAAACAGGGAGAAAGCACCAATCCTTAAAATTATGTACGTAACCCTCTTGTCGGATGTGTTCTCAGGTTTTCGGTGGATGGGAGTGTCAGTTGTCGCACAGGCGGCCTTCACTTCTCTTTATTTGAAATCGAGTGACATCTGACTATTAGAGGGTACAAAAATTTGTTATTTTTGTATGTATGATTTTCGAGTTTTGGTTGGTTGTTTTGCAAAGAGTTTGGGGATAACTCTAGGCAATCTTAGAACTAACACGGGTTAGGATCGGGTGATCGGGATTGGTTGTGTGCTCCTTAAAATTAGTGCGTGTTGGCATATAAGCG
Source organism: Macrobrachium nipponense (assembly GCF_015104395.2). Classification (NCBI taxonomy): domain Eukaryota; kingdom Metazoa; phylum Arthropoda; class Malacostraca; order Decapoda; family Palaemonidae; genus Macrobrachium; species Macrobrachium nipponense. Next base: position 72,673,266 of record NC_061091.1, on the reverse strand, counting down.
GATGTGCTCCCATTGTCAAACGCCATTTAGGATTCTGTCGAGTAAGTGGAAGAGACCCCATCGACAGATCCACAAGAATTCTTGGCCACAGATCGCTATCTCGCTAAGGTTCTTGAGATGAAGCAGACTCCTAGGCAGTAGCCACGAAGTCTTCCATCTAAGAAGGTAGGAACTAAGGTTTATTTATACCTACAACATATGTTTTGTTTACGCCTGTCTAGTCAGTTAGTTAGCTGTCTCTTGCCCTCCCCACCAAAGGGTGTCAATCAGCTATGTATATATCTGACAGGTAAGTTGAATGTATGAAAATGACATTGTTATGATACAATAAAGTTTCATACATAATTACCTGCAAGTATATACAATTGAAGACCCACCCAGCTCTCCCCGCAGGAGACAGGTGGAAGAGAGATTATGATTAGAAAACGGGAATAGTTCCTAGCCCTGCCACCCAGAGCAGGGCGGGGTAGATCACCTGACCTACCTGTAGCGAGTGCCGCGAAATTTGAAATTCTGTCGGGAACGACGGAGTCGATAGCTATGTATATATCTGCCAGGTAAGTATGTATGAAACTTTATTGTATCATAACAATGTCATCTTTCTTTTTATATCGACATACCATACGTCCAATCGGCACCCAACAGACAATTTATGTCGACGTATAATACGTCCAATCGGCGTTTAAGGTTTAATTGTTTATTGGTCAATTTAGCTTTATTATAAAATTTACTGTGGTGGTTTTTGTAGGGCTTTGAACGAATTAGGCAATTTACTACATGTAAATTGCCTAATTCGAAAAAATCAGGTTATGAAGGCCTCTTTGGAATAGATTAATTTCGTAACCTGAGGCACTACTGTACTAATGTTCCTCTTATCTGTACTCCTGTTTCTATTGTCTCTCATTCCTAGTCTTCCAGCTGTACCACCTACTCCTATAACCCGTAAGGCTACCAGGCTTCTGACCCAGACCCCATCACCAGTCTTGAATCAAGGTGTGACCAAAAGTTTGGTCTAGTAGTGAGTACTGAGGCTCAGTTAAGGACATCTGTTAGATTCCTATTGGACAGTGTGAATGATATGAGTGTCAGTGAAGTGTTAGTTGAGGAGCTGGCTGCTCGTCCCGCCGATTCACCTAGGCAAGGAGACCGCTGGTCCAGACCTGCAGCTCGATCACCACCGTGGGTCTGTGATCGCTTGCAGTCCTCCCCTGGCACTTCTCCGCAAGGAGACCGCTGATCCAGACCTGCAGCCCGATTACCACAGTGGGTTGGCGATCGCCTGCATTTCTCCCAGCCTACTGGTTCTGCTAGTAGGCAGGGTAGGAGCATCAGGTCTCCCTCACCTGTTTCTTCAACCTCCTCGGGCTACACCGGGAGGAACGAGGTGAACAGGAGTGACCGTGATGAATGCACTTCTTACGGTCTGGCCACCAGCCTGGTTCGGTCTTAGGACCAAACAGATCATATGCTCAAGTGGTTGGGGGAGATCATGGGGGCTGGCAAGGACGATGACGCTTTCCTAGACTCACGGAGTGACCATCACCGCTGTTCACGTGATGGTCCTGCTGGACCTTGCACGCAGAGACCGGTGTGGGCTCCCCCTTCAGTCCTCTTGAGAGGTTCGGCCTCGACGAAGACTGGGACGTGTCGGAGGATGGTATCGGCTCTCTCCTGTCAGGTGCACGCTCAGCCCCACCCAGACGACGGTCACGGTGGCGGCAGGCGTTTTGCCTACAGTATGAGTTTCGTAACCCTCCTCGGGAAAAAGTTTTCTCCGGACGTTCCTTGATTTCTACGGGAATCGGGAGGACCACCATCCGATGATCGTCTGACAAAATTTTTTTTGGGGGGGGGGTTGTTCACCGAGCGCTTAAAATTCTTCGGAATTTCTATCACTCTCCGAGTGATTTTGTCTTTTAATGATCTGCAAACACTTGGGCGAGACCATGGTCCAGAGTAGGTGAGACAAGAATTTCTGATAATTTTTACTACAATAATAAGGAATCTCGCCGAATGCTCGAATTCCTTGGAATTTCTGGTGTCTCTGTAGTGTTTTGGTTTTCCTGTAATTTCCAAACACACTGTCGAGACACATTCTCGGTAATTGTTGTTACGAACTCAGGAGTCTCGCTAAGCCATTAATTCCTGGAATTTCTAGCATTCGAAGGAAGTACTGCTGCTGAAGGAAGAATATCTCGGGAGGGGCTCAGCCTGGATGGACCTGACGGTCCGTCACCTCAGTAGGTGGTCACCCCTGGGATAGAGAAGAACGGGCAATAACAGTCAGTCCTCCTTTCTTTTTTTCCCTTTTATTTCTTGGTTATACCAGAATGAAACAAAGAAATAAGAGGAATTTGGTGGAGTTTACTCCTCGTAATTTGAACCCGAGAGACTGTTTTTGGTCAATCCGTTTAGGATGGATAGCACCGAGAGTGTGAATGCCTCTCCAGTGGTACTGTTTTGGGAACATCCAGTTCGGCTTGAACTAGTACACTTCGGTATCCTGTTATCACCATAGAAGTCTTCATTCGGGAAAACTTCACCTTCGCTGTCTTCATTAGAGAATGAAGGAGGCCGGCTTACAGTCCTTATTCTTGTTCCTCGAATGGAAGAAAATTTAGGCTGGAGGTCTATGTACAGGAACCTACAAAAGGGATTTTGACGTAGGAAAAATCTATTTCTGGGCGAGGAAGCCGTGTCGCTCCGTGAAATGTGTCCTCTTTAGCACTATTTCTAGTAGTAGTGCTATGATACCAGAGAACTGCTAAATTGGACATGTCCAGAAGTCTCTGACTCGCTCACCTAAATAAAAGGTGTCGGTATATATTTCTCTCGCGACATGCTTCTGTTAACAGTTGAATTGTCTGAGGTGTATGCACATAACTGTAGTTAACTCTATGGGTATGTGCCTTAAGACGAATAGTATCTTCTCTTAATTGAACTACAGCTCGGGACTGCCTTGCAAGCCTCCCAAGAGTTACCGGCTTCGATTTTGAGATACTAGTGGTATTGTGTACAACAACACCACAGCATTTGCATTCACCAAATGGGACGGGGTTCTTCCCTCCCAGTTCGGTTGAAATGCAAATGCTTCAGCATATTTTCTTGCGCTTGATGGTTCTAGCCAAACGCATTTCTTCATGGAATGGATTACCTGGCAACTCAGGATGACAAGTGAGCGAGAGCAAGTGGTGTACGGGTTGGCTGCCAGCCTTGCCTGCCGCAGCCAGAACAGCAGGCTCTCCGAGATAGTTAGTTTGGATTTTGTCTCTCCTCCTCTGCGATGATTGACTACCAAATCGAATCTCTGCCCAGCAATTACAGACTTAGGTTTCTGGTTGGCTGGAATTCTCGCATACGTGTATGACCATATTTCCTGCATCGCCCTATGACGTAAAAATTTTCAGACAGAGATATCTCACTAGACTCATCATCTTTCTGTTTACCTCACCGTAACAGAAGTCTGTAGTTTAGTCTTCCGCTTCATTGCACCTGCCGTTGTGATAATGCAGAATGATTTCTTCAGACATCTGAGTTTGTCTTCTAAATACATCTCATAATTCGTAGGTTTGCAATTTCTTTGCTCACCCCGACTTGTAGATGAATAACGGAAGACTTCACCTGTTCCCCACCCTGCCAGCTCTACTTCTAAGTAATAGAAATGTCCTCCCTGATCCAGCCCATGAGAAGCGGTTCTTTAGGCAGTACAATCCCTGTGTTTTCATTACTGAATGGTGCTCCGCTTTCATTGCAAACTCCGACTTCTCACCGAACAGCAATGAAGTAGCAGTTTAGCGTTTTCGGTCCTGTAAAACAACAGGGATTAAAGTTGTCTTCACTGGTTGGTGTCATTGACTGGACTTTTTCTACGTTCAGAATATTGAGAGAGAACTTCTCTCGATTCAGCTGTGAAGACGTAGGTCTGCATTCACCTTAGTCTTTCACTGGCATATAGTATTGTTTCTCCTTAGTTGAGATTCAACTACCATGAGAACTTCTGTCTTGCCATCAGGGACCTCAGTCTCTAGAAGGCAATTGACTATCGTTTGATGGGCGCATGCCTTGAGAAATCATCTCCTCGTCTCCCAACATCAGTGGCGAACAAGATAGACGATTTGTATGGTTTCTCGGCATAACCCTTCAAAAGGCAAGTGTCATGTGACTACGTCTCGGATGCATGACTGCTCACCTCACACTGAGCGCAGTCAGTCGGCAGCAGTTGAAGAGTCTGAGACCATCATGAGCTATGCTGTGAATTTTGCATTGATTGATCCAGATCAGTCATTACTTTGTCCTATTGACGTGTTCCTGTACCCACAAGGATCAACACCCACCATGGAGTGTTAGTGTCTTTATCCACTGCGGAATATTACGAGACTATGAGAGACTTCTCTGCAGTTGGATAGCCCAGTGGATGGGTACTTGTCATCACTCCAAAGAATATGTCGGTCAGGAAGATAGATAAGGTCTCATTGCGATCATATTTATCTTTCCCTTTGGGCCTGCCAACAGGTCCTTAGAACCTCATATCCTTGGACCAGTGGTGGATGCTTGCAGGTTGTGTTTGCTTACCCAGCTCCTTCAAGAGGACAAGTTGCATCTCGCCTACAGTGTGCAGTTCTAGAGGTAAGAAGGATGCGAGAGTGACTGGCCTCTCCACCTTCCCCACATCATCCTTCCACTCCTCTTCCTTCAGGTTGAGGATAGGACTCGAAGTTACACTGGCTGGTCGGACAATTGATGCGGTAAGCTTACGCATACACCATCCTTTTTATGTTTCTTATCAGAATCATAGAAGCAATCCCGCTCCTTCCTCTAGCAAGGGGAGGAAGGAGACTGGTAATGCAAACCCTTCCCAGAACTTTGCATTAATGCCTCCAACTCTAAATATTCTTCACAGCCCATTTTTTGGATGAGTTACGATTCCTCACTCATTTCAAAAAGGCCCAGAAGTCTGACTCTAGAGGTAAGAAGGATGCGAGAGTGACTGGCCTCTCCACCTTCCCCACATCATCCTTCCACTCCTCTTCCTTCAGGTTGAGGATAGGACTCGAAGTTACACTGGCTGGTCGGACAATTGATGCGGTAAGCTTACGCATACACCATCCTTTTTATGTTTCTTATCAGAATCATAGAAGCAATCCCGCTCCTTCCTCTAGCAAGGGGAGGAAGGAGACTGGTAATAATGCAAACCCTTCCCAGAACTTTGCATTAATGCCTCCAACTCTAAATATTCTTCACAGCCCATTTTTTGGATGAGTTACGATTCCTCACTCATTTCAAAAAGGCCCAGAAGTCTGACTCTTGATCATGCAGCTCCTATACTCCGATCAAGTTGTCAGAGACAGGGCACTCCTCGCTCTTACGACCAGGAAGAGTGGCCTAGGTGTGTAGAACTCCAGTCAGTTATAGAGGCTCACTCATATTCCTCCCACCAATCAGTGAGTCTTCCTTATGTAAAGGAGCAAGGGTTTGTATATCGTGTAGGAACAAATCACAATTTTTGGAAGTAAATTGTATTTTTCCTAACTATACAAACCTGAGGTCCTTTACATTCATGCCCACCTCATGCCAGCCCTCAGGTTTGTATAGTTAGGAAAAATATAATTTACTTCCAAAAATTGTGATTTTTATTTATTGTCTGTTTTCCGGAAGTCCAAAGCCTAGGCTTAACATAGTGCCAAACTCTTGCACTTCTCCAAAACTAGCCTATACCACCTGTAATGTTCAATCGCAAAATTTAAGGTCATAAAATTTATCTAACTATCAAACCTCACATGATTATATACAGTAATCAATATTTGAAGGCGTTTTTTAATGGAAAAACACAATAAAAATGCAGTTTACATAGTTCTCAATATCACCCAAAGCATTCAAAGTAAGGTTTTCTTAGGATTTTTTATGATGTTCCACAGTTTTTCTGGCTTACGAAGCATCTCAAGAATGGAATCCCCATCGTAAACTGGGGATTACCTGTATATAAAACCAAAGCATTCAAAGTAAGGTTTTCTTAGGATTTTTTATGATGTTCCATAGTTTTTCTGGCTTACGAAGCATCTCAAGAATGGAATCCCATCGTAAACTGGGGATTACCTGCCTGTATATAAAACCAAATTTGATTTTATATATCTATATATATATATATATATATATAGTTATATATATATTATATATATATATATATATATAATTATAATATAATATATATATATATATAAGGCAGTCCCCGGGTTACGACGGGGGTTCCGTTCTTAAGACGCGTCGTAACCCGAAAATCGTCGTAAGCCGGAACGACGTTCTTGAAAACATGTCCACAGGGAAAATTTCACTAATTTGCAATTTTTCTTAGGGCCGTATCTCTAAAATTATCACTAATTTACTTTTTTCATGTGCAGAGAAGAGAGAAAGAGAGGACTGTGCAATTATCATTGTCTGTCTATCAATTCTTTTGCTGAGAGCGAGAGAGATAAAAGGAAGAAATAGAAACACCAAATGTATGACAAGTATCTTGAGAGAGAGAGAGAGGAGAGATGATGAAGATAGAGAGAGAGAGAGAGAGAGAGAGAGGAAGAGAGGAGAGAGAGAGATTGTCCTTACAGTATTTAATAGAGAGAAATGGAATGATTATTGTATTTAAAATACTCAGATATGAATTTTGTACTTACAGTTAATAGTATTATTATTGGAAAATATTAATGATAAACTTATTACATACATGTCCATGAAAATGATCTCATCTCAGTAAGAGAGAGAGAGAGATTACATAAAACCATTAAATTCGTTGACCATTGTATGGCATTGTTAAGCTCCGAGTGTCACTGGAGTTGAGGTGGGGTAATTGATACAGAAAAAGACAAAGGGAAGAATTTTCTTTTGAAAGTAGTTATCGTATTATTACTACTTCTATTATTAATATATCATTATTTGAAAATATAATAAACACGTGCAGCTACCATAAAGATTCTCTCATCTCAGTAAGAAAGAGGAATTATCCTTACAAGTGAAATGGAAAGGTCATTTTCATCTCTTTAAAATACGACCATTATGAATTTTTCAATTAAAGTTTTTTTTTTTCTCTCTCTCTCTCTCTCTCTCTCTCTCTCTCTATCACAGTCTTCCAATTCGACTGGTTGGTATTTATAGTGTGGGGTTCCGGGTTGCATCCTGCCTCCTTAGGAGTCCATCACTTTTCTTACTATGTGTGCCGTTTCTAGGATCACACACTTCTGCATGAGTCCTGGAGCTACTTCAGCCTCTAGTTTTTCTAGATTCCTTTTCAAGGATCTTGGGATCGTGCCTAGTGCTCCTATGATTATTGGTACGATTTCCACTGGCATATCCCATATCCTTCTTATTTCTATTTTCAGATCTTGATACTTATCCATTTTTTCCCTCTCTTTCTCTTCAACTCTGGTGTCATATGGTATTGCGACATCAATGAGTGATCCTTTCTTTTTGACTTTGTCAATCAACGTCACGTCTGGTCTGTTTGCACGTATCACCCTATCCGTTCTAATACCATAGTCCCAGAGGATCTTTGCGTGATCGTTTTCTATCACTCCCTCAGGTTGGTGCTCATACCACTTATTACTGCAAGGTAGCTGATGTTTCTTGCACAGGCTCCAGTGGAAGGCTTTTGCCACTGAATCATGCCTCTTTTTGTACTGGTTCTGTGCAAGTGCTGGGCATTCGCTTGCTATGTGGTTTATGGTTTCATTTTTCGTATTGCACTTCCTACATATGGGAGAGATGTTATTTCCGTCTATCGTTCTTTGAACATATCTGGTTCTTAGGGCCTGATCTTGTGCCGCTGTTTTCATTCCTTCAGTTTCCTTCTTTAGCTGTCCCTTCTGTAGCCATTGCCATGTGTCATCGCTGGCTAGTTCTTTAGTCTGTCTCATGTATTGTCCGTGCATTGGTGTGTTGTGCCAGTCCTCTGTTCTGTCTGTCATTCTCCTGTCTCTGTATATTTGTGGGTCTTCGTCTACTTTTATTAGTCCTTCTTCCCATGCACTCTTTAGCCACTTGTCTTCACTGGTTTCAGATATTGCCCCAGTGCTCTGTTTTCGATGTTGACGCAGTCCTCTATACTTAGTAGTCCTCTCCCTCCTTCCTTTCGTGTTATGTATAGTCTGTCCGTATTTGCTCTTGGGTGTAGTGCTTTGTGTATTGTCTTATGTTTCCTGGTTTTCTGATCTATGCTGCGGAGTTCTGCCTTCGTCCATTCCACTATTCCTGCGCTGTATCTGATTACTGGCACTGCCCATGTGTTTATGGCTTTTATCATATTTCCGGCGTTGAGTTTTGACTTGAGTATCGCCTTGAGTCTCTGCATATATTCTTTCTTGATCGTGTCTTTCATCTCTTGGTGTTTTATATCCCCTCCTTCCATTATTCCCAGGTATTTGTATCCTGTCTCATCTGTGTGTTTGATGTTGCTCCCATCCGGTAGCTTTATCCCTTCAGTTCTCATTACTTTGCCTTTTTTGTATGTTGACTAAGGCGCATTTTTCTATTCCAAACTCCATCCTGATGTCCCCAGATACAATCCTTACAGTCTGGATTAGGGTATCTATTTCCTTGATGCTCTTACCATACAGCTTGATGTCGTCCATGAACATCAGATGGTTGATTCTGTTGCCTCTTTTCTTGAGTTGGTACCCGGCATCCATCTTCTGTAGTACTTTTGTCATGGGAATCATGGCTACTACGAAGAGTAGTGGGGACATTGAGTTGCCCTGGAAGATCCCTCTCCTGATATTAACCTCTGCTAGTCTTATTCCAGAGCTTGTAAGTATTGTATTCCAGTTGCGCATTGTATTTTTGAGGAAGCTGATGATGTTTTCCTCTGCCCATATATTTTCAGGCATTCTATTAGCCATGTGTGTGGTATTTATGTCAAACGGAAGGCTTTTTTTTTTCTCATGCATGCTTAGGTTTGTTTTCCTTCTCCTACTGTTCTTCATTACCATTTTGTCTATCAGGAGCTGGTCTTTTGTGCCCCTACACTTCCTTCTGCAGCCTTTCTGTTGGTGGGGGATGGTGTTTGTCTCCTCTAGGTAGTTGTATATTATTATTATTATTATTATTATTATTAAATATCTGAAATTATCAATAAACATTTTACATACTAGTACCATAAAAATTCTTTCATCTCAGTAAAAAGAGAGAGAGAGAGAGAGAGAGAGAGAGAGAGAGAGAGAGAGAGAGAGAGTGTTTATCTCTCTCTGTTCTCTCAAAAAATACTTATAACGCTTCCAGCGAAAGAAAGGGAGTGAGTTACCACTATGACACATTATTATCTTGTGTGGCAAAAGAGAGAGAGAGAGTTAACCTTAATTAAAAGTGACATGGATAGATTAGTACGTATTGTATTTCTTTAAAATACTATCACATATGAATTTTGTAATTACAGTTATTTTATTATTATTATATTATTATTATTATTATTATTTGAAAAGTATTAAAAAACAAATAGTACAAGTACATAAAAAATCTCGAGTCTCAGTAAATGAGAGAGAGAGAGAGAGAGAGAGAGAGAGGGGGGGGGGGGGGGGGGGGGGGGAAATTTCAGGACCACATGATTGCAACACTGCAGCTCTTCCCCCTCCTGGCTGTCACAGAACTTGATATCTGACAGTTTTAGTACCTGCATCTCGAGAAAAGGTTACTGGAAGTTACTTGAAGAAGACTGGGATTTCCTTCATTCTTCCATAATTTTTTAAATATAAGCTAAAATCTTACTAATTCACTATGGTATTTTCTTTAATGAATTGATATTATTGCTGTATAAATTAATATTAATATTTGAAAATAGTAAATCATTTATTTATCATACAAAAAAACATACATCTTTGTAGTAGAGAGAGAGAGAGAGAAATATTATTTTTATTATGTGATATCATTTCAACTTATTAAACTTACTAATACAGTATTAATCAAAATTAATATTTGAAAATTAGTAAATCATTTTTGTATTATAAAAAATGTATTTAGTCATGAAAATAAACATCAAAATACACTAATTAGTGATTATTTTCGTCGGAAAATATAAAGAGAGCGAGAGAGAGAAACTGTGCTAAACTATAAAGGATTCTTATCATAGTATGAATTTTTTTAAAGCGTTGTAAACTCGGAGCGTCGGAAGCATCAGCGTCGTAACCTGAACAAGCGTCGTAACCCAGGGCGGATTTTTCAATGAATATTTAAGAAAAAGCGTCGTAACCTCGGAACGGTTCGTAAGCCGGGACCCGTCGTAACCCGGGGACCGCCCCTGTAATGATATATATATATATATACGTACTTTCCCAAGTAACTAATTACTAAATCATAGGACATACGGGCACAATAAAAAATTGAAGCGCCTTTTTTTTTCGTAGTTGTTCTCTTTCCCCAAAAGTGGGCAGGGCTAAACAAAAACTAAACCTAAACAAAACAAAACAAAAAGCACCAGTTAATTTCAAAATTTTAGCTGCTGTGTGAGTTGAAACTATAGTTATGTAATTGTGTGGTAAGTAGTTTATACAAAATTTTATTCCATTATAAAAATGTCAAATTATTTAAGAGAAGTTTGGAATTTTTATATATTACCTATCTTGCCATTTTTTTATGCTATTTTTTGTGAATCATTAAGCTATTGAACTGCCATTATATTTCTTATTAGTACATCTAAACATATTTGCCTCCTGTTTATCTCATTGTAACTAATAACCTATCTGTATTTTAAAATGTTCAAGGACTTTCATATTTCCTTTGATTAAAAGGATGTTGAATTGCCTGGGAAGTGTAGGGGCTCTGCATTTTAAGTTAAGTCTGTGGTACAGGGTAAAATTACAGTCCAGTGAGTTTGGCTCAATAATATGTAATCTGTTATTTTATTCACAACAAATTGTTTTTTCTAGGCCTTAGAGAGAAATTGAATGCTTCACCACATTAAACTCAACACTATGTACCTATTTCAAATGAGGCTAAGTGGATTATTATTACCAACAGGTGAACTTTGGGTTAGAGCATCCGTCGTTCCGGCTCAAGTCAAGATATAGATTTGTTGGTCAGATCCCTCTGGAAGAGAGAGTTGTTGGGGTCACAGGGGCCTCAGACACGACAGAATCTGAAGTAGTATTCCATTGTGAACTGCTTTTTGTATGGTTTGAAATATGTATTCATTTTAGGAAGGCTTGGAAACTACATATTTTTATGTTTGTAAGTGTTGCTTTTGATAATGTATTTCTCAAGAAACTTTCAATGTATCCAATTTAGGTACAGCCATACCCCTACATAAGAAAAATCCAGGTTACGAAGGCAAAGACGAAGAATTTTTTGCTCCTGTGTACGAAAATAATTCAGGTCGCAAAAGGGTGCACTGTAAAGTCCGAGATTCGCCTGGGCCGCCGAGAGCAATTTTAAAACTCGCACGCCGCCAGCTCAGTAGACTCACCACCATCCTCCTGCATGGAAAGAAGAGGATGCTTTCTATGGAGACGTAGATGGAGATAATCAAGAAGTATGAGGCTGGCATGCGGTTAGTGTGATTGCTAAGGAATAGGCCGCCGAAATCCGTCGACGATAGGCACCATTCTTAAGCAGAAGGAAGCCATCAAAGCAGCTACACCTTCCAAGGGCGTGACTATTTTTTCCAACAAGAGGAGCCACGTGCATGACAAGATGGAAAGGCTGCTTCTCGTATGGATTGAGGACAAGGAAATCGCTGGCGATACGATAACCGAGATGGCAATCTGCCAGAAGGCCAGCGCCATTTTCGGTGATCTGAGTGCTCAGGCTGAAGACGATGCAGGAGAAGGGAAATCGAAGGCAACCCCAGACTTCAAGGCTTCTCATGGTTGGTTTGAGAAATTTCGTAAACGAACTGGCATCCATTCGGTGGTGCGGCATGGGGAGGCTGCCAGCTCGGACACGAAAGTGGTCCAAGCCTTTGTTAAGACGTTCGACAAGATGATAACCAAGGAAGGCTATAGTTCTCAGCAAGTCTTCAACTGTGACGAGACTGGCCTTTTTTGGAAAAAAATGCCTAGTCGGACGTACATTACTGAGGAAGAGAAGAAACTACCCGGGCATAAGCCTATGAAAGACAGGCTTACGCTTGCACTTTGTTCTAATGCCAGTGGGGATTGTAAGGTGAAGCCCCTATTTGTCTATCATTCTGAGACTCCTCGAGCCTTCATGGCCACAAAGTATTAAAGGAGAAGCTTCCAGTGATGTGGAGGGCTAATGCAAAAACCTGGGTAACAAGACTTTTGTTCACGGAGTGGGTAAATCTGTGTTTCGGCCCGACAGTGAAGAAATTTTTGGAAGAGAAGCGCCTACCTCTGAAATGTTTGCTTGTGTTGGACAATGCCCCTGCTCACCTCCTGGCCTCCAGGAAGATATCCTAGCAGAGTATTCTTTCATCAAGGTTCTTTATCTTCCACCTAACACCACCCATCTCTTCCAGCCCATGGACCAGCAAGTGATACTGAACTTCAAGACGCTGTATACAAAACATCTTTTCAAGAGATGTTTCAACATCACCGATACCACAAACCTCCCCCTGCGTGAATTTTGGAAGGAGCATTTCAATATCATGATATGCATCCGACTCATCGATCAAGCTTGGCAGGAGGTTTCGAGGCAAACCTTGAATTCTTCGTGGCAAAAAAACTGGCCTGATGCCGTATCTGCAGAGGCTTCAAGGCATTTAACGTGGGCAATCAGTGATGCAGACTTCAGAAACGGTTGACGATCCTGAAACTGTTTTGCAACAGATCTTGACGAGATCGTTGCACTCGGCAAGTCCATGGGGCTGGTTGTCAACGAGGATGACATCAATGACCTTCTCCGGGAGCCCAACCAAGAGGAGCTTACGGGGTGGATGACCTGAAGGAGTGGAGGCCCTGCAACATAACGTCATTCAAGAAGAGTTCTCTAGCAGCGGTGAGGAAGAGGAGGAGGACCCTATGACAACAGCAGAAATTAAGGATGTTCTAGCTGCTTTTCTTAAAGTGCAATCATTTGTAGGAAAGAGACACCCCGAAAAGGCTTACACAGGTCGTATGCTTGCGCAGTTCGATGACGTTTGCCTGAGTCGTTTCAGGAACATTGTCAAAAGCAGCCAGAAGCAATCTTCCTTGGATAGTTATTTTTTAAAGAGACCTTTAGTAGTAAGCAAACAGGAAGGTCCAAGTGATACGGAAAAACAGAAAGTTGAAAGTGGTGAAGAAATTGAAATTTTGTAATAAAAAAAAAAATGTAAAATGTAAAAATCAGTAAAAGGCAAAGAAAAAAAAAAAAATTTAATTTTAAGTTTTTTGTAAAGTGAGTGTTATTGTTTTGTGCCATTTGTAATGTGTTTTGTAAAGTTTAGTGTTAATGTTTTCTGCCATTTTTTAATGTGCTTCATAAAAGTTAAGTGTTCTTGTTTTTTCTGCCATTTGTCCTCTGTCGGCCACTTTCCAGAGATCCCTCCCACTCGAAAGATGAAGGTTTCCCACCCAAAAATTTTGCTTCCACTACCAATACAAATACATACCAGTATTTCTTTTGCCCTGTAAAATAATACACTTTTTGTTCATACACGAACAAACCTTTGCCTAGCTGGGTCTGGTTAAAAAACAGAAGAAAGCAAGGAATCTTTTGATATCTGGCAACGCATGCGTAGATCTGGTGAAGTATGGTCGAAGACCATTCACCTATGATCACTCATCAATCTTTCTTTTGACCGCCTGGGCGAGAGTCGTGTTAACCTCATCTTGTATTGCTCCGCCAGTGTCTGCTGCCGCTTCAAGTTGCAGTGACGCTGTGGCATCAGCCCCGTTGATGACGTCACGGGATCCGTCTTCGTGTATTCCTCTGCCAGTGGCATCTGATTCCCCCTCGCACCAAGGCGAAGCCGTGACATTGCCACCACTTGTGATGTCACTCCCATCGATGACATCTCTCCTAGTCGTCTCCTCTGATCCGCCTTTCTCAGCCGTGACGTCATCACTGCTGCCCAGTTCGCTACATCTCCCTTCCTTGTTATCGGAGCCTTCTTTGGCACATCAGTCTGAGGTCATATGCCAGGCAGTGCTTCAGAGGTTGGACTCTGTATTGGATGTGAAGTTGGCTGCCTTATTGGTTAGCAGGACTGATAGGAAACGTGTTGCTTCGTCCCCACCTCCTGAGAAGATTGCGCATAAGAAACCAGTGCTGTCTTCCTTTCCCTCTTCCCCCTATATGCCCCGTCAGCGTATCAAGCGTTGGAAGGGTAAGGACTTTGCCCTTCCTTCGCCTTCGAGGGAGGAACAACGCGGACGTGTTCCCGAGATTGCTGTTGTTTTGGGCAGTGTTAATGCTCCTTCCCTGTGTGCGATCTGCAGGGGATGCTTCGTCCTCTCCTACCTGCATCTCGGGCGTGTTCCCCCCCCCCCCCCCTTCTTTTCCAAGGCCTATTCGTCGCCGTAAGGATCTCAAGGCGCCTGTCAAGAGGTTGAAGAAGGTACTGAGTGCTGAGTTGGTGCAGCAGGAGTATTTGCCTGCCTCTTTCACTGGTGTTTCCAAGAGTTTGACTCTAAGGGATTCCCCCCCCCCCCCCCCCCCCCCCCCCCATCTCACGTACGTCGTCCGCCACGCCCGTGACCATTCATGGACATGTGGAGTCATCTGTGGAGGTAAGTGATGTTCCTATTGTTATAGTGGGTTCATCTCGGAAGCTGACACATGGACCCAGCCCAGACAGGTTAGTTGGGGTTTCGGTCTGTTTGGCTGCTAACCCTTCCGTGTATTTTGGTGGGGAAGGTGCCTTAGAGGAGCCTACACATCCTTCTCGTCGTTGGTCTCCATTGCCGGAGCAGGCGGAGGGAGACACACAAGAGTTTCTGTCTTCCTTTTCGAAAGTTGTTGATCTCATTCTTGTGTTCAACAATTTGGAAAGTAGGACTCGGGCTCGGTCGTCTTACACTCCTTCTTGCTTTTGGAAGCCCTTGATGGGAGCTACTCAGGACCCCAAATTATCTCTTCAGCTTCCTTTTGTACTTTGCTACAGCTCTGCTTTTCTTTGTTGTCACGCCATTTTAACCCAGACGTCATTCGCCTGAAGCAGGGATTGACTTTGGAACAGTTAAGGTCGGTGGCTCCGTCCTTGTCTCCACAAGATGCCTCAGCACTGGAATCTATGGCAGCCTCTATGTTGCAGACGGTTTCTTGGCTGGACTTCTGGTTTGGGGTTATTGCCAAGATAGCTTCTGACAAGTCCCCGGAAGGGTTGGTGAGTGCCTCCTCGCTTGCCGATCTGTTGGAGTCCGGGGGCAAGGCGTTTTCATATTTGGCTCACCTCAGTGCTAATTTATGGGCTAATCTTCATCTGATTAGAAGGGATGCGGCTTTGTCTAGGATGGAGAGATCGCTCGACACTGAGTCCTTGCTGGCATTGAGGAACAGAGATCTGTTGGAGTCCCAATTTTTGTTTCCTCGGACAGAGCTTGAGAATGCGATAGATCGGCGCCAGGCTAACACCAAAGAGACTGGTGCACCAGGCCGTGTCTAAGTCGGAGTCTCGACCTCAGAAACATCCGGCTCCATCTCCTACCCCTGTCCAGCAGCAATCAAGATCATCGCCTGGTAGGCCATCGAGGACCTCGAGTTCGGCAGGGCCTTCCTGTTCGACACAGTCTAAGTCAGAAGACCAACGCCCCTTTCGCTCTCATTCCTTTTAAGCCAAGAAGTGGCCCAAGGGGCAGAGGTAAAGGGGGCCGTTGGTAGGTTAGGCACCTCTCCCTCTCCTGCGCCATGGGTGGGGCCTGGCGGGCCAAGTAGCAGAGTTATGGGGTGGAGAAGTGGGTGGTAGATGTCCTTCGGGTGGGATACCTACTGCCATTCAACTTCTCTCCTCCTCTGTCGGACAAGCTGCAGCTCAGGAAGGCATACCCTCCAGATTCTCTGAAGTTCTTGGCTCTTCGGGAGGAAGTGCAGAAAATGCTGGACAAGGATGGGATAGTAGTGCGTCCATCCCCTGGGTTGTACAGTCACATCTTCTTGGTGCCTAAGGCATCAGGAGGATGGAGGCCTGTGATCGACTTATCCACCTTGAATCACTTCATCAGGAAGATACGGTTCAAGATGGAGACCCCGTGCTCAGTGTTGGCAGCCGTGAGGGAAGGTGACTTCATGCTGTTGATAGACTTAAGGGACGCATACTTCCAAATCCCTGTTCATCCGACGTCCAGGAAGTTCCTTTGCTTCTCTCTTGGGGACAAGGTTTTGAGTTCAAAGTCTTGTGCTTTGGGCTGACGACAGCCCCTCAAGTGTTCACAAGGGTCTTCTCTCTCGTGTCAAGTTGGTCCCATGCTCAGGGGATCCGTTTGCTGAGGTACCTCGACGATTGGTTAGTCTTCGCAGTTTCCAGGGAGAAGCTGCTGCAGGACAGGGATTGTCTACTTTGGGTCTGTCTGGAACTGGGCATCTTAGTCAACCAGGAAAAGTCAAACCTCGCACCCATTCAAAGGATTCTCTACCTGGGCATGGTCATCGATACAACAGTGGCAAAAGTTTTCCCGTCAGATCAGAGATTGGAGAAGTTGCGGGCGGTGGCGCGCAACTTCCTGTCAGAGTTACATCAGTCAGCTCATCAGTGGCAGGTTTTTCTTCTGGAATGTTGTCTTCCTGGAGAAGCTGGTCCCCTCATGGGGCGTCTTCATCTTGGGGTCTCTACAATGGAGACTGGGAGAATTTGGTCTCCTGCGGGAGACTCCATGTTTGAAGGAGTTTTGGGAGAAGGTAGAAGGTCATTCTGTCGTTCTCATGTCGGACAACACCACTGGTAGCCTATGTGAACAAACAGGGAGGCCTGGTTTCACATCAACTTCAAGCCTTGACTGTCGAGCTTCACCAGTGGGCGGTCAGCAATTCGGTAGAGCCCTCAGCCAGGTATATCCCAGGGAAACAGAATGTGGTCACAGACAAACTTAGTCGCCGGGATCAGATCCTAGGCACAGAGTGGTCCCTTCATCAAGTGAAGGCAGACAAGCTTTTCCAGATTTAGGGGAGACCCATGCTGGACCTTTTTGCGACACGCTTCGACAGGAAGCTGGAGGTGTTCTGTTCAGTGGTTCCAGATCCTTTAGCATTGGCAGAGGACACATTCCAACATCCCTGGGACAACCTGGAGGTGATGCCTTTCCCTCCGTTTTTGTTTGAATCGTCAGGTTCTGAACAGGCTGATTGAGTTTCCCAGGGTCTCAGGATGACTTTGGTAGCCCCTCTGTGTCCTCAGGTGGAATGGTTCCCAGATCTGCTGTCGTTATTGTCAGAGGTTCCGAGGGAGTTTCCCCCTTGGCGACATCTCCTGTGTCAGCCCCATGCAGAAAGGTTCCACCAGTCAGTAGAATCCCTGTCTCTTCACAGTTGGAGGCTATCAAGTATCTCCTCCGAGCAAGAGGCTTTTCTCAGAGAACAGCTGAGCACATGTCTAGCAGTCTTAGAAAGTCGACCTCCACTGTTTACCAAGGCAAATGGGCGATCTCCTGTGATTGGTGTCGTAAATGGGGTTTTTCTCCACTCGCGACCTCTATTCAGCGAATAGCAGACTTTTTAACCTTCCTCAGAGACAAGAAACATTTGTCCGTTTCTGCCATTAGAGGCTACAGGGCGGCCCTGAGTTTGGTGTTACACCTGAAGGGTATCGACATCTCCTCTTCCTTAGAACTTTCCCTGCTATTCTCCTAAAGAGCTCAAGCCTCCGACGTGGGATGTTTCCTTGGTTCTTAAGAGCTTCACTAAGAGTCCATATGAGCCCTTGCGTCGCTCATCTAACAGGAACTGACGCTCAAGACAGTTTTCCTTATGGCTTTGGCATTTTCCAAGAGGGTAGGGAAGCTCCACGGTCTGAGCTATGAGGTGAAGCACACGAGGGGTCAGGGGTCGATGTTCTTCAAATTTGTCCCGGAATTTGTGGTCAAGTCCCAAAATCCCTCTGTGCATGATGACAGGTTCACTTCCTTTTCCATTCTATTTCTGACTGACTTTGTGGGTGGTGATGCTCAAGAGCTTTTGTTGTGCCCTGTCCAGGCCCTGCGTTGCTATCTTAAAAGGACTTGGCACCTTAGACCAGGCTGCCGCAGACTTTTTGTTAGCACAGGCCATACAAAAAAGAAATGTCTAAGAATACTATCTCTTTTTGGAGACAGGAAGCCATCAGACAGGCATACTTAACTCTTGATGATTCCACCACCACGTCTGTGTAGGCTAGAGCACATGACATTAGAGGTATTGGTCCCTCTCTGGCTTTCAAAAAGAACTTGGCTGTACATATAGTGCTGAGTGCTGGTACTTGGTTACGCCAGTCCATGTTCACCTCCTTCTATCTTAAGGATGTTGCCCACAGATCTACGGACATGTTTTCCCTGGGTCCTGTGGTGGCTGCCCAACAGGCTTTGTAACTCGTAGTTGCCCTTAACAGGGCACCTTTGTATCTTACCTAAGATGGTTGTGTGGATGAGAGAATGAGTGAATCAGTTATCGGGTTAAGGAATAGACACGTCATTCACTGGACTGGTTTGATATAGGTGAGTAAGGTAGTCATACTGATAGTGTGGTCGTGCAATATACTAATATCTTACCCGCTATTTGGTAGCATATGCTCCACTCCTTGGCAAGGAGGGGTTGGGAGTAATACGAACCCTGGTGTCTTGGTTTGTTATTGAACAGTCAAGTTTCTCTTTGGTTCCCTATACAATGGTTATCCCATATATCATTGTACGTCTCTCAGGGTCTGAGTGGTTAGATGTCAATTTATTCAGCTTCTCAATGGGCTTCAATCCCTCTCCAAAAACCATTCCTTTTGAGAGCTGGACTGGTGGGTAGACCCCCAGCCGTTCTAAGATGTCTTATATCTCCCTCCAAGTACGAGTCTATCTTAGTTAAGACCGAAGGTTTGTTCGCCTATGAACAAATGATAAATTTTCTAAGACAATTTGTATTTTTCATAGCTACAAACCTGAGGTCTGAACATTATACTGCCTGCCTTTAGCAGCCCCTTTGTGTGTTAAGACATCCTGAGTTAAGAAAGACTGTTGCGTGATCATAGGTGAATGGTCTTCGACATCCTTCACCCGATCTACGCATGCGTTGCCAGATACAGTGGAACCTCTATATTCGAAAGTCCCTTCGTACGAAAAATTCATGTTACGAAAGCAAAGACGAAGATTTTTTTGCTTCTTTGTACGAAAATAATTCAGGTTGCGAAAGGATAAAGTCCGAGATTCGCCTGGACCGCCGAGAACAATTTTGAAACTAGCACACCGCCAACTCAGTAGTCTCACCACCATCCTCCCGCTCTCCCATTGGTTCCTGATGTTAGTCACTGCCGTAAGATCCTGCTCTCCTATTGGTTAGCATCTGTCCCATCATGCCTCTTATGTAAAGGCGTTCCTTGACCATTTTTTGCAGCAGCTTTATCGTAAACACCTGAAATTCGTTCGTTTACATATATGTCATTTGTTAACGTTAATTCGTGTTAGTGGTTTCGCTTTCGTTATACTGTAAGTTACTTTATCGTGTTGTGTGTGAACTTAATTACTTACGTTATTAGCCATGGGTCCCAAGAATGTTGCTTAAGTTCACAGAAAGAAGAGGATGCTTTCTACGGAGAACGAAGATGGAGATAATCAAGAAGCGTTAATGTTTTCTGCCTTTTTTTAATATTTCATAAAGTTAAGTGTTCATGTTTTCTGCCATTTGTCCTCCTTTGTCGTCACTTTTGGAATTCGCATCTCTCGAAAGGTAAGGTTCCACATTTTACTACACACATACGTGCATGTACGTACAGTATTTTTTCTACCCTGTACACTAATGCACTTTATTTACAGGTACAGTCATTTTTATGTTAGCTATTGAATGGTCCAAATTGTTGTATTTAATTGTTTATTGGTCAATTTAGCTTTATTATAAAATTTACTGTGGTGTTTTTGTAGGGCTTCGAACGAATTAGGCAATTTACATGTAAAACGTAGTTCTAGATACGAAAATATCAGATTACGAAGGCCGCTTTGGAACATATTAATTTCGTAACCTAAGGCACTACTGTATCACAAGATTTCTTACTTTCATCTATTTTTTAACTGGATCCAGCTAGGCGCAAGAAATTATCCTATTGTTAAGACCTCAGGTTTGTAGCTATGAAAAATACAAATTGTCTTACAAAATTTATCATATATACAGGTACAGTTACGGTTAGGTTAGGTATTGAATGGTCCAAATTGTTGTATTTCAATGTTTAGTGGTCAATTTATCTTTATTATAAAATTTACTGTGGTGTTTTTGTAGGACTTGGAACGAATTAGGCAATTTACATGCAAAACGTAGTTCTGGATAAAAAAAAATCAGGTTACGAAGGCCGCTTCGGAACGGATTAATTGCGTAACCCGAGGCACTAATGTATAGTAGTATTAAGACATGGGGGAAATAACATGGCGTGGAGGTCAGTCTTTAGAAAAATTTTATTTTAAAAATGTGCATCCACTGACTGTAATTTTTGAAGAGTGATATGAAATATTTTATAAACATTTTTAGAATCACATACTCAATACCAGTTCTATGAGTTAGGATCGACTTTGACGTCATGATAGTTGCAAGATGAGTGGACAGCTGGTGGTATGTGATGGATGTCTTGTAAGAGAAGTTTTGAATGGTTGGCAGGCTGGAGAAATAAGGGTTCTGATTCATAGGTTGCTTTATTCCATAGAGCACATAGGTATAGGTATATACAGGGAGGCTCTGCAGGGTGAACGATTTGTACCAAGAGAATCAAGAAGAGTACTTAAGGGATTTTGACGAAGGAAAAATCTATTTCTGGGTGATTGGCTCGTGTCGCCCTATGAAAGGATCCTTAATATCATTCTTTCTAGGTAAAATTAATCTAAAATTACCAGAGAAAAACAAAATTAAGAAAATGTCAGTAAAACTGACTCGCTCACTCTTAAAAAGAAGTGTCGGTATGGTAATAGGGGCGAGTGGGGAACACTACCACGAGACAATCACCAATTAGAACTTCCAATCAGAATCCCCCAAGAGAGAGCTGATACCAACGGGCGATGCAGTCGCTACTACTACTACTAGAGGACGCCACGGACAGCAGCGCCCCTAGCGGACATCCTTAATAAAAAACATCTTGTCCTGCAAGGGGGGGAAAACAATAAAGGGGGGGTTTCATAGGGCGACACGAGCCAATCACCAGAAATAGATTTTTTGAATTCCTTCGTCAAAATCCCTTTTCTGGGCTCAGCTCGTGTCGGCCTATGAAAGAGTACCAGAGAAACAGACAAAGGATGGGAAAAAAGGAACAAATGAAAAGCAGTGTAAAATGATGGATATAATATAAGTAAATCAATTACAGCATACAAACTAAGCACTAAACTAACTTATATTAAACAGTAAAATAACAGAACGTTAGTAATCTTAAAGTACTTAAATGGTAATTATAGTAAATTACAGTGATGCATGTAATATCTAAAAGATGGGATTTACTTGAAAATATTTACAAAATATACAAACACCTTGTGTCCTACCCTAGCATAAAAATAAGGGTAGGTACACTGAAGTACATCATTAGTACAATTGTGGTAAAATATACAAACACATTGTGTCCTACCCTAGCATAAAAATAAGGGTAGGTACACTGAAGTACACTATCAGTACAAGTGTGGATGTCCCTAGCAAAAAAAAATAAGGGACAATCCACTATATGATTCAGCGGCTAAGGCTAGGATATCCGAGTAGCATGGCGATAGGGTGAGGCATGTTGGATGCTGTAGGTAGAAAGGAGACCTGGATCTATACTACGACTACTATACAGTATCAGGGAAACAATGTTTCCCGCTGCTACTGCTGAAAACTTTAAAGATTCCAAGGACTTTAGATAATGGTGTTTAAAGACTGTCGGATATTTCCATCCAGTATACTTTTTAAGATCCTCAAAGTTCATATGTTGAAAATAATTAATTGAGGTGGCTACTCCCCTGATATCATGTGCTTTTGGAAATGACTCAGGATTGGCTTGTTTAATGAAGTAAAGGATTTGTTGCCTAATACCTTTTACTGACAAAGTACCACCTTTTTCTCTCATGAAGAGAGCACCTGAGGATCTTGAAGAAGTACGAGATAGAAAGGCTCTAAGAGTTGATACTGGGCAGAGAGAAGGATCCTGGGGAAGTGGGATAACTTTCCAAGGGGCCCACCTTGCAAGAGGATCCTCATTTTTGGCTAAAAAGCTACGATCCGGAGCAAGTAGAACTTCTCCTGATGGGAGGAATTCCACATGACCCGCATCCCTGGATAGAGCCGACAGTTCTGAAATTCTAGCTCCTGAGGCTAAGCTTAATAAGAATAATGTCTTCCTCAGGAGCATTATGAATGTACAAGATGAGTTGTCAGTATCTGAAGCTAGTTTGAGGACATCATTTAAGAACCATGAAACTGTAGTAGGCCTTTGGACGGTCTAAGTCTAGCACAGGCTTTAGGGATAGACGTAAAAATAAGATTCAGTCAGATCTATCTGAAAACCTACTTGAAAGATTTTCTTCAAAGCCGATTTATGAGTGGTAATAGTGCTAGCTGCATAAACCTTTTTCAAACCCCAAGGGATTCTGAAAAAGGACTATAGCCAGATTAACTGTCATGGTTGTAGTGTTCGATTCTTTCAAGAAAAATGCTAATTTTTTAACAGCTGAGTCATATTGTCTAATGGTTGACTCTCTCTTATCTGATTTTCTAGGAAGAGAATATTCTGTGGATCAATATTAGCATCTTTATTAGTCGCAAACTTCATGAAGTCCATAAAGTTAGGGTCTGGAGAATTCCTGAGGAAGCGAACACAGTCCTCATTTGTACTGATTGTGATAGCTTGGGATTGGGGATCCGTTGAGGTCGGAGGCCAATTCCAGAAGAAGAAGAGGATACCAGTTGCTCTTGGGCCAGTCCGGTGCAATCAGAGCTACTATCCCTTTGAAAGACCTTAGTTTGCTTAGGACTTTCAAGAGAAGATTCACTGGAGGAAAAACATAAATTCTCCTCCACTGATTCCCAGTCCAACGACAGGCGTCCGTGGCATAAGCCAGAGGGTCCAGGTTGGGGGCCACATAGCAAGGGAGCTTGTGGTTCGCTTGTGAGGCGAAGAGATCCACTTGGAGACCTGGGACTCTCAGGCATATCCACTGGAATGACCTGTCGTCTAGAGACCATTCTGATTCCAGAGGAACTGACCGGGACAGGGCGTCTGCTATCACATTTCTTACTCCTGCCAGGTGAGTGGCAGACAGATGCCATTTGTGTTTGTTTGCTAAGGCAAAGATGGCTATCATGACATAGATTCACATGCTTGGATTTGGGACCCTCTCCTCTGTTGATGCAATGAACTACCACTGCACTGTCCAAAACTAGCCTTAGATGAGACTTCTTCGGGGAAGCAGTCTCTTCAGGTAAGAAATACTGCCATTGCTTCCAGAACGTTTATGTGGAGCTGGCGAAATGAACTGACCAAGTCCCCTGAACCTGTTTGAACTGGGAGTATCCCCCCCACCCGGACAGGGAGGCGTCCGTGTGAATGGTTAAGACTGGAAGGGGATATTGAAGGGGTACCTTCTTGGCTAAGTTCTTTACTTTTGACCAAGGACGGAGTTGATTGCGGAGGATCTGTGGGATTACTGACAACTTGTCTCGAGATTTGGTGTTTGCTCTTGATCGCCAAATTCGATTTAAATCTTTCAGCCTTGCTTTCAGGAGGATATCTGTTACGAAGCAAACTGAAGGGACCCTAGGATTCTCTCCTGGTTTCTCTTGATGTTTGTTTGCATTTGAGAAATTGCCTGACAGATTTTGCTATTTCCTTCCGTTTGGCCACTGGAATTGACAGATTGTGGGAAGACAAATCCCATTGGATTCCTAGCCACTGAAAAAACGAGACTCCGGGGTAAGTCTGGATTTCGTTTTGTTTATCTGGAACCCAGATGTTCCAGAAAGTGAACTACCTTTTTGGTGGCTTTGAGACATTCCTCGACTGTTGGTGCCCAGATCAACCAATCGTTGAGGTATGCTGCTACCATGATTCCCTGAGCTCTCATTGTTGTACAACCACTTCTGCTATTTTTGTGAATACCCTGGGGGCTACATTCAGACCGAAGGGCATCACTTTGAATGAGAATGTTTGATTTCCTAGCCTGAATCCTAGGAATGGGCGGAAGTGCCTGGCTATAGGGATATGCTATAGTATGCGTCTGTAAGATCGATGGAGCATGTGACGGCTCCACGCGGAAGTAAGGTCCTTACTTGCAGAGAGGGTAAGCATCTTGAACTTGTCGCAACGAACAATGAAAGAGTTTAGCTTTGACAAGTCTAAGATTACCCCCCTTCTTTTTGTTGAGCCTTTCTTTGGCACGCTGAATAAGCGACCTTGAAATTTTAGATGCTTGACTTCTCGCAATAGCTCCTTTCTGAAGGAGTTCTTCCGCGTAATCTGTCAATTCTTTCTGATGGTATCTGGTGGAATGATTTGATTGGAGGAGGCTCTTTGATCCAACTCCAACCCAATCCTTTGGACACTATGCTCTGTGCCCAATTGCTGAACCCCCACCTGTGGCGGAAGAGGAACAGCCTCCCTCCTACCTGGGGAGCCTCATTGTTGATGGGCGGGTTGACCACCACGCCCTCCTCTGAACTGCCTGCTCCTTGTTGCCCTTCCTGCGCCACGCTGACGAAAGTAACCTCTCGCCCTACCTCTGGTTGTTTGTAACCTTGAGCCTCATATGAAGGGTTGAAGGCCGGCGAGATTGCGTAGGAGGTGACGGCTGTGATTGAGGGGACAACAGGAGGATGGGCTGGTTCTGCTTCGAACTAGCAGGTTGTCCTTGTTGGGTAACCGGGACAGCCTGCACAAATTGCTGCTGTTGCTGGTGTTTCTGATACGGCTGGAACCTCTTACCAGCCTTCTTTGGTTTCTTACCAGCAGTGGGGACGGATTCTTGTTTCCTCTTCGAGGAAATACCCCACCTAGCTCTAAGGCTTTGGTTGAGCTAGCAGCTTCGTGGTGCACTTCGTTGACAGCGGACTCTGGGAAGAGATCCGCTCCCCACATACTAGAAGCCAAGAGTCTATTCGGCTCGTGCCTAATAGTACACTCCTGCAGAAACATGCTTTCGGCAATTCCTCCTAGCCTGGAAGAAGTCGAAAGCGTCTGATAGTACCGTCTGGAACTGAGATTTTGCCAAAATCTTGAACAGCGGTTCCGTGGCATAAGAGAGAGCAGCCATTTCCGTAATTATAAGGGAATTGAGGGACCTGCCAAACCTGGTTCGCGCGTCAAACTCTGCCTGAATTAGGGAATCCGGCAGCCTTGGCAGCTTCTCGCCGAACTGGTCCATGGCGCAGTCCGGTTTGAGCTTACCAAGCGTGAAACGTAGCTGGCAAGTTCTCCCACAATTCTCCGAAAGCCGGGAAGAGCGGAGAAGTAGACTCCGCCTCCCTCAACTGTGGGATGGGCTCATCCTTGAGGACTGCCTGAAGGGACTTCTCTACTATTTTCGTGGCGAACGGAAGAGAAGCCTCCTCTTCCGTCGCGAAAATAGTAAAGGGACTCTTATAGGCCTGGAGTTTAGTGTTCGTGCACTCCCAGTCCTCAAGGCAGTGAACCCATTCCCGCTGAGCATGATCTCTACTGTATAGGACAGACTCTCTAGAGATCTTGTCCTCCCTAGTCAAGAGCCGTTACAGTCAGCCTAGCATAACCGATGAAAGGCTGCGTCAGACCCGGAGGGTAAAACTCGAAGTCCTCAATCCTCCGAGTTCCACACTCCGGGATAGAGATCATCCCATCCTTAAAAGGAGCGTAGGCAGCTACTCTCCATGGGTTCTCCATGGAGAAAGCTGGCAGAGAGTCGTATGGCGGGAGTTGGAGAATGCCAGTGCTTGGCACTGGGGAGACTGGAAGAGGAACCTGAGATAGCCCGGCTACTCGGTCCTCATTCTCTCTAACCCTGTTAGAGAGATCTTGTATCGACTGGCCTGATTGAGACAGAGTGCTCGACAATTGTGCGAACATCTGCTCGAATCTCGTCCCCAGGGCAGGCGGAGACTTGCGAGCCAACCAGCTCGCCCACCTGTTGCATCACCACTGCTGAGAAAGCAGAGGGATCAAAGGTGCTAGGCCCTGCTCCTCCTACCGGCGTAGCCGGAGTGGAAGCGGTGGAGGCGGGAGAAGGCACTGGCTCGGCGGGCGCGCGAGCCTTCTCCTTAGAAGCCTTGCTTCTAGAGCTCTTTGAGTGAGAAGAGCTCGGCTTCGCTTTCACCGCGTCGGCGTAGGAAGTCGCAGACTTCCTAGCCGAAAGAAGACGAAGACGACTTCCTAGAAGTTGTCTTAGCCAGAGTCTTCGGTTCTCTCTGTCCCTTCACCTTTGGGGGTACAGAGAGAGCGGGAGAGCGGGTAGGGATCTCAGATCCCACAAAGCCTTGGAAAGAAGCACTCGAAGAAGGGACAGGAGAAGATCCAGGAGCACCCAAGGAAAGACCTTGGGCGCCCGACACACCTACCTCAACCAACAAATCCTCCACCCCTACCGCCATGGGCTCGATGTTTAGGTCCAGGGCAGCGACGTCCGGGACCGACTCCTGGGCAGCTACGACCCCAAAGGATTGCTGGAGTCTTGCTGGATGGAGGCTATTCAGAGGGGCCGCGGACAAGGGGTCAACATACCCAGTTGACTTGCCCGCAGGGAAGATCTGGACGGCCAGCTTCTTATCAAGAATGTATGGCTGGCCTTTGGCGGCGTTCTTCCCGAAGCCGCCCACACGCTTTCAGGGTGGCGAGGGCGACTTCCCTCACACCAGTAGCCTGAAAGAAAGGCGAGATGAGCTTCTACGTGGCGGGAAAGGGGTTAACAAACTTATGACTAAGAGTTTGTTTAGTAAAATGATAAGGAAGCCTATAATGGACTTACCCCATCTCCCAGCTGACCGACTAGGTCGTAGCAGATGGCGCAGGCTTCTGGGTGCCAGACGATCATCTCGTTGTATGACGTGGCACGGGGGGGGCGTGAGACCTGCACTCATCGTGGGCCGCAGGGGTCGTACAAGTCGCGTTGCACGCTGGGACCTGACAGTTGGTAGCCTGTAAGTGGAAAGATACATGAGTACAGGTAAACACTTACAGTCTAACAGATGCTCCGCTGGTGCCGGAGCGATAAAGTTAGATTAAACCAGAGCCCCCGCCAAAATACGTGTGGTAACCCAGGGTTGGTTGTGTGCCTTAGGCTATAGCTCCGCTGATGGCGGGGACACAAAAGGAAACCAACCAGGAGTGGTGGTAAATGGAAAACCATGACGGAAAATGGCGGGGATGGTAGATACATAATAATAACATTACACAATTCATTGTAAAATTAGGGTATATCCTTAAAATAATAATAATAATAATACAAACTCTCTCCACCCGTTCACTAGAAGAGTGCACGGGTAAGAAGCAAGCTCCCTTCGGTAGCGGGGGAGAGATAAGGACATAGTAGGCAAGCAACAGACACAGTAGTGCCCTCCACCCCGCCCGCTGGCGGAGCCAGTAATCTATAACCAAAGGTGCCCCGGCTGCGACGGAAGGCTCCTTTCTTATAGCGAGGGAGGTGGCTGAGCAACTGGGGAGGGGGGGGTGGGGGGAAGGTCTCGGCGTAACACGGCGGGAGAGAGAGAGGGGGGAGGGATGGCCTACTCCTCCCCGCCTCACCGACTACCCGCTCGGAGACCCGGTACCTCATGAGTGGTCGCCCTATACCCCCCGCTGGGAGGAACCCCTGGCCACCTCAGAGAGGGAGAGAGAGAAGGCGACTGAGGTTGTCATGACAACCAAGGGTCCCCCAGCCCTCCTCCCTTATACCAGAAAAGGGAGGGGCAGGGGCAGGGTTAAGGGTGCGATGGAACACGTGACCGCAAGGGTGGCCTAGGGCCGCGAGCAAAACACAACCGGTGAGAGGGCCACCGTGAACCAGGCTGTACCAATACAAGGAACAAGCACCTAGGCTAGCCTAACACCCTAATACAATAAATACATCGAAAAGATGGAAAAGACACTTTTAGTAAAAGAGAAAGAAGCCCAGGAGGAGGCAGACTGTTCCAAGAAACAGAAAGCCTACTCGGAGCCAGCGATAGCCGATGAAGAGCAAGAGCCGGGATGCTGGGCCGGAATAATAATATAGCCCTAAATACCAAACTAAGAGATATGGTAGGAGGGCTAAACTAGCTAAAACTCGATGTAAAAGACAATGAACGTAATATAGTAAGCACATAAGTATAAGAAGTCCCAGTATGGAGGACCGGGAATTCTAACGAGGCAGCATGGCGCCACCACGAGACAACCGGGGAACCGTATATGACCTATTTAAGAGGAAAATACTGGTACCCGGAAGATAAAATTGTGGTAAAACATTACTTATGAGTTACTTAACTTAGCCGTAGCAATAGCAGAGCGTTCCATGTTAGATGAAAAGGATAAATCCCGGAATTAGCACAGCACAGGAAAAATTGCGTCTTGACGCTAGCGCTAAAAATTAAGGATGTCCGCTAGGGGCGCTGCTGTCCGTGGCGTCCTCTAGTAGTAGTAGGTAGCGACTGCATCGCCCGTTGGTATCAGCTCTCTCTTGGGGGGATTCTGATTGGAAGTTCTAATTGGTGATTGTCTCGTGGTAGTGTTCCCCACTCGCCCCTATTACCATACCGACACTTCTTTTTAAGAGTGAGCGAGTCAGTTTTACTGACATTTTCTTAATTTTGTTTTTCTCTGGTAATTTTAGATTAATTTTACCTAGAAAGAATGATATTAAGGAGGCCTTTCATAGGCCGACACGAAGCTGAGCCAGAAATACACATGTGCGGAGTGCAGGCAGCATGACTCGTGTGCATGTACTGCAACGGACCAGTATTCATGAAATTGTATTCAGAATCCATATGCACACAGTAACATATACTGTAATCCACAACAGACATATAAATTTTGGGGGATATCAGAGGCATTGTCAGGATTTTCCATTACATCAATATAAATTGAACTTAGTCTGTTTGCTGTAGAGGAATGTGATATGAAATAACACTATGGCAAGCACTAAAGTTAAATACTTTGTATACATTTGATTTTTTTATGTTCTTGTAAATTTGTGTTGCTATTATGTTACTGCATATTTTTTTGTGTAATCTTTGCATATATTTGTTGCCCGTCGTAGATAACCTCCTAGACCTCCTCTCCTAAGGCTTCTGGCAAAAGAGCCTAAGCGACAGAAGGTCACGACACTCCGGAAGAAGGTCGCACGACAGGATTATGAAGTAGGTATTACCATTGTAAACTGCTCTTCATATGGTTTGAAGTATTCATTTTAGGAAGGCTTGGCAACTACAAATTTAACGTAAACAGTAGTAATAAGAACATGACGTTGTTCACCCTGTGGAAAATAAGGCTTGGAGGTTAGTCTCTAGGAAAAAGTCATTTTCAAAACATGTAGCCAGTAACATTAATTTATGAAGGGAATATTGACCTCATGGCAGTTGTAAGATGAGTGGACAGCCTTATCAATGTTTTTTTTTGGTATCAGAATCATTATTTGTTGGCTGTAGAGGTATATGATAAGAAATAACATTATGGCAAGCACTAAAGTTCAATGCTGCTTGCATACATTTGATGTGCCTCGCGTTTAAATCTTTGTGTTATTTTATTAATCCATGTCCTAAGAATGCCTCCTGAACACCCTGCTCCTTCTAAGGCTTCTGGCAAAGAGCCTAAGACTGCGGCCCCACCAAATCTGTCGTGTGTCCCACACTGCTAAAGCGTTTTGTTCATCTACATAGCTTTCAATCAACTGCCATAATTCAAATAACAGTGTCCCCACACTGCATACTAGCGTGGCTGGCACATGTGCATTAAAGGACTGCACCCACATGGTACAAAACATTTAGTTTTTAGCTGCAGTTGGATGTGCATCTTCAAACAATGGTCCACATAAAGGAGGAATTAATTGCTGTTGTGTACCAGCAACAGCCAGTATGGTATCCCAGAAATTACAAACATAAAGACCAGAATGTGATCCAGAAATTGTGGATGGCGATTGGTTTATAATTGGAATTAATGATACTGTATCAGGAAGTATCAAATTTGCCCTTTATTAGAATATTATGATACCTTTATAAGCAAGGACTTTTTACTTCTCCATACTATTGAATAATCAAGATATGCACAAACTGTCCAGTTACTGGTATATAATAAATGAGAAAATATGAATACTGTCTGGACATTATAGTCAAACTCAGCCTTTTTGGCCACTAAGGCGTTGGCCTTGTTTACCCTGGATTTTCCACAACGTTGCCACTTCTTCAAAGGTAGGTACTTCTGCCCCACCTCTCTCTCTCTCTCTCTCTCTCTCTCTCTCTCTCTCTCTCTCTCTACTCTCTTCTCTCTCTCTCTCTCTCTTGTGTTCAGCCTCTGACCACCATTCTTGATTTGCTTTGGAGGAAATCCTTCTAACTGTCCTTTTGCTTATTTTGGCAGCTTTGGGTGTGTCCGCTGTTAGCCTTTTCATCTAAAAAGTACCGATTAACATCATAAATTATTTCCTTAGTCTGAGTGTGCAGGCGGGAGATGTTTCCATGGTGGGTCAGTGACACTGAATGACCTTGTTGGGCTGAGGTGGCAACGGAGCACTAACCCAGCACAGAGGTGTTGTCAAATCTCATGAAAACATTTTTAGTAACATTCATTTTCCCATCAAAAAGTTAGTCATTCTTGAACATATGAAGTTTTATTATAAAATAGAGTAATTACCATATATTTAGTTAGTATAAAAAATATCGGAGATTTCTTCATCACTGTCATGGCATATTTAGAGAAATGTGGCAAACTGTGCGGCCAACGCCTTAGTGGCCAAAAAGGCTGAGTTTGACTTTAGGTACAGCAAGTAGTTTCAAAAACATTACATAGACTTATCAATCATACTGCCAGGCAACTTCTGTTGGAGTACAGAAGTAATCAGCAAATTTAATCCTTTTATTTTTGGCACACACTATTTAACTCTTATTTATCTTGGCATTACAAATGGAATGTTCATTTTCTCTAATTAGGCCTACTTCAGGACCATATATTGTGTGGTTACTATTGATACAAGCACCCCCCCCCCCCCCCCCCCCACCCCCCCCCCCCCCCCCCCCCCCCCCATTAGGGTTTATAGCACTGTTGTTTGGTTGTCGGTTTCTTAGCCTACCACTGTGGGAACCTCATAAAATATTATTGTGACGAATTTGCATCTTTTCCTTGGCTCTTTTAAAAGTTATGCTTTACTTCCCTGTATCCAATAATACTAGTATATGTACAGTAGATCCCATATTCGCGGAGGATGGGTACCAGACCCTGCGAACAGCTAAAATCTGTGAATTCTTACAACCCCTCTAAAAATGCTTAGAACTGCCTATTTTGATAGTTAAAGCAAAAAAAAAAAAAAAAAGAAACTTCTTTTCTGTGCTCAGTTCGTGTTGCTTCGTGAAATAATCCTTAAGTTCATTATTTCTAGGTAAATGATACTAACATTATACCAGAGAAAAAATAAATTCAGGAGGATGTCAGAATAACTGACTCACTCACCCTAAATGAAAAGAGGGTGTTGGTATGGTATCTGGGGCGAGTGAGACCATTACCACAAACCTCTTGTCATTTAGAATTCTCCTTCATGAAAATCCCCCTCCTGAAAAAGCTGATACACAGTCGGAGTCCTCGACTACTACTACTACGCTGCCCACCACGCCGATTGCAGCGCCTCTGGTGGCCATCCTTTTTCGTTAGCGAACTTGGAGAGCACGTCATTTCTTTACTCCGTGTATTTGTGCATTTTGGTGTGGATTTATCCCCATCATGGAACTCGCAGCTATCGCCGAAAGGTTTGAAACTAGTTTTTGTCAGCCAGGAACTTCATTTTACCGTTTTTTAGGTCTGATATAGTCTCCTGGTCTGACGCATGGCTGCCGAGCCGGCTCGCCTCATGTTCGGTTAGATTCTCGGTCCCCCATACCGTGGTATCTATCCTGTATTCATACCTTTATTGAGGGTTCTATTACGTGCTACACAAGTTCCCTTTATTTATTTTACATCGTATTATTCGGAAATCCATTGCCTATGCCTTAGATTTATGTTCATGCATGCATGTCTCTTTGTCTAGGTGTTTTGGCTTTCGAGTGATTATGTTAACCCTCTTACGCCGACTGGACGTAATTTACGTCTACATTTTTTGTCTCCCGTGTGCCGACTGGACGTATTTTACGTCGACTTACAAAAGCTTTTTTAAAATTCGCGGAAAAATACTTATAGGCCTACCAGCCGAAAACTTTTGAATCACGCGCCTTGGGGGATGCTGGGAGTTCACGGATCAAGGTGTTGTTTTGTTTACAATCGTTACATCAGGCGCGCAAGCGCAAATTTCTTTCTTGCCGCACTAAAAAGTATCTGTGACACATCTCGGAAATCATTTCGTCACTTTGACATAATTTTTGTACCATTGTAAATTAGCCGTTACATGAAGTATTATATATGAAAATGTGTGCAGTTTTATGTAGAATACAACAATAAAATACTCATGATTGTAGCTTTTATCAGTTTTGAGATATTTTCATATAAATAACAATAAGTGCCAAACTTTCAATCTTCGGTCAAAATTTTAGACTCTACCCGAAATGGTCGAAAAACGCAATTGTAAGCTAAAACTCTTATATTTTTTAGTAATATTCAATCATTTACCTTAATTTTACAACTAATTGGAAGTCTCTAGCACAATATTTTCGATTTATGGTGAATTTATGAAAAAAAACTTTTTCCTTACGTCCGGGCGGTAATCTTCGAAAAAAAATCATGCGATTGTGGTAATGTTTGCACCATTTTAAAATTAGCCGTTTTTATAAAGTTTATATATGAAAATGTGCGCAATTTCATGCACAATACAACTAAAAACTAAAAACAAACCCATGGTTGTAGCTTTTTAATCAGTTTTGAGATATTTTCATATAAATAATGATAATTGCCAAAATTGCAACCTTCGGTCAACTTGACTCTACCAAAATGGTCAAAAAAAACGCAATTGTAAGCTAAAACGCTTATATTCTAGTGATATTCAAGCATTTACCTTCATTTGCAACAAATTGGAAGTCTCTAGCACAATATTTCAATTTATGGTGAATTTATGAAAAAAATAACATTTTTTTTACGTGCCGCGCGGCGGGTAACTCTTCCGAAAAAAATCATACGTGCGATTGTGGTAATGTTTGCACCATTTAAATTAGCCGTTACATAAAGTTTTATATATGAAAATGTGCGCAATTTCATGTAGAATACAACGAAAAATAACTGAAGGTTGTAGCTTTCTCATTTTGAAATATTTGCATATAAATCACGATAAATAGAAAAAAAGCCACGTTCGGTCAACTTTGACTCTACCGAAATGGTCGAAAAACGCAATTGTAAGCTAAAACTCTTACAGTCTAGTAATATTCAGTCATTTATTCTTAATCGTGAAACAAATTCGAAGTCTCTAGCAAAATATTTAGATTTATGGTGAATTTAAAAAATAAATCTTTCCTTCCCTCCGCACGCGGATTCTCCGCCACAAATCTCCGAAATGTGTACGTCTCATTCTCGGAATATTGCTCCGTTTCATATTAGGCATTTCATAGAGTTTTATATATGCAAAATGTGCGCAATTTCATGTAGAATAAAACTAAAAATTTTTTGAAGGTTGTAGCTTTTCTTATTTCCGAAATAATTGCATATAAAAAATAATATATATAAAAATTCGACATTCGGTCAACTTTAAACTCGTCAGATATGGTCGAAAACTGCAATTGTAAGCTAATACTCTTACAGTATAGTAATATTCAATCATTTGTCTTCATTTCTAAAGAAATTGGAAGTCTCTAGGACTATATTTAGATTTATGGTGAATTTTTGAAAAAAATATTTGTTTACGTCCGCGCGTTACGAATTCATGCATTATTTTGTGATAATATTTTCTCTGTGTTGCTTTGATCGTTTTACAATGTGTTATATACCAAAATGATCGCAATTTAGTGTACATTACAACGAAAAAAAAGTAACTTGTTACCTTTAACCGTTTATATATGATAATGATAATTTTTTTCATTTTTGATGGTTGCATACTAAACTTCAGGCAATGACAAAAAAAGGAGCCAAAAATGAACTCTTAATCTTGAAAACTAAGCGCGCTGTGATTTTTTGAAAAAAATATTTTTTCCGCTTCCGCGCTCACTCCGAAACCCCTCTGGCATACGGGAGACAATTTTTTATTTACCGCTCTGGCATAAGAGGGTTAATATGTCTTCTAGTCCAGTATCCTGGCTGTTGCCCTCCGTTTTATGTGTCGGCTAAGGCTAGCTTCTGAGCAGTTGGCTTGTTTCCTTCGGGGAACTAGCCTACTTCTCCTGGACGTCCCCTTTCTCTCTCACTCGTGATTTCCCTCTATCTCTTTTTACGATGTATTATTTTATTGAGGGGTTAGCATGTTAGGGCGATCAGTTTAGCCTAGGTGGTTTTGTTGCATTATCTCCTCATGGTCCTACTGCGATCAGTTTGTTGCATTATCGCCCCTTGGTCCGTTCGAGCTCACGTGGTCGCTCGACCAAGGCTGTTTTGTTGCATTATCACCTCTTGGTACACCTGCGATCGCGTTAAGCCACTGGTCGCCCTAGTCCCAGTCCCCTTCCCCCCTCCCTAGCGGAGGGGGGGTCTGTCCTTGCTTGCTTACGGTCGCTATGGCAACCATCCGAGTACCACTCCCCCTCCCCCCCTGTTAAGGGGGTCACGGGAGTTTTGGGAGAGCTGGGAGTACTGCTGGTCCGCACTTTTTCTATTTGAGCTCTGGAGGAGCTTCGGGACGTGATCAGTGGGTGGTTGGCCACCCCCCTCTGTTTGCATCGGTCCTTCTCTGGCGTTCCTTGCGCTATGATTCATCTTCCCCTTACTTCTAATTATGTTTTTCCCCGTTCGCCTGCTGACGGAGCGCCTGCTTGCTAGCCGGGCACACCTTCGGTTGTCGGAAGGGTAGCTGGCTCCGCCAGCTACCGGAGGGGGAAGAGGTATCTATTGACCTTACATGCTTTCCCCTGTTTTGTACGTAGTCCCTTCGTCGTCTGGCGGAGCACTTGCTTGCTATCCGGGCGCCCCTCTGGTTGACGGAGGTGCTTTACGACGGAGCTACACACTCCAATTTAATTCAATTTAATTTAATTTATCTAGTTTATTTAATGGATAATCCTCTCTCGTTCTCCGGTGTGGTGTACTGCTCCTTGGAACTCTTTTATGGGTGTATAAAAGTATCTGGTTTACCTAAACTCTCCTCTCCGGTGTACACTGAAGTATATTCCCAACCAGTTACCAGGTCCCATGGACCTTCTCTCACACGGAGTTCAGGGGGGGGATTATGCCCAAAATTTTATGCTACTCCGGCATGCAGCGGAGCTTCATAAGTGGTCCTGTTAGTGTATTACGTTGATACTCATGTATCTATCCACTTACAGGCTACTAACTGTCAGGAGGCCGGGTGTAACGCCATTCTCCAGGACCCCTGCGGGCATGAGGTCTGCAGGTCCCATGCTCCTTGTGCGGTCCGCCACAACGAGCTGATCGTCTGGCACCATGAAGCTTGCTCCATCTGCTATGAGCTGGTGGAACAGTTTTCGGACGGAGTAAGTATATACCGGTGTAGCGTTTGTTCTTTTTCCTGGTATATATGTCACATAAATCGATGTCATATTGTTATATGGTTATATACGTCAAATGTTAATGATCGTCCTTGGGGCTTCGTTGTAAGGATTACAATGAGACTCTCTTTCAGGCTGCCGCTGTTAAGGAAGCCGCGTCGACGACCCTGCGGGCCTGGGTAGGCGGCTTCGGTAAGAATGCGCCGAAGGGGCAGCCGTACATCTTGGATAGGAAGAGATGGCTGTCCAGATCTTCCCAGGCGGGAAGCCGACTGGGTATGTAGACCCCGTCGTGGCAGCTCCGACGATCGCCAACATCTTTCCAAGGCTTCACGGGATCAGAGATCCTCGCTGGTACGCCTACTGCCTCTGTAGTCCCCAAAGTAAAGGGGCAAAGAGAGCAGAAGACCCTGCATAAGACGTCGTCTTCTTCATCTTCTTGTAAGTCTCCGGCTCTCCATCCCGGAGCAGAGAAGGCGAAGTCCTCCTCTTCTCATTCAAAAGGGTCAAGAGGTAAATCCTCTAAGGAGAAGGCCCGTGCTCCCGCCGAGCCAGCACCTTCTCCCTCTGCCGGAGCTTCTCCGGTGACCCCTGTCGGGGCCAGTTCTGCTGTTCCCTTCGATCCTGTTGCTTTTACGGCAGGGATCATGCAGCAGGTAGGAGACATAGTCGGATCCTTGAACACTAGGTTCGACCAGATGTTTGCGCAGATCTCCACCTCGCTGACTCAGTCCAGCCAGTCGATTCAGAATATCTTTGAACGTCTGACGGACCAGGAGAACCGGCTGGCAGGGCTGAGCCAAGCACCTCAAGTCGCTCTCCCTGTAGCAGGCACCGGAGTTGCCCAGTTGCCTGACTACAATACCCTTCCCACATTCTCTATGAGTAATCCTTGGAGGGTAGCAGCCTTTGCTCCCTTCAAGGACGGTATGATCTCCATCCCGGACTATGGAACTCGGAGGATCGAGGACTTCGACTTCCATCCCGCTGGCCTACAGCCTCCTTTCATGGGGTATGCTAGGCTGACGGAGGCAGCCTTGAATAGGGAAGACAAGATCCCTAAAGAGACTGTGTTGTACAGCCGTGATCAGGCTCAGAGGGAATGGGTACATTGCCTGGAGGATTGGGATTGTACTAATACCAAACTCCAGGCATTTAAGAGTCCATTTACGATCTTTGCTACGGAGGAGGAGGCACCACTCCCCTTCACAACAAAGATAGCTGAGATCACCTTGCAAGCGGTTATGAAGGATGAACCCCTTCCTCAGCTCAGGGAATCGGACCATACGTCTCCTCTCTTCCCAGCATTTGGTGATCTCTGGGAAAACCTACCAGCTACATTCACGGTAGGTAAACTCAAATCGGACTGTGCCATGGAACAGTTCGGTGAGAAGCTTCCCAGGCTACCAGATAGCCTCATCCAAGCTGAATTCGAGGCAAGGACAAGGTTAGGCAGGACTCTGAACTCACTGGTAATGACGGAAGTTGCTGCACTGACTTACGGTACGGAGCCCTTATTTAAGCTCCTAGCTAAGTCTCAGACACAAACAGTACAGTCTGACCTGTACAAGTTTGCAGTCGCAAGAAGAAATTGTAGGAAACATGTCCTGCAAGAGGCAACAATTCGACATGAGCCGAATAAGCTGCTTTCTTCCACCATCTGGGGGGCGGACCTCTTTCCAGAATCAGCTGTAATTGAGGTACAGCATGAGGCAACAAGACTTAACCAAAGTCTTAGGGCTCGCTGGGGTCTGTCTAGTAAGAGGAAACCCGAGAATCCTCCTGCTGGCACTAAGAAGTTGAAGAAGGCTAAGAGGTTCCCACCCTATCAGAAGCAGCAGCAGCAACACTTTGTCCAAGCAGTTCCGGTCTCTCAACCAGTGCAACCGGCAACAGCAAAGGGGCAAAACCAGCCCATCCTCCTGTTGTCTCCACAGAACCAGCCCTCAACCTCCTACGCTATTTCCCCGGCTTTCAACCCCATATTTGAAAGCCAAGCCTTCCAAACCATCAACAGGTTCACAAGGGGAAGCAGGGCTAGGGGTTCCTTTCGTCAGAGAGGTGGCGGAAGGGCAACCAACAGGGGGAAACACTTCCGTGGAGGGCGCGGAGCACGTCCCGCACAACAGCAGTGAGATCTCCCAGGTAGGGGGGAGGCTGTTCCTCTTCCGTCACAGGTTGGGGTTCAGCAATTGGGAACAGAGCATTGTGTCCAAAGGGCTGGGATGGAGTTGGATCAAAGGTCCTCTTCCATCCAAATCATTCCTTCAACTACCAACAAAGGAATTGACAGATTATGCGGAAGAGCTCCTTCAAAAAGGGGTAGTGTCAAGAGTCAAGCATTTAAAGTTTCAAGGACGCTTATTCAGCGTGCCAAAGAAAGGCTCATCAAAAAGAAGAATAATCTTAGACTTGTCCCGGCTAAACTTATTCATTCGTTGCGACAAGTTCAAAATGCTGACCATCTCGCAGGTGCGGACCTTGCTTCCCCGTGGGGCCGTCACCACCTCTATCGATCTTACAGACGCATACTATCATATCCCAGTCGCGAGACACTTCCGCCCATACCTAGGCTTCAGGTTGGGAGACCAGGCATTCTCTTTCAAAGTGATGCCCTTCGGGCTGAATGTATCCCCCAGGGTATTCACGAAAATAGCGGAAGTGGTAGTGCAACAACAGATCACAAGGGATAATGGTAGTAGCGTACCTCGACGATTGGCTGATTTGGGCGTCAACCGTCGAGGAATGCCTCAAAGCCACAAACAAAGTAATTCAACTGCTGGAACATTTAGGATTCCAAATAAACAATGGCTCGGGATTCAATGGGACTTGACCTCCCACAATCTGTCAATTCCTACGGTCAAAAGGAAGGAAATAGCCAAGTCAGTAAGGCAATTCCTCAAGAACAAACAGGCATCAAGGAGAAACCAGGAAAGGATCCTAGGTTCACTCCAGTTTGCATCAGTAACAGATGTTCTGTTAAAAGCAAAGCTGAAAGACATAAATCGAGTTTGGCTCTCAAGAGCAAATGTCAAATTTGAGACAAGTTGTCAGTAATCCCGCAGATTCTTCGCAATCATCTCCGTCCATGGGCGGAGACAAAGAACCTGTCCAAGTCAGTTCCTCTTCAATATCCCCCTCCGGCGTTGGTTATCCACACAGACGCCTCGCTAAGCGGGTGGGGAGGATATTCCCAGTCAAGAAAGTTCAAGGAACGTGGTCATCTCAGTTCCGCCAGCTCCACATAAACGTGTTGGAACCCATGGCAGTATTCCTCACTTTGAAGAGGCTTCTTCCACCAAAGAATTCTCATATAAAACTGGTCTTGGACAGTTCAGTGGTAGTACACTGCATCAACAGGGGAGGATCCAAATCAAAACATGTGAACCATGTCATGATAGCCATTTTTTCTCTAGCAACCAAGTACAAATGGCATTTATCCTCCACCCATTTAGCGGGAGTAAGGAACGTGATAGCAGAACGCCCTGTCCCCCCCCCCGATCAGTTTCCTCTAGAATCAGAGTGGTCCCTGGACAAAACAAGTCATTCCAGTGGATACGCCAGAGTGTTCCGGGTCTCCAAGTAGATCTATTCGCATCTCAAGCTAACCACAAGCTCCCTTGCTATGTGGCCCCCAACCTGGACCCTCTGGCATACGCCATAGTCGCCATGTCCATAGTTTGGAATCAGTGGAAAAAGATATACATCTTTCCTCCAGTGAATCTTCTATTGAAAGTTCTGAACAAACTCAGGACTTTCAAGGGACAAGTAGCTCAAGTAGCCCCGAACTGGCCCAAGAGCAACTGGTATCCTCTGCTTCTGGAATTGGGTCTCCGACCTCGACGGATTCCCAATCCCAAACTATCTCAGTCAGTACAAATGAGAATTGTGTTCGCTTCCTCAGGAAATCTCAAAACCCTAACTTTATGGACTTCATGAAGTTTGCGGCTAAAAAAGATGCAAATATCGATCCTCGGAATATTCTTTTCTTAGAATCGGATAAGAGAGAATCAACTTTGAGACAGTATGATGCTGCTGTTAAGAAGTTAGCAACTTTCCTGAAGGAAACGAACACCAGAACCATGACAGTCAACTTAGCTATATCCTTTTTCAGATCTTTATTTGAAAAAGGATTAGCGGCTAGCACTATTACCACTAATAAATCAGCTTTAAAGAAAATCTTTCAGTTGGGTTTTCAAATAGACTTAACAGACTCCTACTTTACGTCTATTCCTAAAGCTTGTGCTAGGCTCAGGCCTTCTGAAAGACCTAGTTCAGTCTCATTGTTCTTGAATGACGTTCTCAAGCTGGCTTCAGACACTGACAACGCTTCTTGCTCATATATAATGCTACTAAGAAAAACTCTATTTATGCTAAGTCTGGCCTCAGGAGCTAGAATCTCAAAACTGTCGGCCCTTTCCAGAGATGCTGGACATGTAGAATTCCTTCCCTCAGGAGGGGTCTTACTATCTCCAGATCGCAGTTTTCTGGCAAAAAACGAGGACCCCTTAATGAGATGGGCCCCTTGGAAGGTCATCCCTCTTCCTCAAGAACCTTCTCTTTGTCCAGTGACGACATAACGAGCCTTTCTGTCTAGGACATTCTCTAAATCCTCAGGCCCCCTCTTCATGAGGGAAAAAGGTGGCACTATTTCAATAAAGGGTATCAGGCAACAAATCCTTTATTGTGTTAAACAAGCAAACCCTGAATCATTTCCAAAAGCCCATGACATCAGGGCAGTAGCCACCTCTATCAATTACTTCCAACATATGAATTTTGATGACTTAAAGAAGTATACGGGCTGAAAATCGCCGACAGTTTTCAAGCGTCATTATCTAAAGTCCTTGGAATCTTTAAAATTTCCAGCAGTGGCAGCGGGAAATGTAGTTTCCCCCGACACTGCTCAGTAGTTGTAGTCGAAGATCCAGATCTCCTTTCTACCTGCCTCAACTAATAGTTCACTTAACCCTACCGTTAAGCTCTTTTTGGTCCTTCAGCCTTAGCTGCTTAAGTGCATCCATTATAGTTGTGTGTCATTACTTTTTTTCGCTAGGGCGGGCCACCCACAACTATATTGTATATATATTGTCTACGCTCGGTGTTGCTTAATAGTTGTGTGTCCCTTATTTTTTTGCTAGGGGCACCCACAACTATATTGTATATATATTGTCATACTGCTCGGTGTTGCTCCCCTTATTTTTATGCTAGGGAAGCACACCAACATTTAATTGAGATGCTGTTTATTTGTCATATTTATATAAGTTTCAGTGAGTGTTCTTCTTTTATGTAATGTTTTGGAACCTCACTAGTGTTAGTTAAGTTATCATAAGTTAGGCTAAGTGTAATTTTAAGGTTAACTGCATATAAATTTATTCATTAGTTTAAGTTACCTTTATTTATGATAACGTGTAAGCTCTCAAATCAGATTATATTTACTTCTTTTTACCTCTTTCGTTTTATTGAGACCTTCCTCTTTAAATTTTCCAATCTTGTGCTATTTCTCTGGTACTATTTCACGAAGCGACTCGAACTGAGCCCAGAAAAGGGATTTTGACGAAGGAAAAATCTATTTCTGGGCAAGGGTTCGTGTCGCCCAGTGAAATCCCCCCCTATACCCTGGCCTGCAGCCCAAGATTGGCATCTAACGACAAGGATGGCCACCAGAGGCGCTGCAATCGGCGTGGTGGGCAGCATAGTAGTAGTAGTCGAGGACTCCGACTGTGTATCAGCTCTTTCAGGAGGGGGATTTTCATGAAGGAGAATTCTAAATGACAAGAGGTTCATGGTAGTGGTCTCACTCGCCCCAGATACCATACCGACACCCTCTTTTTATTTAGGGTGAGCGAGTCAGTTATTCTGACATCCTCCTGAATTTATTTTTTCTCTGGTATAATGTTAGTATCATTTACCTAGAAATAATGAACTTAAGGATTATTTCACTGGGCAACACGAACCCTTGCCCAGAAATAGATTTTTCCTTCGTCAAAATCCCTTTTCTGGCCTCAGTTCGTGTCGCTGCGTGAAATAATCCTTTAGTTCATTATTTCTAAGGTAAATGAGCTAACAAATAGCAGAGAAAATTAAAAAAAACAAAAAAGATTCAGATAACTGACTCGCTCACCCAAAATAAAAGAAGGGTGTCGGTATGGTAACTGGGGCGAGTGAGACCACTACCACGAACTTCTTGCCATTTAGAATTCTTCCACACCAAAATCCCCAACTGAGAGAGCCGACCCATGGGTCGAGGCGGCAACTACTACTACTACACCCCACGCCACGCCAATTGCCATCTGGTGGCCATCCTTTAAGTTAGCGGACTAAGAGCTACACGCCTCTCGCTTTTGTTCTGTGCTTTTTCTGGATTATCTCTCTTCTTTCGTCGAGATGGAACGTGCAGCTATTGCAGCAGCTAAGTTAAGTGCCCTGAAAAGGTTTGGGTTTAGTTTATTCCAGCTGTGAACTTGTTTTACCGTTTTTTAGGTCCGAATACAGGTTCCCGGTCTGGGGCATGGCGTTCCCTTGCCTCGTGTACGGTTTGGTTCGAGGTCTCCCATACCTTGGAACCTTTCCTTTCACTTATTCACGTGTTGCTCTAGTCCCTTTTTTACTCTATTATGTTATTATTTTACTATTTACATCGTTGAGGGGATTTAGCCTACCCCTGGTGTTAGCTCATGCATGCATGTCTCTCTACCCTAGCGTAGGCTTCTGAGTGTTTTCCTTTGTCCAGACCTTGGCCATCGTTCACTCCTGGACTTCCTTTCTCTTTCACTCGTTTTTTCCCCTATTTCATTATTATTACCATTATTTTATCGATGTAATAGTTTTGTTTGTTTTGGTTAGCTTAGGGCGTCCAGCTTCATTAGCTTGGGTCTCTAGTGGTCCTGTTACTTGGTCCACTATGTTTCTGTTATTAGCAGTTTTGTTGCATCATTATACAGTTTACTGCACCATCCTGGTCAGTTTGGTTGCATGAGACCCTTGCGTTTCCGACCTGGTCGGTTGTGTTGTTTTATCGTATCTTGGTCCACTCTCGATCGCGGTACGGCTGGACGCCCGTCCCCAGTCGCTTTCCCCCCCCTTCTCTTGCCATAAAGTAGAAGGGAGGGAGGATCTGTCCTTGCTCGCTCCACCCGGGCCGGCTCCCTCTCTCCCCACGCGGAGGGAGTAGGGGAGCCTGGACAGACCATTAGGCTGGGAGTGACCTTGTTCTCCCTTGCGCTCGTGGGTGCTCCGGTGTGGTGGGGGTTGGCCTCCCCCCCTCTCCGGTTGCGCCGGCGCTCCCCGGAGTACACGGGATCTGATTTCTTCCCTCCTAACCCCCCCCCCATGGCGGACGGACCTCTGGTTCTTCTTCCCCGGCGTCGTCCAGTTATGGGGAGGGTGGTAGGCTCCGCCAACCACCGGTAGCGTTGGACTGCTCCGCGCTTCAGAGTCGTTCTCCGATATATCATGCTCGCTATGCTTAAGTTTAGTTTAAGTGATTTAGCTTAAGCTTGGGTTCCCTCCCCTGTCCTCCGTTGGAAATTTCTTTATAGTTATATGTGTTATACCTATTTATATGATTACCTCTGGTTTATGAAATTTCCTTCTCCGGTGTATACACCGGAGTTGTTGTGTTACCTGTTTAACCCCAAAAGGTTCTCAGGGGAGGGGTCATGCCCAATTTTTTTTTTTTTATCAAACTCCGGCATGCGGCGGAGTACTAGAGTAGTCTTGTGAGTGTAATCTTGATATTCATGTATCTTTCCACTTACAGGCTACCAACTGCCAGCATCCCGGCTGTAACGCCATGTTACAAGACCCCTGCAGGCACGAAGTCTGCAGGACCCATGCTCCCTGCTCCACCAGCCATGGTAATCTGCAGGTCTGGTTTCACGAAGCTTGCTCCATCTGTTATGAGCTTGTGACCCAGTTTTTGGAAGGGGTAAGTACTCTTGGTCATCAGCACGTTCATGCAATATATGTTCTGATATATGGTTAAGCTTAAGCTCATCTTAGTCTAGTGGTTAAGATTCAC
The DNA here is from genome assembly GCF_015104395.2 of Macrobrachium nipponense. Taxonomy (NCBI): domain Eukaryota; kingdom Metazoa; phylum Arthropoda; class Malacostraca; order Decapoda; family Palaemonidae; genus Macrobrachium; species Macrobrachium nipponense. Next base: position 72,629,507 of record NC_061091.1, on the reverse strand, counting down.
CTTTAGACTTAAGTATTAATAATAGCCCTCTCTTTCAGGCTCCCGCAGTCAAGGAGACGGCTCTCGCGACCCTGAAAGCCTGGGTCGGCGGATTCGGGAAAAACGCCGCTAAAGGACAGCCCTACATCCTAGAGAAGAGGATGGCTGTTCTGTTGTTTCCCGGAGGCAAGTCGACGGGGTACGTCGACCCTGCTGCGGCGGCTCCGACGATTACTTCGATTCAACAACAGGTGGAGCAAGCCCTTAAGGAAGGACCAGACCAAGACATCGCGGCGGAGGTCGCCACTCGGGATATAAATATAGAGTGTATGGCGGTAGGTGGAGATGATTTGTTGGTTGAGGTAGGTACGTTGGACACTCAAGGGCTTCCCTTGGGTGTATCTGGATCTTTATCTCCTGTCCCTTCTTCTTCTTCCTTTCAGGGCTTTACGGGCGCTGAGCTCCCGTATAGTACACCCACTGCTTCTGTGGTCCCCAAGGTGAAGGGTCACAAAGAGCAGAAAACCCTTAAGAAGACGACGTCCAAAAAGACTTCTTCGTCTTCTTCGGCTCATAAGTCTCCGGCTTCTTACCCCGGAGCAGAGAAAGTGAAAGCTGCTTCTTCGTCGGCTTTACTTCCAAAAGGGTCGAGGAGCAAGTCCTCTAGGGAGAGATCCCACACTCCAGTGGAGTCAGTGGTTTCCCCTCCTGCTACTGCAGTCCTCTCGGGGACATCATCAGGTTCTGTGCCGACGAGTAGCTTTGATCCTGCTGTATATTCCGCCAGAATGATGCAGCAGATGGGAGACTTGGTAGGTTCCTTGAGGTCAAGCATGGAACAAATGTTCACCCAGCTTTCGGACAGAATGTCCACTCGAGAGAAATTCCTTTCTGGGTTTAATCAAGCTCCTCAAGCTACTCCTCCGGCAGCTAGTACCGGGCTTCTTCAACTCCCACCATATGATACCCTCCCGGCATTCTCCATGAGTAACCCTTGGAGAATAGCGGCTTTCGCCCCTTTCAAGGATGGCCTTATCTCCATCCCGGAGTGCGGAACTCGAAGGATTGAGGACTTCGAGTTCCACCCCGCAAACCTACGGCCTCCTTTCATGGGATATGCCAGACTGACAGAGGCAGCACTAAATAGGGAGGACAAGATCCCGAAGGAGACGGTTCTCTATAGCAGGGATCATGCACAGAGGGAATGGCTTCACTGCTTAGAAGACTGGGATTGTATCAATACCAGGCTTCAAGCTTTCAAGAGCCCCTTTACAATCTTCACGACGGAAGCGCCACTTCCCTTCCTGACGAAGATTGCTGAGGTCACCATTCAGGCAGGTTTGAAAGGTGATCCATTACCTCAGCTGAGAGAAGCAGACCCCATATCTCCTCTTCTCCCTTCGTTTGGCGATATGTGGGAGGACTTGCCAGCCACCTTTACGGTGGGTAAGTTTAAACCGGACTGTGCCATGGACCAGTTCGGCGAGAAACTTCCCAGGCTTCCGGACGCCCTCATCCAAGCGGAGTTTGAGGCAAGGTCCAGGCTGGCAAGGACCTTAAACACTATGGTCATGACGGAAGTAGCGGCCCTCTCCTATGCGTCTGAACCACTCTTCAAGCTTTTGGCTAAGTCACAGACTCATACAGTCCAATCGGACTTGTATGAGTTTGTAGTGGCTAGAGTCAACTGCAGGAAACATGTCCTCCAGGAAGCAACTATTAGGCACGAGCCAAATAAGTTGCTTTCCTCCAACATCTGGGGGGCGGACCTCTTCCCGGAGTCGGCTGTTAAAGAGGTCCAGAACGAAGCGATGAGACTCAACCAGAGTCTCAAAGATCGTTGGGGCCTCTCTGCTAAGAGGAAACAGGACTCTTCTGCTTCGGGCAAGAAACTGAAGAAAAAACCTCAGCACTTCGTTCAGGCAGTCTCGGCTGTCCAGGTCACCCAACCAGGACAACCCGCCGCAACGAAGGGCCAGACTCAGCCTATCCTCCTGATCTCACCTCAGGCACAACCTTCCACCTCTTACGCTGTCTCTCCAGCGTTCAACCAAGTGTATGAAGGCCAGGCCTTTCAATACTTCAGCCGGTTTGCCAGGGGAAGCAGGGCCAGAGGTGCGTTTCGCCAGAGAGGAACAGGCAGAGTCATCAACAGAAGCAAACACTTCCATGGCGGCCGTGGAGCTCACCCCGCACAGCAACAGTGAGATCTCCAAGGTAGGAGGGAGGCTGTTCCTCTTCCGGCACCGGTGGGGGTTCAGCAAATGGGCACAAAGTATTGTGTCAAAAGGTCTGGGTTGGAGCTGGATCAAAGACCCCCTCCACCCAGACCATTCCTTCAACTTCCATTGAAGGAATTGACAGATTATGCGGAGGAACTCCTTCAGAAAGGAGCAATATCGAGAGTCAAGCATTTAAAGTTTCAAGGTCGCTTGTTCAGCGTGTCAAAGAAAGGCTCATTAAAAAGAAGAGTAATCTTAGACTTGTCCCGTCCCAGTTAAACTTATCCATTCGCTGTGACAAGTTTAAAATGCTGACCATCTCGCAGGTACGGACCTTACTTCCCCGTGGGGCCGTCACCACCTCTATCGATCTTACAGACGCATACTATCATATCCCAATTGCGAGACACTTTCGCCCTTACCTAGGCTTCAAACTAGGAGACCCAGGCATTCTCGTTCAAGGTGATGCCCTTCGGACTGAACGTAGCTCCCAGGGTATTCACTAAAATAGCGGAAGTAGTTGTTCAACAACTAAGGTCGCAAGGGATAATGGTAGTAGCGTACCTCGACGATTGGCTGATCTGGGCGTCAACCGTCGAGGAATGCCGCAAAGCCACAAAGAAAGTGATTCAATTCCTGGAATACCTTGGGTTCAAAGTAAACAGGGAAAAGTCAAGGCTCACTCCGGAGTCTCGATTTCAATGGCTCGGCATTCAGTGGGACTTAACCTCTCACAATCTGTCAATTCCGGTAGCCAAGAGGAAGGAAATAGCGAAGCTAGTAAAGCAATTTCTAAAGTACAAATATTCTTCAAGGAGAAACCAGGAAAGGATCCTAGGTTCTCTCCAGTTTGCTTCAGTGACAAACGTATTGATGAAAGCAAAACTGAAGGACATAAACCGGATTTGGCGCTCAAGAGCAAATGTCAAATTCCTTGACAAGTTGTCAGCTATCCCGCAAATTCTTCGCAACCATCTGCGTCCATGGACTCAGTCAAAGAATCTGTCCATGTCGGTGCCTCTTCAATACCCTCCTCCGGTGTTAACTATCCACACAGATGCTTCACTAAGCGGCTGGGGAGGGTACTCTCAGTTCAAAAAAGTTCAAGGAACTTGGTCACCGCAGTTCCGCCAGCTTCACATAAATGTACTGGAAGCCATGGCAGTATTTCTTACCCTGAAGAGGCTCTTTCCACCAAAGAACTCTCATGTAAAATTGGTTCTGGACAGCGCAGTAGTAGTTCACTGCATCAACAGGGGAGGATCCAAATCAAGGAATCTGAACCATGTCATGATAGCCATCTTTTCCCTAGTGGACAAGTACAAATGGCATCTTTCCTCCACCCACCTAGCGGGAGTAAGGAATGTGATAGCAGACGCTCTATCCCGGTCAGTTCCCTTGGAATCAGAATGGTCCCTAGACAACAGTTCATTCCAGTGGATATGCCGGAGGGTTCCAGGTCTCCAAGTAGATCTTTTCGCCTCTCAAGCGAACCACAAACTTCCATGCTATGTGGCTCCCAACCTGAACCCTCTGGCATATGCCATAGACGCTCTGTCCATAGAGTGGAATCAATGGAAGAAGATTTACATCTTTCCTCCAGTGAATCTTCTTCTGAAAGTTCTGAACAAACTCAGGACTTTCAAGGGACAAGTGGCCCTAGTAGCCCCGGACTGGCCGAAGAGCAACTGGTATCCTCTACTTCTGGAATTGGGTCTTCGCCCTCAACGGATTCCCAATCCCAGACTCTCTCAGTCAGTACAAATGAGGACTGTGTTCGCTTCCTCAGGAATTCTCAAAACCCTAACTTTATGGACTTCATGAAGTTTGCGGCTAAGAAAGATGCAGATATAGATCCTCAGAACATCCTTTTCTTGGAATCAGATAAAAGAGATTCAACTCTGAGGCAATATGACGCTGCAGTTAAGAAGTTGGCATCTTTCCTGTAGGAATCAAACATCACAACCATGACTGTCAATTCAGCTATATCCTTTTTTAGATCCTTGTTTGAAAAAGGGTTAGCAGCTAGCACTATTACTACCAACAAGTCAGCCTTGAAGAAAATCTTCCAGCTGGGCTTTAATAGACTTAACAGATTCTTATTTTACGTCTATCCCCAAGGCTTGTGCTAGACTTAGACCTTCCGTAAGGCCTACTTCGGTGTCATGGTCCCTAAATGACGTCCTCAAACTGGCTTCAGATACTGACAACTCTACATGTACTTTCATAATGCTGTTAAGAAAGACGCTATATTTGCTAAGTCTGGCTTCAGGAGCTAGGATTTCAGAACTATCGGCTCTGTCCAGAGATGCGGGGCATATAGAATTCCTCCCCTCGGAGGAAAGAAATTCTACTCTCCCGGATCGCAGCTTTTTAGCTAAAAATGAGGATCCTCTATTAAGGTGGGAACCTTGGAAAGTCATCCCTCTCCCACAAGACCCTTCTCTTTGTCAAGTGATGACCATACGAGCCTTTCTGTCTAGGACATCCACTTCTTCTTCGGGTCACCTCTTTAGGAGAGAGAAAGGTGGTACTCTATCGACTAAAGGTATTAGACAGCAGATCCTCTATTTTATTAAAGAAGCAAACCCTGAATCATTCCCTAAAGCACATGATGTCGGGGCAGTGGCCACCTCCATTAACTGTTTCCAACATATGAACTTTGATGACTTGAAAAAGTATACTGGATGGAAATCACCGACAGTTTTTAAGCGTCACTATTTAAAGTCCTTGCATTCTTTAAAATTTCCGGCAATGGCAGTGGGAAACATAGTTTCCCCTGACATTGCTCAGTAGTTGTAGTTGAAGTTCCAGACCTCCTTTCTACCTGCCTCAATTAACATTTCATCTAACCTGCCGTTACGCTCTGTATCTTGCCTTTTAGCCTTAGCTGCTCATGATTATGGCTTAGTGGTGTGTCCCTATTTTTTTGCTTGGGACACCCACATTGATCTGTTTATTATTAATCTCTGAGTGTGTTCCCTTATTTTAATGCTAGGATTCCACACTCCTACCTTGTATATATTATATGAAGATTTGTATTGTTATGAATTACTATTTTTAGTTATTAAGTCAATATTTTGCTTATGTAATTTCATAGCTTATATCTAGAGAATAAGTCTAAATATGTTTAGTTTTAAGTTTTTGTACATATTTCTGATAAGTCCTTTTTGGTTTTCTTGTTTTGTATATACCTTATTCTCTAATTATATTATTGTAGGTCACTTTTAGTTTTATTGAGACCCCTTTTATTTATTTCAATTTTGTGCTATTTCTCTGGTACTATTTCACGCAGCGACACGAACTGAGCCCAGAAAAAGGATTTTGACGAAGGAAAAATCTATTTCTGGGTGATTGGTTCGTGTCGCCCAGTGAAATCCCACCCTATCCCTGCCCTGTCGCCCAAGATTGCTTGCTAACTTCAGGATGGCCACCAGAGGTGCGGCAATCGGCGTGGCGTGGGGTGTAGTAGTAGTAGTTACCGCCTCGACCCATGGGTCGGCTCTATCAGTTGGGGATTTTGGTGTGGAAGAATTCTAAATGGCAAGAAGTTCGTGGTAGTGGTCTCACTCGCCCCAGTTACCATACCGACACCCTTCTTTTATTTTGGGTGAGCGAGTCAGTTATACTGACATCTTTTTGTTTAATTTTCTCTGGTATTTGTTAGCCTCATTACCTTAGAAATAATGACTAAAGGATTATTTCACTGGGCGACACAAACCAATCGCCCAGAATAGATTTTTCCTTCGTCAAAATCCTTTTTCTGGGCTCAGCAGCTCGTGTCTCTGCGCGAAATATCCTTTATCTATTATTTCTAGGGTAAATGTACTAACACATACCAGAGAATAAATAAAATAAGAAAAAGGTCAGTATAACTGACTCGCTCACCCTCCAAGAGGGTGTCGGTATGAACACTAGGCGAGTGAGACACTACCAGAGCCAAATACCAATAGAAATCTCCCACAACAAAAACCCTCCATGAGGAGAGCCGACCCACAGAGTGAGCAGCTCGTACTACTACTACTCCATCCCTGCTGCCGACTGCTGCCGCCTCTGGTGGCCATCCTTTTAAGTTAGCGCACACGAGTCACTTGTGCTATTTTTCTCTCTGTGTTTTTTTTGTGCCCTTTCGTTGGATTTTTTACTATAATGGAGCGTGCAGCTATCGCAGCAGCTAAGTTAAGTACTCAGTATTTACGGTTAGTTGGTTTTTTTCCGTCCCTGAGACAGTATTTGCCGTTTTTTTAGGTATAAATACGTTCTCGTGGTCGGAAGCATGGCAGCATGGTTCTGCCGCGTGATGGGTTCGTTCTTGGTCCTCCCATACCTAGAACATCCCTTATTTATGTACGCTCTATTTGATTATCCGCTTTGTTTAGATTAAGGTCTACTCAGGTTGTCATGCATGCATGTACCCACCTTATGTAGGCTTTTCTATCCAGACCCTAGTCCAGGTTCTTAGTATCGGCCTCTGACTAGCTTTGAGTGGTAGACTTGCCTTCGGGTTAGTCGTACACTCCTGGATTTTTTCTCCTGCTATATTACTTTCTCTCTTTCATTTTATTTTTATTATTATATGTATTTTGTCATCGTTAGGTTAGTTAGGCGTCTGGCTTAGCCTAGGTCCTGGCTCATAGAGCCTATACTACCGCTGATCAGTTCGGTTGCTTCCCTATAGCTTCTCTCTGATCAGTTGGTTTTAGCCCGGTGGGCCTGTATGCTTCCGCTTTTCAGTTCAAGTTGCTTCCCGATAGCTTCTCTCTGATCAGTTGGTTGGCCTAGGTTTGGTTATCGTATCTCAGTTACCGCCTCGTGGTCACTTCGTGATCACGGGACAGCCAGACGCCTGCCCAGTCAACCCTTCCCCCCCTCCCGCTCTTCCATAGAGTCGGGCGCGGGGGTGGGTCGGTCTGCCCCATGCTCGCTCCGCATACCCGAGCCTGCCTCCCTCTCTCCCCTCAGGCGGAGGGGCTAGGGAGTCGGGACAGACCCAGACTGGTCTCGACCTCTCCGGCTTCTCGGTCCGGCCTGCCGGGTGGTACGTTGTGGGGGGCCCTGGCCTTCCCCCCTCTGTTACTACCTTGTCGCTCCGGGCTAGCTCGAGCATGTATGGTCCTCTCGCCCTTTCCCTCCTTACTAGAGCTCCTCCCTGATCGGAGTCCTGGTATCCAAGCGGGAAGGGGCTAGTCCACCCAGCAGAGTGGACCGGAACATACAGTAGGTCACTACTAACCTTACCGTATATTGCTGAGTTACTACACTCCGCTTCACACTGGACCTAGTCCGGTTCGCTTGTGTTTAGGTTTAAGTTATCTATAAGTTTATCTTAAGTACCTTAAACCATCCCCCCTCCCTTTCATATCTTACCGGATCTCTCGGGGTTTATAGCCTATTCAGGCAATGCAGGGAGGGGTTATGCCCAAATTTTTTCCGAGCTCCGGCATGTAACGGAGTTCTTTTGTCCTTTAGTCTGTAAGTGATGCCTTTTAAGATACTCATGTGTCTTACCCACTTACAGGCCACCAACTGTGAGCATCCGGGATGTTCCGCTACACTTCAGGACCCCTGTAGGACACGAAGTTTGCCGGTCCCATGCTCCATGCGCGACTCCGCACGGGGACATCCAGGTCTGGTACCATGAGACGTGTACCATATGTTACGATCTGGTGAGCCAGCTTTTGGAAGGGGTAAGTATTCCATCTCCAGTAGCTGCTCCGCTTCTTTTTTAGTGCTAAGTTTTCATCATTTACTTTAACTTAAGGCATCTAGTTTAAGTTATACTCTAAGTTTTAGTTTTTAAGTGATTCTTAAATCTAAAATACGCCCTCTCTTACAGGCTCCGGCAGTAAGGGATACCGCACTGGCTACCCTGCGGGCCTGGGTCGGAGGTTTTGGCAAGAACGCCGCCAAGGGTCAGCCCTACATCCTCGAGAAGCGGTTAGCACTATTAATCTTCCCCGGAGGCAAGGCGGACAGGTTACGTCGACCCAGTAGAGGCGGACCCGACTATCGCCTTCATCCAACAACAGCTGGCGGCCTCCTTAACTGAACAAGACCAGGATATCTCCACGGATGTCGCAACCCCTGGATATTAATGTTGAACCGATGGTAGGTATAGACGACCTGTTGGTCGAGGTAAGTAGGTGGGCACCCAAGGGTCGCCCTTGGGTGTGACTGTTTCTTTCTACCCCTGCAACCTCTCCATCCTTCCAAGGCTTTACGGGTGATGAATTATATACTCCTCCTGAGGCTTCGGTTAGACCTAAGGTCAAGGCTAAAGTGATGACCTTGACTAAGACGTCATCGTCGTCTAAGAAGACGTCCTCGTCTTCTTCCTCACGTAAGTCTCCGGCTCACAATCCCGGCCCAGACAGGTCTAAAGCTTCTAGCTCCGGCTCTAAGTCCTCAAAAAGTAAATCCAAGGAGAGATCTCGCACTCCGGCAGAATCACCAGTTCCGCTACCATTGGTTCCAATTCAGAGCCTCCCCTCCACCTCCGCAGCAGCTCCGGCTTTGGACTCCAATGCTGGCCTGTTGCAACAGGTGGGCGACTAGTTGGGTCCCTAAAGAGTAGTATGGAACAAATGATCTCTCGCCTGTCGGATAGGATTCACTTCCCAAGATACTATTATAGCCGGGCTAAGAGAAGCTCCTCTAGCCTCTCCCTCACTTTCCAACACAAGTGGAACTCAGCTCCTCCGTATGACTCTTCCTGCTTTCTCTATGAACAACCCATGGAGAGTAGCGTCATACGCCCCCTTCCAGGACGGTCTCATCTCCATACGGAGTTTGGAACTCGAAGAATAGAGGACTTCGAGTTCTACCCGAAGGCCTACAGCTCCTTTCATAGGCTACGCAAGGCTCACGCCTTCGGCTATGGTTCGGGACGATAGGGTACCAAAGGAGACAGTCCTCTATTCACGAGACCAGGCTCAGAGAGAATGGCTCAGATGTTTAGAGACATGGATTGTTCTAACACCAAGATACAACCATTTAAAAGTCCCTTTACCATTTTCACAATGGATGAGAGTACCCCGCTCCCGTTCCTAACAAGATAGCAAGGTCGACCATCTCAGCGGCCCAGAAGGGGGAACCCATGCCTCAGTTGAAAGAAGCAGATCCCACATCTCCGTTACTCCCTTCAATTGGAGAATTGTGGGAAGACTTGCCGAATACATTCTCAGCTGGCAAACTCAAACCGGACTGTGCTATGGAGCAGTTTGGTGAAAAGCTACCCAGGCTCCCAGATAGTCTTATTCAGGCTGAATTTGACGCAAAATCACGACTAGCCAGATCAATCAACTCTGGGCTATGTCTGAGGTGACAACCATGGCCTATGGATCAGAACCAATTTTTAAGCTTATGACCAAAGCCCTGACTCAAACGGTGCAGTCAGATATGTTCGAGTTTGCCACTGCTAGAACGAATTGTAGGAAGCATGTCATGCTAGAGGCAACCATTCGACATGAGCCGAATAGGTTACTCTCCTCTAACATCTGGGGCGCAGATCTCTTCCCAGAGGCTATGGTTAAGGAAGTCCAGGCAGAGGCTACGTTAGTTGAACCAGAGCCTTAAGGACCGTTGGGGCCTTACGGCTAGTGGAGGCAAGACCTGACACCTAAAGGTAAGGGACAGAGGAAACCCAGCGTTTCCAACCTTACCATAAGAAGCAACCACGCTTTCCTCAACAAGTTCCAGCAGTGCCGTTAGTGCAGACAGCCCAACCTTCCACTTCTAAGGGTCAATCACAGCCAATTTATGTGATATCCCCTCAGCCTCAACCCTCTACCTCATACGCCATCTCTCCAGCTTACAATCAAGCCTTCGAGAGTCAAGCTTCTCAGAAGTATGACCGCTCGGGTAAGGGAGGCAGAGGTAAGCGGTCCTTTCGTGGGAGAGGATCGGGAGGCCCCTTTAATAGGGGAAAGCACTTCAGAGGAGGCCGAGGCGGTTACCAGAACCAATGAAGAACTTCAGGTAGGAGGGAGGCTGTTTCACTTTCGCCACCGGTGGAACTTCAGCCAGTGGGCTCAGAGCATAGTGTCAAAAGGGCGGGTGGGTTGGAGCTGGTTGACGAACCCACCTCCAGCCAGACCTTTCCGTCAACTTCCTTCCAAAGATTGACAGAGTACGCAGAGGACCTCCTTCAGAAAGGAGCTATAGCGAGAGTCAGAGATTAAAATTTCAAGGTCGCTTGTTCAGCGTGCCAAAGAAAGGCTCACAAAAAAGAAGGGTAATCTTAGACTTGTCCCGCTTAAACTTAGCCATCCGCTGCGACAAGTTCAAGATGCTCACGATCTCACAGGTGCGGACCTTACTTCCCCGTGGGGCCGTCACCACCTCTATCGATCTTACAGACGCCTACTATCATATCCCTATTGCAAGACACTTCCCGTCCGTATCTGGATTCAAGATAGGAGACCAGACATTCTCCTTCAAGGTAGTTCCATTCGGACTCAACGTGGCACCCAGGGTGTTCACGAAGCTAGCGGAAGTGGTAGTGCAACAACTCAGATCGCAAGGGATTATGGTAGTGGCGTATCTCGACGATTGGTTGATCTGGGCCCCATCAGTCGAGGAATGCAACAAGGCTACACTGAAAGTGATCCAGTTCCTAGAATATCTAGGATTCAAGATAAACAAGTCCAAGTCAAGACTCACTCCAGAGTCAAACTTTCAGTGGCTAGGCATTCAATGGAATCTATCCTCCCACACTCTGTCGATTCCATCTACCAAAAGGAAAGAAATAGCGAAGTCAGTCAAGCAATTTCTAAGTCACAAACAGCATCAAGGAGAGCTCAGGAAAGGATCCTCGGCTCTCTCCAGTTTGCATCAGTAACGAACGTCTTAATGAAAGCCAAACTGAAAGACCTAACCAGGATCTGGCGCTCGCGAGCAAATGTCAGGTCCAGGGACAAGCTATCCTCAGTGCCTCTGATTCTAAAGAATCGGCTTCGGCCGTGGGCAAAAGTCAAGAATCTATCAGTGTCAGTACCCCTTCAGTTCCCTCCACCAGGGATCACCATCCACACAGACGCGTCCTTAAGCGGCTGGGGAGGGTATTCCCAGGTCAAAAAGGTTCAAGGGATTTGGTCACTCCAGTTCCGTCAGTTCCATATAAACGTACTGGAGGCAATGGCAGTGTTCTTGACTCTAAAAAGGTTACACAAACCAAAGTACTCCCACATAAAGCTAGTCCTGGACAGCGCAGTGGTAGTACATTGTATAAACAGAGGAGGCTCCAAGTCACGTCATCTAAATCACGTCATGGTAGCCATCTTCTCCCTGGCAGACAAGTTCAGTTGGCATCTTTCCTCCACTCACATAGCTGGAGTGAGAAACGTCATAGCAGACGCCCTATCCCGATCAGTACCCCTAGAGTCGGAATGGTCACTAGACAACAGTTCGTTCCAATGGATCCTTCAAAGAGTCCCAGGGCTACAGGTGGATCTCTTCGCATCCCAAGCGAACCACAAACTACCGTGTTATGTAGCCCCAACATGGACCCTCTGGCTTACGCCACGGACGCCCTGGCTCTGGACTGGAACAACTGGGAGAAGATTTACGTCTTCCCTCCAGTGAATCTCCTTATGAAAGTATTGAACAAACTCAGGACATTCAAGGGTCAAGTGGCTCTAGTAGCCCCAGACTGGCCGAAGAGCAATTGGTATCCCTAATTCTGGAACTGGGCCTTCGTCCTCTTCGGATCCCCAGTCCCAAGCTCTCCAGTCAGTACAAACGAAGACTGTGTTCGCTTCCTCAGGGATTCTCAAAACCCTAACTTTATGGATTTCATGAAGTTTGCGGCAAAAAGAGATGCGAATATTGACCCTCAGAATATTCTCTTCTTGGAATCCGATAAAAGGGATTCAACTTTGAGGCAGTATGATGCTGCTGTCAAAAAGTTAGCAACCTTCCTGAGAGAGTCAGATATCAGAATCATGACAGTTAATTCAGCTATATCCTTCTTCAGATCCTTATTTGAAAAAGGTTTAGCAGCTAGCACGATTACGACAAACAAGTCAGCCTTGAAAAAGATATTTCAATTTGGATTTAACATAGACTTGACGGATACCTACTTCTCGTCTATTCCTAAGGCATGTGCTAGACTTAGGCCTTCTGTGAGGCCTAGTCAGTCCTTTCATGGTTCTTAAACGATGTTCTAAAACTGGCTTCCGAAACCGATAATGACACATGCTCGTTTATGATGCTCTAAGGAAACCCTATTTTTATTAAGCCTGGCTTCAGGAGCAAGAATTTCAGAACTGTCGGCTTTATCCAGAGATCCGGATCATATTCAATTCCTTCCCACAGGGGAAGTCCTACTTTCTCCGGAACGTAGCTTTTTGGCAAAGAATGAAGATCCTTTGATGAGGTGGGAACCTTGGAAAGTACTACCTCTTCCACAAGATGTATCCCTTTGTCCAGTTTCAACCTTACGAGCCTTTCTATCCAGGACCTCCTCATCCTCATCGGGGCCCCTCTTTAAGAGGGAAAAAGGTGGAACTTTATCCATTAAAGGCATCAGGCAACAAATCCTGTACTTTATTAAACAAGCCAATCCTGACTCTTTCCCAAAAGCACATGATGTCAAGCAGTAGCCACCTCAATTATTTTATTTCCAACACATGAACTTCGATGAGTTGAAAAAGTATACCGGATGGAAATCGCCGACAGTGTTCAAACGTCATTACCTTAAGTCCTTGGAAGCTCTGAAATTTTCAGCAGTAGCAGCGGGAAACATAGTTTCCCCTGACTCTAGTTAATTTGTAGTAGAAGATTCAGTCCTCCTTTCTACTGCTTCACCCAACAGTTCGTCTATTCCTACCGTGTTCATTTACATTCACCTTGTGCCTTAGCTGCTTTTATGATGATGTAGTGGGTGCCCCTTTTTTTTTTTTTTTTTTGCTAGGGACACTCACAGATGATTATGGATATTGATCTCATGGATGTTACCCCCTTATTTTTTATGCTAGGGATACATCTCATTTATAATGGTTACGGGTTTTGTATATTAAGTCATATACATTCCTTATATATTATCATTGTTGATTAATTTGTTCATTTGATTGTTTTAATTGCTATTATATTTTTGATACATGCCTTTACACAGATACCATTTTGTTACATGTAAGCCAATTACCTCTGTAACATATGTAAATTACCTTCTGTTAAGAAACATGTTAGAATTAAGGGTAATTTAAGCATATTTTTATTTTGTATCACTGTGTATTTGTATCTTTTTAGCAATTATATCTTTTTATATTTACTTTATTTTTTATTTATTTGAGACCTATTCTGATTTATTTTATTACTTTTGTTTACAATCTTGTGCTATTTCTCTGGTACGATTTCGCGCAGCGACACGAGCTGAGCCCAGAAAAGGGATTTTGTTTTTTTTTTTACGTAAGGAAAAATCTATTTCTGGGCGATTGGCTCGTGTCGCCAGCGAAATCCCACCCTACCCATCCCTTCGCCCAAGATTTGTCTGCTAACTTCAGGATGGCCACCAGAGGCGCAGCAGTCGGCAGCATGGGATGGAGTAGTAGTAGTACGAGCTGCTCACTCTGTGGGTCGGCTCTCCTCATGGAGGGTTTTTGTTGTGGAGATTTCTATTGGTATTTGGCTCGTGGTAGTGGTCTCACTCGCCTAGTGTTCATACCGACACCCTCTTGGAGGGTGAGCGAGTCAGTTATACTGACCTTTTTCTTTATTTTATTTATTCTCTGGTATGTGTTAGTACATTTACCCTAGAAATAATAGATTAAAGGATATTTCGCTGGCGACACGAGCCAATCGCCCAGAAATAGATTTTTCCTTACGTCAAAATCCCTTTTTTAGACTCCAGAAGGGCTATGGAAGTTGTTCAAAGTTACAACCCAGAAAAAATGATTGCATGTGTAGCAGATTGAGTTTGAACTCCACAAAATGGATGTTGAAGAAAATCAAAGTATGTTCTAACCTTTATCATCTATCAAAAAAGCAAAATTATACTTCAGATCGCTATAAACAGTATACATTAGAACACATTCGAAGTAAAGGCCAACATAAAGCAATACACACTGATGGATCCAAATCTTCTGCAGGAGTTGGTTGTGCTGCAGTGTCATCATGCAAAATAAGTCAGAATTCATTGCCAATTGTAGCAACTGTCTTTACTGCTGAGTTAACAGCAATTATATTGGCAATCAATCAAATAAAATTGTTAAATAATAAACTGAATAATAAATTTGTAATATATTCTGACTCAAGAAGCGCAATTGAATCCCTCAAGAGTTATTCACATAAGAACCCTTTAGTAAAGGAAATTAAACAAATCATCAATAAATTATATTCATGTGGGGTTAACATTGAAATATGCTGGATTCCTGCCCATGTTGGAATCCAAGGTAATGAAAAGGCAGATGAAAAGGCCAAGTCTGGGATAAATTCACCAATTTTTGACAATAAATTGCCTGCTACAGATTATATAAACTCAGTGAAGCAGTGCATAAAAACAAAATGGCAAAATCTGTGGGATAGTGAAGCAGACCCCAATAAATTAAAGTGCATCAAACAGAAAGTAGACTTGTGGAATACATCATTACAAAATTAAAAACGAGATGAAGTAATATTAACAAGATTATGAATAGGCCACACAAGACTAACTCACGAATATCTAATGATAACTCCACAAGGGAACATCCCTCATTGCAATGTGTGCAATACAATTTTAACAGTCAAGCATATTTTATGTGAATACCTAATTTTTAATAGAGAAAGAAATTTATTTTTAGGCAATAAATCATTATCAGAAATGCTATCAGAATCAGATCATTTTTCTTTATATAGAATATTAATATTTTTAAAAAAGACTAATTTGATTAATAAGATTTAACATATACCATTTTAAATAGATGACTTTTGTCATTTTTTATATATTTCAGTCTTTTATAATTTCAATTCATATTTTTAATTCCAACCTCATATATCACTTAATAATCCCCTCATTTATCATTAATTTATTATAATTCATTAACTTCATTCCATGTTGTAGACATAACATTTTATGAGCGTATTTTTTAAATAATTTTCTCCCGAATGATTTCGGGCCAGCACTGTAAGAGTCTGGTTAGACTCATTGGGCTGGTAAATCTTAACTTTATAATAATAATCCACACGCAGCTCGCTGCTCTCTCAGTGTAAGCAGCATCCCGCCACAGTGCGCATCCTCCGTGTCTGTTTATGTCTTGTGTTTGTCCTGTACATGAGGAATTACTTTCGGCGTAGCTGGAATTACGGCTGTTAAATTCTTGAATAAAGCGCCCAGATGTAAACATCCACTTTTCTTTCGGCCATCTTCTGATGAAGACATGTTTTTGTGAGCTCTTGCTGACTGGTAGTTGGTCATTTTCCCAGTGGGATCTTTCATTTTTTGTTTTTTAAATAAATACGTATAGATATGCTGTGTTTGATATTAATAATTGATTGAATTTAATTAACCCTTAAATGCCTATTGGACATAATAAACATCGACGAAAATTGTCTGTTAGGTGCCAAATTGACATATGAAACGTTGAGGCAAAAAATTTTTTTTTAAAGTTGCGGAAAAATAGTTATAGGCCAACTTGGCGAAAACTTTTGAATCACGCACCTTGAGGGATGCTGGGAGTTCACAGATCAAGCTGTTGTTTTGTTTATAATCGTTACCCAGGCGCGCAAGCGCAACTTTCTTTCTTCTTGCACTAAAAAGCATCAGAGACACATCTCAGAAATTATTTTGTCACTAACATAATTTCTGGGCTCAGTTCGTGTCGCTGTGTGAAATAATCCTTAAGTTCATTATTTCTAAGGTAAATGATCTAACACATACCAGAGAAAAATAAATTCAGGAAGATGTCAGTATAACTGACTCGCTCACCCTAATAAAAAGAGTGTGTCGGTATGGTAACTGGGGCGAGAGAGACCACTACCACGAACCTCTTGCCATTTAGAACTCTCCCACACCAAAATCCCCCTCCAGCGAGAGCCGATCCATAGGCGGAGACGGCAACTACTACTACTACACCCCACGCCACGCCGACTGCCGCGCCTCTGGTGGTCATCCTTTTTCGTTAGCTTGAAGAGGTAACACGTGCCTTCCTTTGCTCTGTGTTGTGCTCCCTTTTTTCTGGATTTACTACATCATGGAACGTGCAGCTATCGCCGCGGCTAAGTTAAGTACCCGAAAGGTTTGTATTTAGTTTTTGTCAGCCAGGGACCCGTATTTTCCGTTTTTTAGGTACAAATACGGTCGCCCGGTCTGACGCATGGCGGCCATCGGCTCGCCTCGTGTTTGGTTAGATTTCCCAGTCCTCCATACTGGGACATCTTCCATGATTTTAGCCTTTCATGGGTTCTTGTCACGTGTTACACTAGTTCTCTTTTTTGTTTTGCATCGTATTTATGGAATTTTAGGGATTTCACGGCCCATGCCTTAGATCTAGTTCATGCATGCATGTCTCTTTGTCTAGGTATATAGATACTATAGTGTTTGATTTTCCTATTCCAGCATCCTAGCTTTTGCTCTCCATTTATATCGGGTTTGGCTAGCTTTTGAGTAGTCGGCTGTTTCTTCGGAACTGGCCTTCTCCTCCTGGACTTCTTTTTCTCTCACTCGTGTTTTCCCTCTCTTTCTCTCCTTTTACGACGTAAAAATTTTATTGTTTTCATATTTTAGGCCCCTCGAGTAGGTTCCTTCACGTGGTGAGGGGGTAAGGGATTCTGCCTTCAAGTTTGCGAAGGCCGGATCCTGACGGAACGCTTACAAAACTTTTGGCATTAACTTGCGTGGACATTTCCACTTTCGAAAAATTTTACTGCTTTGGTGAGTCTGAGAGGGGTTCGTGGTTTGGAGGGGGTTTGCATTCGAAGCTAATTGTGGGAGTTGTGGTGGTGAGACGCCACCCAATATGGTTTGGACCCAAGAGATGGTGATGGGATTTTCCCATTGCTATCTTAAGGGCGGAACCATCTCCAGGGATCAGCCCATCGGAATCCAGGGGGGGCTGGTTTTTGGGATGGGACTCCTGGCTTTTGTCCGGAAGCCCACCAATATGTTTGGAGTGGGGAGTCTGTCCCCATTAGTGGGGGTAGAACTCCCAGCAGGCAGATTGGCTTATACCTGGGCCACTGCAAGCATATTGGTGCTATCCCGAAAGGGTAGGGTATGGGGCAGACCGTGGGAATGCAACTTCTACGTGTGCCATTGGTGGAGAATGTCGGACCCTGTCTGGTCCGCGATACCTTGTTGGTCTTCCCAAGTAGTTGTTGTGTATGTGTGTGTGTTTTCCCCCCCTCCCCCTTTTTTTTTCCTTCTGGTACACTGTCCCCTGGATCCCCCGACTCTTTGGCACCGTTGACAACCTCAGGCTTGGATAAGAACCTCCCTTTGCCATCCCCAACCTCCTCCAATGAAAACAACAAAAGATTCTTTGATTGTTACTACGAGCCCTTATGTAGTTCAGAACAGAGGAAAGAATATTAGATTTAATAATAGAAATAGGAATGCTAATCATGATATTGGAATTTTACTTGGATCTCAAGAACCTGAGACGTATAACAGATACCTTTCCCTTGACCTCGACAAAAACATAAAAGAACTGAATATATTTGATGTTCATAGAGATATTGTGAAATGTATTGGCAGAGAACCAAAGATAGCCGAAAGAAATAATCTAGTTTACAACGAGACGTATTAAAGTCATATTTCGACTTAAAAACACGTATAACAAAAAATGATTTTGTTCCTTATAAATAAAGTGCAGTGGTACCTCGAGATACAAAAGCAAATACAAAGATTTTTTTGGCTCTACATACAAAAATAGTTATGAAAGTGTGTTGCTGTAAAGTCCCGAGATTCGCCCGGACCACCGAGAACAATTTTAAAACTCGCACACCGCCAACTGAGTAAACTCATCGCCATCCTCCCGCTCTCCCATTGGTTCCTGATGCTAGTCACCCCATAAGATCCTGCTCTCCTATTGGTCAGCATCTTCCCCTTGCGCTCTATGTATTCTATTAGTAAAAGGATGCTGTAAATTGAAAAACTTATGCAATACATTTAATAAAAAAAAAACATCAGGTAAAGATAGAATAAAGAAGGGAAATGAATGGTTATTATGCTGTTTGGTAGTTTCAGTAGTTGAAGAGAGATAATGAAAATTTGATTACTGTACGTACTGTGTGCTAGGTGAAAGTGGTTGCTTGGCAATCGTTCGGTACTCATAAGTGCTGAACGTAAACAGAAGTTTGGAAGCTTTTTTTTTTTTATTGTTTATTATAGTTAATGGTTACTTAATAATTATTTGAAATGAGTACATGCAATACATTTAATTAAAAAAATTGTGAATTAGATATCATAAAATATAAAATAAATCAGACTGCTATCATCGAAGCCAGCAAATACATATTTTCTAGAATTCTTCTGTTTTAATATTATATATATGTTTCATTATAGCTGTCAGTAACTGGGTATCTCTATTAGGTAAAGATGGAATAAAGAATAGAAATGAATGGTTATTATACTGTTTGGTAGTTTCATTAGTTGAAGAGAAATAATGAAAATTTGTGGCTTACTGTGTGCTAGGAAACGTGATTGCTTGGCGATTGTTTGGTACTCCTGCTGAACGTAAACAAACGGTTGGAAGTTTTTTATTTTATTTTTTTTTTATTAGAGTTAATGATTAATTAATGATTATTTGAAAGGAGTATATACTGATTATTTATACATTTTATTGGCATATTCTAAGCTTTTAGCTTCTTAGGTTTAGATGTCAGAATCATAGACTAGGCTAAAGTAGCAACTGCTAACATAGGCTAGGCTTATTGCTAAGGGACATATACTAAAGTCCTAATATATGCAGCAAAAATGGGTTGAACATTATGTGCAGTTGAATATTACCAAGTATGTACAGTATTTTGCCTTTTTGGAGTCATATTTCTTCCGTCGGATCGGCGTTGTAACCCTAGAACATGTGTTGTAAACCTGGAAATATAATTTTATAATTTACTGTGGTGTTTTTGAAGGGCTAGGAATGGATTAGGCATTTTACATGTAAAATACGGTTCAAGATACAAAATGCTCATGATACGAAGACCGCTTCGGAACGGTTTAATTTCGTATGTCAAGGTACCACTGTATCTAGATATTCATTTATGCTAACTAGGAGCAAGAACATTCGCTGAGAATTGAGTTAAATATGTCGAAATACACTCGTATTCACCATCGGCTGATATGCAAACCAAAACATTGACCAGCATTTTAGTATTTTATAATAATATACAATAATATGAAGATACATGCAATATTATTGGATACAGCGAAGTAATCTTTAACTTAAAAAAACTTCATGGAAAAGATGCATATTTATTTAGTTTGTATTTTATAATTATATGTACCGCTTCCTGTTCAATTTCTTTTTGTTCTGAAATTTGTTGTACGATCTGATTCTCGTTTCGTGTTCAATTTCTTTCTGTACTGAACTATCATAGTTCAGAATGCATTGAACCTCCAGAATTAGCCAATCATACTATACGTAATGGACGTAATGTCTGTCTGTCTGTCATTCAATCACGGCAAAACGGCTGGTCAGATGGGCATGAAACGTGGCAGGGTTATGGTGAGGACCCCTAAGATGGTTTGTAATGGGGTTTCATCCAACCTACCCCCCTCCTTTGTAGGGGGTGGGGGTGAGAAGGGATTCCCTGAAACGGAGCTGTTTCTGGCCGTGAAACGAGGCTGGTTATTCCCGTAGACTTAGTTACTTTACGATTTTTCATACATAATTTCTGTACAACTTCCCTGGAGAAAGTCGCGAATATTTCAGCTCGGACACAATAGAAGATGAAAATTATCATCAGTATCCACAAGATTTTTTGAATAACTTAAATCCATCGGGACTGCCAGTGCACAAAATAACGTTTAAGAAGTACTGCCCGGTAATGTTGCTTCGGAATTTCGATCCTGCCAATGGACGTAATAAAAAGGAAACTGACAAGTTCCTACTTTCTACTCTTTTTTGGAAGACATAGGATCATAAGAGCATTTATCAGTAGCCATAACGCACTGACATACAAGTTGCGTCTTTGCAGTAACATAATGAAAAGAAAGATACTTTATTAATCGTATCACCGTGCAAAGTAATTGACAAAGAAACGAACCAATCAAGATCCCTGTTCCGTTAAATGAAAGTTACCGACAAGAGAGAGAGAGAGAGCCATTTAATGACATTAATGCAATACAAGTTTATAATTTTGTCTTGCTATCGAAAAATGAGAGAGAAAGAGAGAGGAGATAATTTGTGATTTGAGAGCTAAGTAATCCGATAATCCCATCACCGTCTTCGTTACTTGACTTACATTGAGAGAGAGAGAATCATTTAAAAGAGGGTAAACAATAATGAATACGAACTTTACGTTCATTGATCGTCCCTTCACTTACTTTAAGAGAGAGAGAGAATATCATTAAAAGAGGGGAAACAACAATGAATAGGAATTTCTCTGCGTTCAGTGATCGTCCCTTGAATTACATTGAGAGAGAGAGAGAGAGAGACTGTTCGTGTAATCGCCCTTATTTTAATATTGCTGAACAAATAGTACATATAAATTTTTCACTTCTGCACCCGTCTTTTAAGTTTGTTAGTATTAATAATTACTATGCTGTATATGTAGCATAGGGTTGCCAGATTTCAAGATAAGCAATCCGGGACATTCTTAAAATCTCTCTAATACATAGACATCCCTAGATAAACATATTATAAATAGATACAGACGCAGTGAAAAACATCAAGCAAGTATTTTAATAGGACATAAAGAAAAAAATTTGTTAAACTAATATTTAATGGAAATTACAATAAAGAAACTGAAGAAACGGAAACTAATCCAGAAAATTTGTAATCATTACAAATAATTAAGATACCAAAGTATCTTTTTCATATGAAAATTGAAGATAAATGAAAATAAGAAAATTGTATGCACAGAAATAATGAAAATTTAACTTTTTATTTTATTTGTATTTCTCAGATGATTTTGCTTTCTTAGAAATTCCATATTTCCTAATACCTGCCAGTAAAATTCTTTGCAATGACAATTTATGTTCCACTTACACTGTAAAATAGCCTCTAAAGTTGTCACATCCAATTTATTCCTCTCGTCAGTCCACTGAGCACTCATCATAGAAAAGACACGCTCAACATTTGCATTATGCGCAGGTATACTAAACAAATATTGACACAAAATTAATATCTCAGAATAGTACTGTTCTTCGAAGTCGAACTGCTGTAGGATAGAAAGACATTTTTCATGACACATCTTGGTCATCCATTCTTCAGGTTTACTCTGCATTTGTTTATCAAGGAGTATTTTAAATGTTGACCACTGACAGAAAAGGATGTTGTCATCAATGTTTACAAGTTTGTTTTTTAACACGCTGGAAGTGTATCTAATAACATCCATGAAAAGATATCAAAACTTTTTAACGATGAAGCCCATTTCTTAAGATAGTCATGGCAAGTGACGTAGTAGTTATCCACCTCAAGTAGGAATTTTTTCATCTCTTGAGATGGGATTTCAACATTTTTAAGGCACCGTTTAACACTAAGAGGAATAAACTTTTCATCCATTCTTGCCTTTATTAAAGCAACTATTTCTTTTAAACAGCCAAGCACTTCAGTAATGCTGTTATCTCTCTTTTCAATCTTCATAATCCTGCTGCTAAATACATACTCAAGACTGTGAACAAAATATAGGTAGGCTTCGCTCAGTGGATTGTTAAAAGAATCTAAAAGAATTTGAGGAGCTTTTTCTTCAGAAGCAAAGAAAGATTTCAGTGCTTCAAATAATTTTAGGATTCTCTCAACTGCCCTCATCAAAGAAAGCCAACGAGTTTTAGAATGAGAGAGAACTGATGCATATTGAACACCAACAAAGTCGCAGAATTCTTTCAGTTTCTCAGTTCGAACAGTGTAAATACTAAAGTATGAAAACACTTTAACAACGATTACTTCAACATCAATAGACAAGACATTGGCAGCGGTATGTGCAGATTGTGGAGAATATGGGCTGGGCATCCTACACCTTCCATCGAGTCATTCATGCTTTCCTTGACTTTCGAAAAGACATTATTTTTGCCTTTACCTAAACGTCCACCAAAATTAGTATTAGTGTTATCGCTACCAAAAGCTACACATTTTTTAACATCCAGTCCTAATTCGATGAGGCTCTCTCTGCAGAAGTTTGAAATTGTTTCCGAGGTCTCATTTGGAAGAGATTTTACTCGCAATAATTTTATCTGCAAGCCATTCTTCCGTGAAAAATATTGTATAATCAACAGAAATATTTTCTCAGCATTATAGTTACTTGCATCTGTAGATATGCTATAAAAAGAAGAATTATTTATATCTTTAACAACTTCGGCAATGCTATGTGGAGCCAGAACATTTTTAATTATTGCAGAACATTGTCCTAGCACTGGAAAATTTCCTTGCAATTTTGGAATCAGGAAATACTGTTGGCAGTAGTACATTTGTGCAATCATTTGAACTGAATGCCTGATGATGGCAAACAGTATGAAAGGCCATGGCAACTTCTGCTGCTATTATCTTAGTTTCTTCATCTGTGTTTTTCTTGATCAAGAAATTTGTTATTTTATCATCTTTTGAAGTGGAGGAAACGTTTTGTTTGTGCTTTGTGGTTTCTATGTGCCTCTTGATATCATTCTTCCCACCATGTTCAATAGTGAAATTGCAATGGCATAATCGACAGTTTGCTTCATAACAATTCCTGCCTTGTTTGATAAATGTCCATTCGCTGGAATATTCATCTCGAAACTTACATTTACGTTTTGACATCTTGTTTTAAAGATGAAAAAGGTAGGCCGTAGCAAACAGTAACGACACACACACTTGAATGAGAGGCTAATACAGCACTGATGCAGGAATGCAACTCGCCGCTCACCGGACCGCAGCAAAGCAACCGAACAAGTTGCAAACGCTATTGACTGCGTCAGTCGTCACGTAACTTTTAGCAGCATCGTTGATTCGTTGGGTTATTCAAATTATATTTTCATCAATATAATTTCAACTGAAAACCATTACTTAATTTATTTTATAATGTAATGATCTTTATTTGATTTATTCATTTATTTCTGGGCTCAGCCGTGTCGCTTCCATGAAATGTGCCCTCTTTAGCACTATTTCTAGTAAAATATTGCTATAATACCAGAGAACTGCTAAATTGGACATGTCAGAAGTCTCTGACTCGCTCACCTAAATAAAAGGTGTCGGTATAAAACTGGGGCGAGTGTTAAACACTACCACAGCAACCCCTCCAATTAGCCTTTTCCTCATCAAAAGACCCTAAATACGGGGAGCCGACCCATAGGTCACACCTAGCTACCCTGTTGAAAGGAGTCTGTGACGTCATTCTTATCGATAGCCTCCCAGCGTTTGAACGCTTGTATAAAGCTATCTGTCCCTTTTCGTTGATTTCTTTATTCTTTATCGTTATGGATCGTCAATCTGCCTCTTCACCCAAGTTAAGTACTGGTTCGCCCTTTTTCAATATTTAGGGAGTGATTTTGCCTTTCGTTTTACCTTTATTTAGGGTTTTGTTAGGCATCTCTTTTCCGTAGCGGTCGGCGGCGAGTCGCCATTACGTCGTTCCCTTGTTTTGTACCAGTTTCGAGTGGGCCTCCTTCCTACACGTAACTTGTGATATTTTTCATTATATATATATCTATATATATATATATATATATATATATTATATATATATAATAATATATATAGATATATATATACGTAAACTTTGTGATATTTCAGTATATGTTTTTATTTATGTCTTGGGTGGCAGTTGTTTTGTCGATCTTGTTTTCATTTAAATTTTTGTTATTTCATTATTTCCATGTTTTTCACGGGGGTCTGCGTTCACACACGTTTCCGTTGTTACGTGCTTCGCTGTATATCCCACCGTCCCCCCCCCCCCCCCCTTTATTTATTTTTAAGTTTGGTATATTTAATTCAAGAAATTTCCCTTTTTTTTCTTCAGCTTGCCGTTTCTTTTCGTTTTGTCAGGAGGCAAGTAGTTTTTCCCTTTTGCGCCCACCGTTACCGAGTGGCCTTCATTGCGTTTTATATTTTATGACATTTTATTTTCATTTTCGCCCCCCGTGTTAAAGCATGATTTTCTTTTAGCTTTAAGTAATTGATTTTATTTTGTCTATGTATATGTTGGATGTTCGGTCGGCTAGCCTACATAGGCTTTGCCTGCGTTTTCCTCGTGATCCTTTATTCGCGAGGATACGCTGGTCACGTGATCGTCGCCCCATCAACCCTCCCTCCCTCCCCCTCACGTGGGGCCCCCAGTAGTTGGGTGCTCCTCTCGCCCTGGTTGTCGCTGACAGCCGTTCCCATCAGCGAAGGAGGGGGTGTAGAGGGTCCTCCGGGACCTTAGGTTGGTGGGTGTCGCTTCTTAGCCGACCGCCTCCGGAGTTGATGGTCACACTGCGTTTTCAGCCTCGGCTTCCGTGGATTTGTTGCGCTCTGCTTCTTTCAGCTCCCGGAGCTTACATCCATCCGCCTAAAACATTCCCTCTCCGCATAAGGCGGGTTTAGATTCCGGCTTCTCCGGTAGTCGTTGAGGGTTATGTTTACGGGAGTTACTCTTCCGTAGGCGGAGATATTATATTTGTTATTTTAGTTTTCATTATTTTTATCATTATTTTTATTTTCTTTTTGCCACGGAACTTGCGAGTTCATGTGGCCGTCCCGGGTTACTCCGTGTACCCCCCACTCCGGGTTGTTTTATTTCTTACACAGTCCCCGGGACGTAAATATATGAATATATATACATATTTTTTATATTTTTCAGTCCGGAATGCTCCGGCATATAATACTTATATCATAATTATCCTAATAAGTTTGTGCAATTGTTCTTATATATTATTGCACTTACAGGGCACTCAGTGTCTGGTTGCCGGCTGTAGTGCTGCTCTGCAAGATTCGTGCGGCCATGACGTTTGTCGGGGCCACGCCCCTTGCGCAGTGTTGCTTACTGATTCCGTGGTCTGGCATCACGAAAACTGCTTTGCCTGCTATGATTTGGTACAACAGGCTACCTCTTCGGTAAGTTACCGCACTGCTTGTTCTATGTATATTGTGATGAAATTATATACACTACTTGTAAAAAAAAAAAAAAAATAATAAATAAATAAGTAAATAAAAACTGAAAAAAAAAAAATTAAATAACATGTAATGAAATTAAATAAATGACCAATAAAAATTTCTTTAAATTAAATTACCTTGATTAATCATCAATTATAAGCATAATGTTCAAGGAATTTACTAGGTATTGACACATTCCTTGCATTACAGGCTGAGCAGTCTATTAAGGAGGCTGCACTCTCCGCCCTCAAGATCTGGGTTGGAGGGTTTGGACGGAACGTAGGGAAGGCTAAGCTGTATATTCTGTCCCAAGATATGGCGACTTTGATCTTCCCAGCCGGGAAATCGGCCGGATACGTTGACCCAAAAGTAGCGGCACCGATTATCAAATCAATCCAAGACTCAGTTATGGAACAGCAAGAGGCAGAATTGCCGGACCTTGGCTTGGAAGGAGTCTCACTTGAAGTGGTTGAGGATTTGCCCGCTACACTAGACATGGGTACAGGTAACAGTGTTAATGAGGCTAGCTTAGTTGGTCACCGGGGTCTTTCCTCGAGTGACTCTGATTCTTCCTCTCCCTCTACTTCCAATTCCTTCATGGGTTTCACAGGAGGTTTGCCCCTACCAGGTCACATTCCTTCTCTGTGATTCCTAAATTAAAGAAAAAACCTTCAGGTAAAACCTTGCTTAAAGGCAGATCAGAGACAAAGCCAAGGCCTGGGCAGGCACCAGAGGTTCATACACATATTAAACCTAGGATGAAGTCTTTCTCTAAACCTTCAAATCCAAGGTCTCATGGAGGGAATTCTTCCTATTGCCCCACAAGTCCCATTCCTTCAACGTCTAGGGATTGGATACCTCATAAGGTACCGCAGGAGGGGCAGGAGGATTCTCCTTTCGTTGACCAAGACCAGTTCAACACGAATATTCTACATCAGATCAGTAGCCTTGGTAGCTTAGTCAGCTCAGTTGCAGCAAGGTTTGAAGAGGTGTTTAAGAGGTTAGGTGCACAGGACTCCCTGATTGCAGGTCTCAGACAGGAGTCGGCAGTTCCGGCACCCTCTAGTAGCTTGGTGCAAGCTCAGAGCATGCCTGAAGGGTGGGGTACCACGCTCCCTCCGTTCCACCCTTGGTAATCCTTGGAGGGTGGCGAACTTCGCTCCGTTTGTCAAACGGAGATGCTAACTTTAGAAGGTTGTGGCACACGTAGACTCGAGGATTTCGAGTTCTTCCCCAAAGGGTTACAGCCTCCATTTATAGGTTATGTTAGGCTTACGGAGGCAGCTCTAGTTAGAGAGGATAAGGTCCCCAAGGAGACTGTTATCCTTTCTCGAGATCAGGCTCAGCAAACATGGATACGGAGCCTAGAAGAGTGGAACTACTCAAATACTAGAGTAACAGCATTTAAAAGCCCTTTCACAATGTTTACAACTGATGACGGGAACCCCTTACCTTTTACATCAAAGGTAGCTGAACTTACCCTCCAGGCAGTGACTCGGGAAGAGCCCATGCCCCAGCTTAGGGAGACAGATCCCACATCATTGCTTACTTCCCAGGTGTAGGGAGGATTCGTGGGAGGATGTTTGCCGGCTACATTCTCGGTAGGCAAGCTGAAGCCAGATTGTGCAATCACTTTGTTTAGTGAGCGCCTTCCTAAGCTGTCAGACGCACTGATCCAAGCTGAATTTGATGCTAAGACACGCCTCGCAAGGTCTCTTAACTCCCTAGTGATGACAGAGACGGCGGCTCGGGAGTACGCTCAGGAGCCGCTGCTTAAGGTCATTGCGAAGTCGTTACTTTTGGGCATGCAATGTGACTTGTACGACTTTGCGGTTGCTAGGAGAAATTGCAGGAAGCATGTTCTATCTGAGGCTACGATTAGACACGAACCCAACAAGCTTCTGGCTTCCTCAATCTGGGGTGCAGATCTCTTCCCAGCTTCGGCAGTAAACGAGGTTCAGAGCGAGGCATCACGTCTTAATCAAAGCATCAGATTGCGTTGGGGAATTCCTTTCAAAAGGAAATCAGAGTCTTCTCCCTCCAGTTTTAGAGCTAGGAAAAGGCAAAGGAAGTTCCAACCTTTCCAAGTTTGCAACAGCATCCTGTGCTACAAGCTGTTCCAGTTCAACAAGTATCCCAGCCTTCGACTTCTAAGGCTCAGCCTCAGCAACAGCATCAATTTGTCTTCCTTTCGCCATCGACTAACCAACAGGTTTCTCCTCGGTATTCAGCGTCGCCCACTTTTAACCCGGTCTATGAGAGTCGGGCATTTCACCCCTTTACCAGGGTTGCTAGGGGTGGCAGGGCTAGAGGATCCTTTCGTCAGCGCGGAGGAGCCAGAGCCCAAGGGCGTGCTAGAGGTGCGAGGTCAGGAAGAGGATCCCGGCCCTCATCATCTCAATGAAGTTTCTCAGGTAGGAGGCAGGCTGTACCTCTTACGTCATCGTTGGGGGTTCAGCAGTTGGGCGAAAAGCATAGTATCAGAGGCCTAGGCTGGAGTTGGATCAAAGGTCTCCTCCACCCATCACCTTCTATCAGGAACCAACGCAAGAGTTGATGGATTACTCCAGGGACCTTCTCCAGAAGGGAGCAGTCTCCAGGACAAAGAACTTGAAATTTCAGGGTCGTCTATTCAGCGTCCCAAAGAAAGGGACCGACAAAAGAAGGGTGATCTTAGACTTGTCCCGTTTAAACTTGTACATTCGTTGCGACAAGTTCAAAATACTGACCATCTCTCAAGTGCGGACCTTACTTCCCCGTGGGGCCGCCACCACCTCTATAGATCTTACAGACGCCTATTATCATGTCCCGATAGCTCGGCACTTCCGACCATTCCTCGGCTTCAAACTAGGGAAAGAAGCCTACTCCTTCAAGGTAATGCCCTTCGGTCTAAATATAGCACCAAGGGTTTTCACGAAACTGGCGGAGGCAGTGGTGCAGGAGCTAAGGTCTCAGGGTATATTGGTGGTGGCGTACTTAGACGACTGGCTAATCTGGGAGATGGACAAAGACAAGTGTATGAAAGCCATGGACAAGGTCATGTCTTTCCTGGAATATTTAGGGTTCAAGATCAACAGGACCAAGTCCCGGTTGACTCCGGAGTCCAAGTTCCAGTGGCTAGGTATTCATTGGAACCTGGATTCACACACACTTTCCATTCCAGCAGGAAAGAGGAAGGAGATTGCCAAGGCAAAAAGACAATTCTTAAAATGCAAAAAGACTTCGAGAAGGAATCAGGAGAGGATTCTAGGCTCACTCCAGTTTGCCTCGGTCACTGACGTTCTGTTGAAAGCCAAGCTCAAGGACATCAATTGAGTTTGGCGTTCAAAGGCAAATGCCAAGTGTCGGGACAAGTTCGCCCGGATACCTCTGATTCTCAGAAAACGTCTGCGCCCATGGACAAAGGCCGCAAACCTAGCCAAAGAGTTACCGTTGCAGTTTCCTCCCCCGTCCCTTGTGGTGCATACGGACGCATCACTGACAGGTTGGGAGGTTATTCACAGCACGAGAAGTTTCAGGGAACTTGGTCTCCTCAGTTCCAAAAGCTTCACATCAACATTCTGGAAGCTATGGCAGTGTTTCTAACTTTAAAAAAGCTACGTCCTCCAAAGAAGACTCATATCAGGTTGGTTCTCAACAGTGCGGTAGTGGTACACTGTATAAACAGGGGTGGTTCAAAGTCAAGCATGTGAACCACGTGATGGTAGCAAATTTTTTCTCTAGCAGCCAAGAACACCTGGCATCTGTCGGCTACCCATCTGGCGGGAGTCCACAATGTAGTGGCAGACGCACTGTCTCGATCAATCCCTCTGGAGTCAGAATGGTCACTGGACCAAGAATCCTTCAAGAGGGTTTGCAAAAGAGTACCAGGTCTGGAAGTAGATCTGTTTGCTACAGAGGCAAACCACAAGCTGCCTCGTTACGTAGCCCCAAATCTGGACCCTCTGGCATATGCTACGGACGCCCTGAGTATAGATTGGAACTAGTGGATGAAGATTTATTTATTCCCTCCAGTGAACCTTCTCCTGAAGGTGCTGCACAAGTTGAGATCCTTCGCAGGTCAGGTGGCTCTCATAGCTCCTCACTGGCCCAAGAGCAATTGGTTTCCCCTTCTCCTGGAACTAGGTCTTCGTCCTCACCCTCTCCCGGACTTGAGGCTGTCGCAACAAGTTCAAACGAGGACTGTGTTCGATTCCTCAAGTCTTCACAAATCCCTAACTTTATGGATTTTATGAAGTTTGCAGGTAAAAGAGTAGGGGACATTGATCCACAGAACATTTTGTTCTTAGAGTCAGATAAGAGAGAATCTACGCTTCGCCAGTATGATTCAGCAGTTACGAAATTGTCTTCATTCCTCAGGGAATCAAATATCAAAGTAATGACAATGAACGTGGCTATAACCTTCTTCAGGTCTTTGTTTGAACAAGGCTTGGCAGCTTACAACAATAACAACCACTAAGTTGGCTCTGAAAAAGATTTTTCTTCTCAGGTTCGGTATCAATCTAACCGAGTCTTATTTCACCTCTATTCCAAGGGCATGTGCATGCCTGCGGCCCATTCACAGACCGTCAGCAGTGTCATGGTTTCTTAACGATGTTCTCAGGTTAGCCTTGGAAACAGACAACTTCAAATGTGATTACCAAACCATTTTGCATAAGACACTGTTTTTATTGAGTCTGGCTTCAGGTGCCAGGATATCGGAGCTGTCATCTTTATCTAGAGATGAAGCGCATATTTAGTTCCTTTCCTCGGGGGACGTGTTGCTTTCGCCAAATAAAGATTTTCTGGCTAAAAATGAAGACCCCTTGATGAGGTGGTCTCCATGGAAGATTGTTCCGCTTCCGCAGGATCCATCTTTATGTCCTGTTAAAACTCTTAAGGACTATTTATCTAGGACATCTACCTCTTCCGAAGGCCCCCTTTTCATTAGAAACGATGGTGGTACACTATCTGTAAAGGGCATTAGGCAGCAGATTTTGTATTTTATCAAGAAAGCCAGCCCAGGGTCATTTCCCAAGGTGCATGACATTCGGGCTATAGCAACTTCTGTAAATTTCTTCAAATATATGAACTTTGATGATCTGAAGAAGTATACTGGTTGGAAGTCACCCTTGGTTTTCAAAAAGCATTACCTTAAAGTCTTTGGAGGATCTTAAATATCATGCAATAGCTGTAGGGAGACCAGTGTCTCCTGCTACTACATCAATATAGTACCTTCCTTGTGTCATATGAATCTTTTCCATTATGCCAGCCTCATTAACATTTTACCTACCTTGGCAAATGTCTTAGTTGTTAGAATTGGTGTATAGTATTACGTTTATACAAATTATTGGTAATTATTTTATTATGTGCGTGTTTTGTTGCCACATGTTATTGCTAAATGGTATTTTGTTCATGAAACTTACCTGACAGATATATATATAGCTGTATTCTCCGAAGTCCGACAGAATTTCAAAACTCGCGGCACACGCAGTGGGCGGCCAGGTGGTAGTACCCATTCCCGCCGCTGGGAGGCGGATATCAGGAACCATTCCCATTTTTTTTTCTGTCGCCGGTCGGTAAACACCTGTTTACAGACCTCCGCCCAGGATTTTTGGATTTGACTCGTTCTAAGTATCTGGATTGACTTTTGGTTTTGACTCTGGATTGTTGGATTGGCATACGCGATAGTGGACTTTTTTTTTATTCTGGATTGGCTTCTCTGTGAACGTGATGTCGGGATCAAGTTCAGTGAGCTTCAGAGTGTGTGTGAGGAGTGATTGCAAGGTGAGGCTACCGAAATCATCGGTAGACCCCCACACAGTATGTATGGGGTGTAGGGGGCATGTTTGTTTGTTGGATGATCGTTGCATTGAATGCAAAAGTTTGACTGATGATGGATGGAAGGTGTATGAGTCCTATCGGCGTAAGTTGGAGCGCGATAGGATTAGAATTTGCTTCACCTAATCCTGTGTTGTTGCCTGAGGGCCCTAGTTCTGTGTCTGGAGAAGGTAATGCCCTTTCTCTGATTCTAGTCGTTACGCACTCTAGAGTCCAAAGTGTTGGCCCTAGAAAACGGCTCAAGTAAAGTGTGTGATCGTGCCCCTAGTGTTGTGGAGGGGGCGTCAGATCGGCCCCATAATGCCTCTAGGTCTAGACCTCTGTCGGACTCCCAGGACTCAGGGAGTGGGCATGTCGAAAGCCGCAAGAGGGTTACGGGGGCTCCCCTCCCACCATCTGGCGTCCCTTCGGCAGGACCTGTTGCTACTTCCCAGGCTGCCAAGGAGCGTGCTCAGGCTCGCATCCTTAAGGACTGTTTTTCGTCCTCCGAGGCGCCCTCCCCGCGCAAGGGGTGGAGCGCTCGGAGAGACTCGCGTCCGTTGAAAAGGACTTTTCCTAGGGAGGACGCTTTACGTCCCCTCTCTCCGCTATCGTTGCGGTCTTCGCCTGCGTCGTATGACGCGTTTCCTCCACAGAAGAGAGGTAGGACGTCGTCAGAGGACGACGCTGAGAAGCGCTTCTCTCGCGCCTCGGAGAGGCAGGTTGCTGTACCTGTGAGAAGGAAGGAGGCGTCCCCTCGCCCCTTGTCTTCTCGCAGCCCTTCACCTCCTCTCGTTTCTTCGCCAACGAAGAGTATTCTTGTGTCTCTTCAAGACCAATTGTCGGCCTTAATGGCTCAGAAGACTCGCCCAGCAGCAGTTGAGCCTAAACGTAGGAAGGACGCTAGACTGCCTGTCAAGAGGACAGCATGCGTCCTCTTCTCCGTCCTCGTTCGTCTGTCTCCGCTTGCTTCTCCTTCGGAGCTTCCTGGTTCTCGTTATGCGGGTAGGAAGTCTCATGGACAGGACGCTTTTCTTCCCTCTCGACGTCCTGATCAGCCCGCGCGTCAGGACGCCTTTGAGGACGCTCGGCAGGACGCCTTGGAGGACGCTTTTGAAGACGCTCGGCAGGACGCTTTTGAAGACGTTCGTCGTGATGTTTTGCTTGACGCTTTGCCTGTTGAGAAGGCTTTCGAGAGCGCCCAGAAGGACGCTTTGAAAGCGAAAGCTGGACGCTTGAGCGGAAAGCGTAAGGACGCTCCTCGAGAGCGAGTAAGAGTAGCCTCTCTTGACGCGCAGCGCGGTCAAGACGCTCTTCGTGGTTCGAGCTCTAAGGATCGACAGAAGGTCGGTCGCTTTGAAGAGGCTGATATTAGTCATCCTCGAAAGCCTTTGTTGAAGGCTAGACCCGTGGGCGCACGCCCTCTCCAGAGGTTCAATC
The DNA here is from genome assembly GCF_015104395.2 of Macrobrachium nipponense. Taxonomy (NCBI): domain Eukaryota; kingdom Metazoa; phylum Arthropoda; class Malacostraca; order Decapoda; family Palaemonidae; genus Macrobrachium; species Macrobrachium nipponense. The sequence goes on along the minus strand of NC_061091.1, from coordinate 72,596,887 downwards.
TCCTTTGCCTCTTCGGGAGGAAGGAGAGCTTAGTAGTCCGGCGGACTCAGTTGAGGATGAACAGCCGTCAGTTTCGTCGGTATCCGACTACAAGGTGCTGGTTCGTCTGTTACGCTCTTCTTTTGGTGAGAAGTTCCAGCCTGCAGCTCCCAAGTCTCCACCCTCTCAGTTTTCGTCATCGAAGTCGTGCAGGTTCCGAGTTTGTGGAGATGGAAAACTTCCTTGTCCACTAAGAGAGCGTTCAAGAAGTTGCAGGATTGGATGGAACGTCGGAAGGATCAGGGCAAGTCGACTTTCGCCCTTCCGCCTTCAAGACTCAGTGGGAAAGGCGGCATTTGGTATGAGACCAAAGGTGAAGTAGGAGTTAAGATCCCGTCGTCTTCCCAAGGGGACTTTGCTAGTCTGGTCGATGCACAGAAGAGATCTCTTTTATCGACCGCTAAGATTTCGTGGACACCAACGGAGATTGACCATCACATGAAAGGTCTGTTAAGGACTCTGGAAGTCTTTAACTTTCTAGACTGGTGCCTGGGAGTCCTGGATCTTCAATCTAGGAGTCCTGACTCTTTGAGTCTGGGGGAGCTGTCCAATGTGTTATCTTGCATGGACAAGGCCATCAGGGATGGTTCGGAAGAGTTAGTGTCTCATTTCGGCACTGCTTTCCTCAAGAAGAGAGCGCTTTTCTGCAATTTTACAGCTAGGTCTGTTTCTTCATCGCAGAAAGCGGAGCTTCTCTTTGCACCTCTTTCGAGCCATCTCTTCCCCCAGGCTATGGTAAAGGACCTGGCAGTGAGCCTACAAGAGAAGGCTACCCAGGACCTCTTGGCCCAGTCTTCAAGACGTCCCGCAGTCCCTACCACGTCGTCTTTTGGACGACCTCCTAGGAAGGTTAAACCCTTTCGTGGCGCTCCTCCCTCGAGAGCTGCTCCTCGAGGGAGAGGGCTTGCAAGAGGAAGAGGTTCCTTCAAACCTAAATCCTCTAAGTGAGAAGATAGTCCTTCAGATGCCGGTCGGAGCCAGGCTAAAGTTCTTTGCGGGGGCGAGGGAGTGGATGAGTCTGCTGGGGACCATTTCCTCGCTGGAAAAGTTTGTTTCCCTGGGAAGACTACACCTCAGACCTCTCCAGTTTTTCTTAGCAGACGAGTGGAGAGTCAGAGAGGATCTGGATGCAACCTTTTTGATCACCAAATCGGTGAAGAACCATCTAAGATGGTGGTTAGATCCTCGGAAGTTTCGAGAGGGGTTGTCCCTAAAGCTTCTGAGCCCCGACCTAGTGTTGTTTTCCGACGCCTCGGTGTCGGGATGGGGAGCAACACTAGGAGGGGAGGAAGTGTCAGGCACCTGGAGGGGGGAACAGGTGTCCTGGCACATCAATGTGAAGGAACTAGCGGCGGTTTTTCTGGCGCTACAGTTCTTCCAGCAAAAGGTTGCAGAGAAAGTGGTCCAAGTCAACTCGGACAACACCACAGCCCTTGCGTACCTAAAGAATCAGGGAGGTACACACTCCCGTCCTCTATTTTATTTAGCGAGGGAGATTCTGCTGTGGGCAGATGCGAGACGGATCAGGATCCTGACGAGATTTATCGCAGGAGTCCAGAACGTCAGAGCAGACCTTCTTAGCCGACAGGATCAGATCCTGCCGACGGATGGACGTTGCACCAGGACGTCTGTCGAGAGCTCTGGAGACTGTGGGGGCGTCCGTTAGTCGACCTATTTGCGACGTCGAGAACGAAGAGGTTGCCTCTTTATTGCTCCCCTGTGTTGGATCCGGGAGCAGTCTCTATAGACGCTCTGCTCTGGGACTGGACGAACCTGGACCTTGTATGCCTTCCCGCCATTCAAGATCATGGGGGAAGTAGTAAGGAAGTTCGCGGCATCGGAGGGGACGAGGTTGACCCTGATCGCCCCGATGTGGCCCGCGAAGGAATGGTTCACAGAGGTAATGTCCTTCATCATAGACTTTCCGAGGACGTTGCCCTGGAGGAAAGATCTACTCAGACAGCCCCACTTCGCAAGATATCACCGAAACCTCTCCGCTCTGGGTCTGACTGCGTTCAGACTATCGAAAAGTTGGCCAGAGCGAGAGGTTTTTCTAAAGCAGCTACGAAGGCAATCGCCAACGCTAGGAGGACTTCCTCGAGAGCTGTTTACCAGTCGAAGTGGGCTTCTTTCAGGGCATGGTGTAGAAAGGAGGAATTTCCTCTTCCACTACCTCTGTGAGCCAGATAGCCGATTTCCTGCTATTTTTAAGAAATGTGCAGAAGCTGGCTGTCCCGACCATCAAGGGATATAAGAGCATGCTGTCAGCAGTCTTCCGACACAGAGGCCTAGACCTGTCTGACAACCGAGATCTTCACGATCTCCTGAGATCATTTGAGACGTCCAAGATACCTCAGGCGAGGCCTCCTTCTTGGAACTTAGATTTAGTCCTTAGACTGTTGATGTCGAGTCCTTTGTAAGCGAGTGGGCTTCAAAGGTGACAATGCGGTCTGCTCTTTGAGTCCCCCCCACTTTCTTAGCAAAGAATGAAAAACCCGTCTAACCCTTGACAATGAGCTTTGAAATTAAGGGTATGACAAGCCTTGTGGGCCAAGAACCTGAGAGAGCCCTGTGCCCTGTTAGGGCTCTAAAGTTTTATGTCCACAAGACTAAGGAGGTACGAGGTCCCTCAGATAATCTGTGGTGTTCGGTTAAACGGCCCGATATACCATTATCCAAGAATGCTTTGGCGTTCTTTCTGAGGGACGTCATTAAAGAGGCTCATTCGTCTTACCAGAAGACCGATTTGAGCCTCTTGCGAGTGAAAGCTCACGAGGTCAGAGCTGTCGCAACCTCGCTTGCCTTCCAAAGGAACATGTCGATTAAGGACATCCTTGACGCCACCTTTTGGAGGAGCAATTCAGTATTCGCCTCACACTACTTGAGAGATGTGAGAACGATATACGAGGACTGTTGTTCTCTTGGGCCATACGTTTCTGCAGACACAGTCTTGGGGGCTGAAGGTAGCTCTCTCCCTATCCTTAGTTAGGTTTAGGTTAGTTTTAGTTGTTGTGTTTTTGGTTGTGGGAGTCTTTGGTAAAGACCTCCCATCTCTTAGCTTAGTGTTCAGGGGTCTTGGATAGTTGGTCAGGTGGTGGTCAGTTGCTTCGTTGCCCTCATTTGTATGGCTCTATGCTCTTGTCACATTGAGGTCACGTCCCCGTTGACAGAGCATCCAGAGCGCACCAGCACTACAGGTCTCCACCTGGCTGGCAACTCTGATTAAGCACAAGCAGGCTTAAGTGACAGTAATCACAGAGTCTACTTTGCTAACAGGTGAGGAACCAAGGTGTACATCATCTACTTAATTTAAGTTTCCTACAAATCCTATTCTGTCTCTTCCCACCATCCGAAGGTGGGATTCAGCTATATATATATCTGTCAGGTAAGTTTCATGAACAAAATGTTATTGTTATAATATAATTAAGTTTGTTCATACTTACCTGGCAGATATATATAATTAAGTGCCCACCCACCTCCCCTCAGGAGACAGTGGCACTGATAAAAATATGAATAGAAAATGGGAATGGTTCCTGATATCCGCCTCCCAGCGGCGGGAATGGGTACTACCACCTGGCCGCCCACTGCGTGTGCTGCGAGTTTTGAAATTCTGTCGGACTTCGGAGAATACAGCTATATATATATCTGCCAGGTAAGTATGAACAAACTTAATTGTATTATAACAATAACATATTTTGTAAATAATAAATTGTATTTTTCCAATTCTAGACTATTTTTTTATTTCTTTAACCCTTCTGAGTTCAATTTAATATTGTATTTCATTTCAGAGGGGTGTAGCTTGGTGTTTCTCTGGTACAATTTCACGGGAGCGACACGGCTGAGCCCAGAAAAGGGATTTTGACGTAGGAAAAATTATTTCTGGGCGAGGAAGCAGTGTCGCCCAGTGAAATCCCCCCCCTCCCCCCCCTTTTTTTCCCCCCCCCTTGCTGTGCACCAAGCTTCAATGCTATCGATAAGGATGACGTCACAGACTCCTTCAACAGGGTAGCTAGGTGTGACCTATGGGTCGGCTCCCCATATTTAGGGTCTTTTGATGAGGAAAAGGCTAATTGGAGGGGTTGCTGTGGTAGTGTTTAACACTCGCCCCAGTTTTATACCGACACCTTTTATTTAGGTGAGCGAGTCAGAGACTTCTGACATGTCCAATTTAGCAGTTCTCTGGTATTATAGCAATATTTTACTAGAAATAGTGCTAAAGAGGGCACATTTCACTGGGCGACACAGCTTCCTCGCCCAGAAATAGATTTTTCCTACGTCAAAATCCCTTTATTAGTCTATTTCATTATTTACTTTTTTTTATGATGAAAGAAATCCGGGACAAAAGGCCGTCCCGAGAGGGTCTATCTGCGACTCAGGACAAAATGATCAAATTCGGGACGTCCCGCGAAATCGGGACGTCTGGCAGCCCTAATGTAGCATAGAGTATACTGTAGGCTAGGCTATTGTATATGCATACGATGTATCATAGTGTATGCTAGGCTAACTTGTTAGTGTTACTCAATTTTTCTTTTGCGCCTCAGTGGCGTAATCGATATGGTCTTGGCCTATTGGATATGTATAGAGTATACTGTTGGCTAGGCTACTGTATATGTATACGATGTATCAAACTGTACACTAGGCTAACTCTTGTTAGTGTTATTTAATTTGTTTTGTTAAAGAGGATGGCAGCATCAGTGGAATTGATTTTATATATGGTCTTTTCAATTCTTCATATTATTCTCTTCTCATTAGGGCTGATATTTCCTAATAGCTGGCCGATGTTCATATCTTGGTTAAAGAAATGTTTTCTAAAAAATACTAATTTATTGATATGATAACAAAAGCGGTGTATGGTCGCCGTAGGGTTAACAAATCTTAGTCTAGATGTTGTCTAAGAGCGTAACAAAATTCTAACGTTTCCAACCGTATCATCGGTTCATTTTCAAGGTAGGGTGAGCGTGAACTGATTGGAATGGGGTCGTTCGGCGGCATTTGCTGTGTCCCGGGTGCTCTGTCTGGTGAGCGCTGAGATTTCATTGGCTGATCAGAGGATTAAGTCCCTGAGTCAAGGCGTCTTGCAGAGGTGGAAGCTCACACAGTTCTTCGCGTGCGGACACTGAAGACCTTGAGTGTAGTGCTGGGAAGGTCATTGCCGGTAGATAGGAGCACCTGATTGGTCTGTTCGATCGGCTCTGGGTTGCTGGCGGGCAGCGCCCTACGCGCCACCTTCGGGAGGAGTGAAGTCTCCTGAGTGTTGAGGCTGGGTCTCTCCTTCCCGATGTGTAGGGCCTCGTTTTTGGCTGATGCAGATCTTGAAACTATACTTGATGCCATGGAAAGTCACTTGCGCGGTCAACGGAATATCATCGTCGACAGAAGAGAATTTTACCTTAGGAAACAAGAAATAGGTGAGAGTTTCGACGATTTCCTTTGTGGTATCCGCCCGCGAAATTGCAGCATTCTGTGATTTTTGTTCTTCTTGTGTACAAAAGAGACTACAAGAAAGCACCCAACAGTTTATATAAAAATGAAAGATGCTTTAGATGTGGAAAAGATCGACATTCTGACATGAATGTTTGTAAGGCAAAGGACAAAAAGTGTTCCCAATGTGGAAAGATTGGACATTTTGCTGTTGTGTGTATGTCAACAGGGAAGAAAACTCCCTCTTTGCTGAAAAAGAGTAAAGATTCGAAACTAAAGTCAAATGGTAGACTTAACAGGGATGTACCCAGGATCATAAGTGATGTGTATGTTAGCAATGCCATTTCTCAAGCAACCCCGAAAGTCCAGATTCACATTACTCATCCTGCAGGGAACTCTTCTATACTATGGACACCGGATTCGGGAGCAGAAGCAACGGTGATGGGCCTCAATGTAGGAGGTCTCTTGGTAAATATCCCTATATGCTTGAACCTTCTAAAATTGAAAAGCTTTGTTCTGCTGGTTATCAGACCCTTAACTGTGTGGGAGCTTTTACTTCGCACCTTTTGCTTGGTGATCGACAAACTCAAGCTGAAATAACTGTGGTGAAAGAAGTAAAGGGAGCTTTATTAAGCTGGTTTGATTCTATTGCTTTGGGAATTCTACCGGAGGATTTCCTGCTCAAATTAATTCCTCTTCCCGTAAGACTGTCTGTAGATCCAGATGAAGAGAAGCGCTCAAAGGACTACAAAGAGAAAAAGACACTACTTGCAATGTAGTTCATTCTCCTGTTGCACTTCCAAGGTGGCCTTATGAACGTGATCCAACTGAAGAAGAAAGAGCAGAGCATGCTGCAGCTTTGGTATCAGCATTTCCTTGGGTATTTGGTGCCACAAAAACACTGAGGGAGATGCATGGAGGTCCCATGCATATAAAGTTGTCTGAGAATGTGAGACCATTTGCTGTGACAGCCCCGAGTATTATATATACCATACAGCTGGAGGTCAGAAATAAAGGATCAGCTTGATGAACTTTTGGAGAAAGATGTTATCTGTAAGGTTGAGCATCCAACAGAATGGCCTCATCCCATAGTGCCTGTTGCTAAGAAGCAAAATGGAGTAATATTGTGTGTTGATCTGACTAAGCTTAATAAGTATGTATGTAGACCCACTTATCTTGTACGATCACCACATGATGCAGTAGCTTCGATAAGCACTAGGACAAGGTGGTTCTCTACACTAGATGCAAAAATGGGATATTTCCAATTCAAGATTGCAGAAGACCAGGATCTCACATGTTTCATTACCCCATGGGGTCGCTATAAATTCAAGCGAGCGGAAATGGGACTTATTTCTTCAGGAGATGAATATAATCGAAGAGGAGACCAAGCTCTTGGTGATATACCGCAAACTGTAAAGATAGTTGATGATGTTCTTGCATACGATTATTCTTATAAGGATCATCTAGCCCATATTATTTCTGTCTTGCAAAGATGTGATGAGTATGGGATAACTCTTAATCCTCAAAAAATTTGCACATTTTGATGCAACTTTGCCAACCATGTTGCAGACAGATGCATCGCGACTGCATGGTCTGGGATTTGTTTTACTTCAAAGGAAGGAACGGACTGGAAACTAACGCAATGTGGCTCAAGATTCCTTTCAGATGTTGAAACAAGATATTCTGTGACAGAGCTGGAAATGACAGCTGTATTATGGTCAATAAAGAAATGTCGTACTTACTTGGCTGGATTACCTCATTTTGATGTTGTGGTAGATCATAGACCATTGATACCAATTCTTAACAGTAAGTCCCTTGGTGAAATTGAAAACCCAAGACTTCAACACATGAGAGAGAAGCTAAGTCATTTCAGTTTTACTGTCCACTGGCAGAAGGGAAGTAAGTATTCATTGTATTCTAGATGCTTTATCGCGTGCACCAGTTCAGGATCCTACGGAAGAAAATTGTTTGAATGAGGATGGATCCACTGATCCTTTGCATGTTGCAGTTGTGAATGCCCTTGACATGCATGAAGATGGTGTACTTCTGACACATCTAAAGGACAAAACGCTGGAAAAGGTACGTGTTTCTGCTGAACAGGATGCAGAATACAATTCACTTCGGGAAATTATAATGAAAGGTTTTCCTGAACACTGCCATAATTTGGAAGTAGAACTCAGGCCTTTCTGGAATATACGTGATATGCTTGCTGTAGATGATGACCTAATTGTTTATGGAGCAAGACTTCTTATACCCAAGAGTCTTCGACAGGAAACTCTTGAATGTCTTCATGATGGTCATCAGGGAATAGACCGCACAAAAAGGAGGGCACGACAGACTGTTTACTGGCCTAAAATTGACAGAGATATTGAGAACATGGTTTCTTCTTGTATCAAATGCCGTCCTCTTCTACCAAATCAAAGGAATGAACCTCTATGGCAAGAAGAAGATCTACTAAGTAGAGTTTTTGAATCTGTATCTGCGGATTATTTTCGTGTCATGGGTCGTACTTATCTTGTTTATATTGACAGGTTGTTTGGATGGCCTTGTGTATCTTCGTGCCAGGTATAACTAATGCAGCCAATCTAACACGCTCACTGAGAGCTATACTATTTTCAGATACTGGTGTTCCTGTTTTGTTGAAAACTGATGGAGGACCACAGTTTGCTTCATCAGCTTTGAGACTTTTTATCTCGCTGGGGAGTAGAACATCACATTACTTCGCCATATAATCTGAAGGCAAATGGACATGCAGAAGCATCATTGAAAATTATCCAGAAGCTGATTATGACTACTGCTAAGAATGGGAACCTGGATGCGGATGAAGTCGCCCGTGGAATGTTAGAGCTTAGGATTACACCTCGTGCTGATGGCAGATCACCAGCTCAAGTTTTATTTGGTCATCCCCTCAGGTCTTTTATTCCAACACATTGTCGCTCATTTGCCAAAGAGTGGCAAAAGAAAGCAGAGGAATGTGATGTTAAAGCAGAGTATTTGCGAAGTCAGGCGAAGCAACGATACGACTACTGCCAGACCCCTTTCTCACTTGAAAATGGGTAGTTATGTTGATATTCAGGATCACACCACAGGACTTTGGGATCGCCCAGGTGTTGTTGTAGGCATTGGATCCAGGCGAGATTATCTCATAAAGATGGGCAGTGGGCACATTTTGTGGAGGAACCGAAAGTTCCTGAGACCACATTAACCTTTTCTACCAATATATGGATCAAGCCTTGATGCAACTAATACTCCCAGTAAACCAAAGGATGTGGAGAGGTCACAAGATAATTCTACTGCTAAGGTTATTAGCAAATCAATCTTGCCTACACCAGCTCCACGTCGTAGTTTGTGGCATAGGAAAGAACCTGATCATCTACTAGTAAAATGGAAGTAAAATACATATGAATAAGAAGGATTTTGAGACTCTAGGGATTATAATATTATCTATCACCCTAGACGTCTTAGGGGGAGGTGTGTGATATAGTACCTCCAAATGTCCATATTCATTTGTTTACTAGTTAATGGGTTGTTCGGTAATTATATTGTAATGGTAATTGGTTTCGAATGTAAATAAACAAGCGAGAGTTCTGTAAATACTTTTCTTTATATGTATGTAACGAATATTGTTAGTCTCTGTTTAGCTGCCAGTTTGTATAGTAACCTCTTATTAAAGAGACTTATCTTTGCTCGTGTTTCTTTGCCAGCCTACAAGAGATCAAACAATTAGGAATAATGTCCTTTTGAGTTATCCTGGTATTGTGGATGTTTTTAGCATGATTATGGATGGCACCTTCCTGAGCATGGCAGGATATCCTCTTGGAAAATTGCATCGTTGTCATGCCAATGTAGGCGCTGGGGCATTCCTGGAGAGGGCATTTATATTGGTAGACAACGATGGTTTTCTTGAAAGGGTCCTGCACCACGGGGGCTGGATTGTTCTTCATAATCAGGCCACTGGTTTTCTTGCTCTTGTAGTAAATTATCAATTTAACTTTTTTCCCAGGGTCTGTGGGGGAGACATTCCTTTCGATGATGTTACGAAGGGCTCGCACGTCCTCTTTGTATTTCTTGTGAAATACTCCCTTGTAAAAGAGAGTGACGTCTTCAAGGGCGGCGGGGCGAGGCTCCTGTTGTTACTACTTATCGATGTTTCTGCGAATGGCTTTTTCGACATCCTGGTTGGAATACCCGTTGTTAATTAAGACTTGGGCAACACGTTCTAATTCAGTGTATGTCCTTCCACGAAGAGCAGTGTATGAGAGCTCTCTTGACGAAGGCGCTGATTGCAGTGCGTTTGTTTCTCTCTGGACACTCGCTCTCGCCGTTCAGGCACATGCCCAGGTCGTGGGTTTCATATACACTTGTGTTACGAAGCGTTCTTTTTGTTGCCAGACGAGGACGTCAAGGTAGGGGAGACGACGGTCACGGCAATGCTCGATGGTGAAGTTGATTCTGCTGTGGTCGTGGAAGGCTTGTCACAGGCGCTCTATTTCTTCCACTGTGCTGGCACTGATGAAGGTGTCGTCAATATATCGGACGTACATAGACGGTTTCTCAATGGTGGCGAATACCTGACGTTCCACAGCTCCCCTGTAGAAGTTCGCGAAAAGTACTCCGAGGGGAGAACCCATCGCTACACTCTTTTTGTATGTACATATGGCCTCTGTAGGTGAAGAAAGGGGCCTTTTTTGTACAAATCTCGAGGAGTTTTAGGAGGGCACGCTCAGGGATGTTTAATGGGGGCGTGGAATCGTCTCTATATACACGATCCAGAATTATCTGGATTGTTTCATCCACGGGGACGTTTGTGAAGAGGGACTCCACGTCCATCGATGCAATAACTCCTCCGGGGGGTTTCGTTTTCAGGGCTTCTATAAACTCAGCAGAGGACTTCAAACTGTGGTCATCTGGAACGTAAGGAGTCAAAATAGTATTCAATTTCTTCGCAAGCTGGTATGAAAGAGCGGTAATTTGGCTAATAATGGGGGGGTAACAGGTTCCCTATTCAATTTCTCTTTAAATGCCTCAGTGGCGTGATTGGTATGTTCTTGGCCTGCCACCTCGGTGGCCATGAGTTCGATTTGTGGGCATTCCATTGAGGTGTTAGAGATGTGTATTTCTGGTGATAGAAGTTCACTCTCGGCGTGGTTTGGAAGTCACATGAAGCCGTTGATCTTGTTGCTGAATAACCCCTGGTTCCTTGCAATGTAAAAACACCATACAAACAAACAATCAATTTCTCTTTGTAATGAATTATCATAAGTCAATTTGCATTGAACTGAGAAAATTAGCTGATATTAGTAACTTCTATACCATATATGTATAGAGCAACTATACTGTATAGTATAGGCTAGGTATAAATATGAAGATGATACTGATTACCCTTGTGTAGACTAGGCTATATTTGAGATATGATTTTTTCAACAAGCAATAGGTTTTTTGGAACCTAACCCCATTGTAAGTAGGAGAATACCTGTCTAACACCGTCAAGGTGTGTTTAATGGTGTCTTTTGTTTAGACAATATTTCGTTTCAAATTTCTCTAACACCTTCAAGGTGTGTTTAATGGTTTTTTTTTTTGTATAGACACAATATTTCGTTTCAACAACACAATTTCGGGGAATGTGGTAATGTTTACTTCTTTCAGATTTTGTGTGGTTTGGGATGTGAGATTTTATGGAGTTATGCTGTAGAAAAGGGTTATACTATGCAAGAATTCGTCTTCCTTAACATAGAAGTTTTCCTCCACTTTCTCAGCACAAATTTTGATGGCTGAAATTCTCCAATTGTGTAGGTCCCAGCTACTTGCTCAGGACTGGTCAGAAGTTTCCATCTCGTCTCTTACCTGTCATCGAGGGTGAGGTACGATGTGTTGTACAGTTCACTCCCTTTCCTTACATATAAATTTATGTTTCTTTTCATTCTCTCAGGATGGGAGTTTTTTGCTCGTCCTGAGGGGAAGGCATAATATTTGTTCCTTTTCAGGGTCTTCCATTTTCAGCCCTGCTTCTTGCCTTGAAGTCAATCAGCGACATGTTTCACTCAGATCTTGGGAGCCCTTCTGCATTCACTTTCCTCTTCTAGAGTTGCCACTTCACTAAATATTGATATACTTGTTGGTGGTGTGGGGGAGTTTGGAATCCAGTCAGTCCTGATGGCAGTGTGTTCCTTTCAAGCTTTGGAGCCCCTTCTATGTGGTGACCTGGGATGTTTATTTTGTCATTCAGGGGTTCTGTTTCTGTGGCATCTTTCTTGTGGAGCAGCGACTCAGATGTATGGCTACTTCAGAAGGTCTTCGTCAGCTGTGTACAAGATGAGCTCTTTGGTGTGATTGGTGTCATCAAAGGGATTTCTTCCCACTCAGTTTCTGTCCAATAGATAATGATTGGATCTTTCTCAGAACTGAGGAAATGCTTTCTGTTTACACTGTCAAGGGCTACAGGGCTGCCTTATGATTAGGGCTTCATCTGAAAGATGTGGACATCATATCGCTCTGGGAATTATCTGTGGTTCAAGAGCTTTGAGCAATCTTGTTCACCGAGGGAGCTCAAACCTCCTACTTGGGACCTTATTCTGGTATTGAGTAGTCTCACTCGAGCTCCGGTCGAGCTCTAGCATCATCATCTTACAGAGAACTGACTTTGGAAACAGTTTTCCTTCTTACCTTGTCATTTTCGGAAGAGTTGGAGAGCTCCATGGTCAGGATTATGTTATAAACACACAAGGGGTTGGGGTCACTAGCTTTCAAATTTGTCCCAGAATTCTTTATGGTATAAGGAGTTTATCATCAGCAACCTTCAAAAGTTCCTGCTTTGCCCTGTCAGAGCACTTGAGTTTTTATCTAAAGGGGTTGTCACAAGAGCCTAGGTGTTGTAGACTTTTTGTTAACATGAGCCAGGCCAAGAAAGAGGTGTCCTTAAATACCCTTTTGTTTAATTACAGAAGGTGATGACAAGCCTACTCCTCATCATCAAGTTCTGTCTATCATACTGTGCATGCACAAGCACATCAACAGATCAACAGAGGAATAGGTTCCTGCCTGGCATTTAAGAACTTATCTGTTCATAGAATTTTGAATCCTGCATCTTGACTGCATCAGACCACTTTCACTTTCTTCTACCTGAAGGATGTTGCCCACAGATCCTTGGACACTTTTTCCTTGGGTCCAGTGGTGGCTAATCAACAAGTGTAGCTCATCCAGTGCCCCTGGTGGGACAGTTCGTAACTTGCCTTAGATGATAGTTTGGAGGAGGGAATGAGTGAAATGACTGGTCTCTTTTGTTTACCTTTTCTCCTTTCTTCAATAGCTGCGGGCAGTTTGAAGAATAGACACATCATGCAATGGAACTGGCTCGATGCAGGTGGGCATTGCAGCCATACTGTTACAGCACTCTTTGTTACATACAACATACAAATCTGCTTTTCAGATGCTCCAACTTTTGTCGAGGAAGGGGAGTGAGGGGTGGTGACAAAGCCATTTCTTGTGGCTAACGTGGTTTGTTTGACACGTTTCATTGTATTTAAACCCGGTGGACTGGGTGTTAGATATCTACAGATCTAACATCTAGGTCTTGACATTGACTGCCCTCCTCTAGCCACCCCTCTTATGTTCATCTTGGGTTAGAAGAAAGATTAGGTTCAGGCTTGCGTGGTCTCAGACTTGCTTTCACTTCAGCTATGTATTATCGGATGCCAGATGCCACAGATTCCTTATATATTTACAATTTTTTAACTGGTTTCCAGCTGGCACCAGAAGAGGTGACTTAATGCTAAGACCTCAGGTTTGCTAGCTATGAAAAGTACAAATTACTTAAAAATTTGTCATTTTTAATAAGAACTGTAATGCAACTCTCAGTAAATGTGTTAGTTACGGTAACTAACGTTGGAAAACGGCTGTTTATTAATATAAACTGCAGGACAGTAAAAGATTTAGCATAATTTTATTACCCAGTATTACATCGCTGTAGTTTCCACTCGAAGGCAGCTTGAATTTTCTAAATTTGCGGTAATACCCTTCTTGTCTGACAGCAAGGGCATGCGGTCGTAGAAACCCTTGTTGCCAAACCATAAACCATGCCTGATGATGCCTTTGACGTAAGGCAGTGGAGAAGGTGCGTCGGGCAACCGACCCCGTAATGTAGGGATAACAGTGGTAAAGATGAAGACGATGACGACAACTTCTTGTCTGAGTAGGTGACTAGACCCCGCCCACTTTCTGGGAAGGAGAGAAACAACCCACGAAAAGAGCTTCAATTTGTTTCTGCCATCGTAGAGCTCACATGGTGTTTAGAATTCATCATATCATCTTCCTGTTTCGGTGAAGTATTCTGAATTGAATGCCTTTGGCACTAACATTATTTGTTGTTTTGTTGTTAATTTGGACTTTTTTCTTTTGATTTTGATAATTGAGGCCCCACTCGCAAAACTTCTGGTAACTAAAATTTTTCAGATTTGGCCTTTACGGAGTCTGCAGATAGGGCCTCAATTGTTATGAGATTGATGTGTGGACCGACTTTTCTCTTAGCGAGAATTGCTGATCAGTGATGTAGTTGTTTGATAGTTCTCTGTGAGAATCACTATTAGGCTATTTCTGCTTTGCTCTCTGTGGAGATTTTCAGTCTTTGTATTACCTATCATGACTTATATTTTAGTTTTCTATTATGTCAGACTCTAGCTCATCCAGTTTTGCTGTAATACCAGGTTAACTAAAGTTTCATATGGTGCTCATATTAGTATCTGCACTTCTTGATCTTCGTGTAACAAGTGTGAAAGTTGGGATGAGAAAACTTAGAAGAATCTAGCTTCTCACCTTGCTAAGCTAGAAAGAGATAGAAATAGGAAAGTGGCCGCTAGAGCCGAGAGTAAAGTTTCAGGTGGTAACTCAACTCCCAAAATGACAAGTACTGATGTGTACCGATTGTTGCCTCACTTACTTCTAATGTGTCTTTTGTGCTGAGGCCCTGCTCCCTCCACCTTCACCTGCCTTCCAAGCTTCCAAACCCGAGAACAGATTTTGAACAAAATTTGGTCTAATGGTAGTACAGGGACCTAACTGAGGGAATCAGTGTGTTTCCTGATGAAAAGTTCAGGGATGAAAGTGCTAGTGAAGGGATTGTGGAGGAGGTGGCTACCCATCCTGCTGACTCTCTGAGGCAAAGGTCACTGCCAGACCCCCCCTAAACCTGGGAGGAGGTATTTTGGGACATTTTAGCAAAAACAAATTGAAGTTCTTTTCAGGTGTTCCTCTTCTTCCCAAAATGTGGGAGGGGCCTTGTCACGTACTCAGACGGGAGAAGAGAATTACCGCAAATTTAAAAAATTCAAGTTGCCGTTGCATAGAAACGACTGCGATGTAATTACTGGGTAAGTATAAATAAAACTATTTTGTTATAAAACTTATTCTTTTTTAGAGGTGAAAACAATGTAAATTAATGAAGAAACAACAATAATTCGAGGGATGGTGGTAAGCAAGTGTTGTACCCATTAAGAGGTGTCCGATTTGAAAAAACAGTTTGCTGCTCAATCCAGAGGCAAAAACCCTTGAATCAATATTTCCATTTCACACTGATATATCTGTAAGTACAACACACCATAGTCCATTGTCTCAGCATGTTGCTGTATTTGTATATTAATTAAGGTTATTTTAATTTGTCTGTATCTTTGTCCCAGAAAAAAAAAATGTTAAAACTCAGTGTTTCTGAGATTTGAATGCATTATTTGTATTTATATTTTAAAAAGGAAAAATTGATTCAGGTCATGAACTTTTTGGGTCATGGAATGTGTCCTTGAAGGATTCAAATTCTTGAACCGAGGTATTGCTCTATTTTTTTATGCATACATGTACAGACAGTCCCTGGTTATCGGCAGTCCGGTTTTATGGCACTTGTCCAGTTACAAAAATCAGTGATTTTCAGTGCCAGTTTCCTCTTATCGGTGCCTATAATTGGGTATTGGCCCCAATACATACCTAATAGAGGCCCCAATGACTGAAAATCTGTGATCTTTGGTGTTATAGTCAGTGCCATCAGAATAGAACCTTCCAATAACCATGGAATGCTTGTATTTAGATATTTAGGTACAGTACTTAATTTATCAATGTCATACCTATCTATGCTACAAGAAAACAATAAGGCTTGAATACTACTATTGTTTGAATGAAAATGTCTGCTCCTGAATATGTATAGGGATAACTTGATTAGTATTTGCCTTGGTAAGAGTACATTAAGAGTTGTAGGAGTGTTGATGTGTAGCTGTAAGACATACTATACAGATGACTCCCGGTATTCATGGTGGTTAGGGACCACAACCACCCCTAATAAGTTGGAACCCCCTCCTCTCAAAACGCTTACGCAGGCAGTCCACGGTTACTGGTGGAATTGGTTAATGATGTTTCGGTTTTAAGGTGCTTTGTCAAATATATTCATAAAAAATATGGTCTTTGTACTTTGTGGTGTCTGGTTACTGGTGCCGTAAGTGCCTAATATATGTTACTGCTTCATACTGGGGTTTACTGCATGGTGTTCTGGTTAATGGCATTGTCTTCTGGTTAACAGTGCCTTAAGGGCTATAAGACCCTGCCTGACAGTAGACAGGAAGTTGTTTTTAAGCGGTATCGTACTGCACTTGACCAAAGAACGACCTGCCCACTGCCTGGGTCATTCAGTCATGTACCCAGCGTAGGAATCCCAAACAACCCCACAGCATCATCACATCAGTCTGTGTGTGTGTTTGTGTTTTTTTTTTTTTGAGGTAGGTTGACTCACTGCTTGATACTTTGTCACCTTAGCATGTGTTTTGTGAATTCACCATGGCTCCCAAACATCAGAATGCTGCAGCCGATAGAAATGCCACTAAGAAGAGGAAAACGTTATTAATGGAGATGACATATGACATCATTAAGCATTCTGAAAAAGGTGACACACTCTCTCTCTCTCTCTCTAGACTATTTGCAATTGGGCATCCATTGCCATCAACCAAGGTTTCCCTGTAAGTACATTGAATGTGGCATTGAAAATTTAGACCTACTGTGTAGACCATATTAAAGGATTAGGCAAATGAAATTCCTCATTTTTGTAAAAGGAGTTACAGTAATACCTCGATCTCAAGTGATTTCAGTTGCGGAAATGCACAGACGCACAAACTCTACATTGGAACCTAACTAATTGACATATGCAATTTTTTTTCACACACACACACACACACACACACAACATTTGCAGATTCCACAAGAAACCCTGCAGGAATGGTTATGCTTAATTTTTGAAGTCATAAGTTTTCATGCTTTTATGTGTAAAATTTGTATTACCTTTATTTTTGTACATAAATACTGACTGAAGACAGTAGCATACTTGAGTGAAAATGCAGTAAAATCAGAATCCCTGGAAAAATGGCTGCACCAACATTTCCCCGCGGGTTTGAAGCCCAACAGTTAAAATTGAAAAAATAAGAAAAAAAATTTATATTTTTTATTTGGTATAAAGTGCTCCCCCTTTTTGTTGGGGATACGTTCCAGAACCCATCGCAAAAGTGCAAAATCTCTTCTAAAAATGCTTATGAAGCCCAAATACCCTGTACCCATAAACTAAAATGCTTATAACTGCCTGTTTTAACAGTTCACTGCATAATTTAATTATTCGAACAAAAATGTACCTTAAATGATCATACTTAAAACAATTTCATATCATTTCAAACAAAAATGCACCCCAAACCAGCACCCCATAGCACCCAAATCAGATTACCCTCCTACGACTGTTACTCTTTTGTATATATACTCCTAGAATGTTTAAAATAATGATTTAATAATTTTCAAATAATGATAATGTAAACAGAGCAAAATATCTATAAAGTTTTTATAACAAAATTAGATAATTCTTTAATACAAATTAAATAAACCTTTCTTACAAACAGTTTGACTACTAATCAAGTTACCCCTGTACGTACTGTATGTACCGTATAAGCATAGCCATGTTCTGTCAGAGTACTATTGAAGAAGTTATTCCACTTTCCTTTTACATTGGTAAAAACAGTTTCTGCTTTATTAGATATTTTTAATGTGCTTATGTATTTTTGCGCTCTCTCTCTCTCTCTCTCTCTCTCTCTCTCTCTCTCTCTCTCTCCTCCTTATGGAGATGAGAGAGAGAGATTGATTTTTTGTACACGTATATTTATTTGTTTTGTACAATATAGTTTTATAGATAAACGTAATGTTACTGTGTCCTTAATTTTTTCATATTTTCCTTGCTATTGTTACAGATTTTTGCATTTAAATAAAAACAGACTGGACTATAAAATTAAAATAATTAGTGAGTATTTTCTGGGACCCCAGAATGAACTTGACAGTTTATGATTTGTATTAAAGATTTTTAAAAACTTGTATTAAACATTTTACAGATATTTTGCTGTTTTTACCTTAATGTTAATCTTTGAAAGTTAGTAAATAATTTTTTATCCTCAAATTGTATTTAGTCATGAAAATACAGTAATTAATGAATGTCTCTCCAAGAAAAAATTCATGAATTTGTGAAAGTTCCCGTGTGATAGCGAAGATGTTTCACGAAAATCCTTGATAGTGTGAAGCGTGAAAAAGGGGGGTCCAGTGTACTGTACTTATACAGGGTATACACATATATTAACAAAATGTATTTTTACTGTAGTAAAGTATGTACTGTACTGTACTTTAATACTGTATGCATCAATGTGCCATAAAGTGCTAATTTTAATGTTTTCATTATAGACTAATACTATATCCCTACTTTACATAGGTAATTCATCAGCAACTGCCGCAAGTAATATAGTACCCTGTACATAGAGAACAGTTTGATTACGGTACAGTAACACAGCATGGAGTGTAGGTATGTTTCTATTGTACAAGATACCCAAAGGATTAAAGATAAGGCTTTCATCACTGTACAGTATTGTACTATACAGTACTACTGTACAGTAAATCCTAATTGTTTCCAGTTATTGATGCACAGTGGATCTAGATCACAAGAATTTGGAACTATGTATGTAGTATTAACTTCTTTACTTTTCAGCACTGCACACTTTCCAGAAAGCACACAATGTTTATCAGCATTTCTGATTGAAATCTCTTATCAGATGCTCACAACACTTGTTCACTTCCTTTTGTCTTATTTCAATCCTGCTACACTGCAGCCAAGCTTAACTTCAGAGAGGTAATATTCCCTCCCACCGCTTCAGACCTGCAATGAGATAAAACTACTATTAGTATTCATTCAAGAGAAAAACGACTAATATAAGAAAAACTGATATATTAGTATGAAAATGTACAGTAACTGACATTACGAGTTTCATATTTCACACGTACATACAATCCAGAATGACTAGTGAATGGCTACCAGAACATGTAGATTATACGGGTATTTTTTTCATGTTTAATAATAAAAACGAATCATTTATATTTCTTTTATTTACCTTTGGCACAGTATTATGGATACTTTGAAGTATCTAAAAAAAAAACCTGAGTGCTTCTATGCAAATGAACTGCTCATGAACCCGTAAAGTAATGATTACATACATGCAACTGCCATATCTTCATTGACCTTTTTATTGAGCCTTTCCTGACCGGGGATAAACCAGCTTTGAAAGGTGACATGATGTGGGATTCTATAACAATTAACTGGTTGCCTTGATAAGGTAAATGCTTAGAGAAGACAATTATTCCTGTACGGTAGTGCACATCACATGGTGAACTGTAGACATTACTAAAGGTTTTATGCAGTGTCCCTTCGGCTGCTAGCTGTACCCCTTCAATTGTTTTTGCAGTATACCTCCGTTTCCATATTAGTACTTGCCACCCTATCGTGACAGTTGTTTCATAGTGCAACTGCAAAGTTTTCCTCTTGTTTAACCATCACAAATCTTTTTACTGAATGACCTCGTACATCCCAGCTCTGTCGTAAATGATCTATTGGAAATTGTGGATGAGGGCAGTGAGATATTTTAGTTACTCAACCCAACGTGCAGTTTTTTACAATCCACTGAAATTATTGATGAAGCCTTCCAAGTACAGAAGATGTTTCTGATGTTTGTATGGCACAAATTGCTTTGCACTGACTGGGAACTCTTATTCATCTTATAAAAGGGAGTACCCTTTTATAAGGTTGGGAGTACCCTTTTATAAGGTTGTGTGTTGGACTCAATATAATTTTATATATCTAAGAGAGGATTGTTAACTGCACTTCAGAGACCTGCTGGTAAAGTTGGAGCCATGCAATGGGACCCACAGTTTATTGTGGGATCCGAACCACATTATATCAAGAAATGAATTTCTATCGCCAGAAATAAATTCCTCCGATTCCGTGTCAGCCGAACCGAGAATCAAACTTCGGACCACAGGATTGGTAGCCGAGCACGAAAACCATTCATCCAACGAGGAACTCATGCTTCTCTAGAAACAATATTAAAGATACAGTTGAAAACAAAACTAAATTTGTTCGTACTGGTAGCAGGAATATGAATGACATTTAAGCAACAAAACCTAAGTTGCTGGGGAGGAAAAATAACTTCCGAAGTCTTGGTAATTTCCAAAACAGTTGTAAGAATCATTGACCATTGTCTTAGAAACATCATACATATTTCTTAAAATAGTGATAATTCTATTTAGAAACTCCCACTGGGTATCAGGAGGACTGATAATAGCAATCTACTCAATAACCTTGGAGGCATGGCAACTTTCATGGTGCTCTGTAGACATAATTAAAAGGCCTTTGTAGTGCTGTGTTGGCCAATGTTTGCACCCACATTTTAGCCTTTCACTTCAATTTTATTCCCGCTTCCTTCAGTCTTGCTCTACAACCCCTCTAACTATTACTTTTTTGTACTAGTGCACTGTAGGCATTACTTAAGGGGGCCGGCCGGAACCCCTATATATGGTGGTGGTATAGGGCAAAAAATGCAAAGTCATGAAAAAATTCATGGAGCTTCATATGGCAATTGAGAATACGTATACGAAATATTTCGTCAAAATTCCTCTTACTTTCGTAGTTACAGGGTAATTAGTAAACATAACTCAATAAGCCTAAAACATTCATCCGTACAAGAAAATGCAATATTTCTTCTGTTATCGTAAATTTTGATAATTATTGGCAAAGAAATTGTGAGAAATGGCATCTGTAGAGATTCCTTGGCTCACAGAAGCGAGTATCTGGGCTGTCTGGTTCAATCATACAGACATGAATCAGTTGGGCCATAGACTTCAAGTAGATTACATGTTCGAGTTTCACCTCGTGACATTCGCTTGCTTTTACGTATGTTTATGTATGTTTCGGCAGGAAGTTCATCATGCCAATGAGGAAAAGACAAGGAAAACATCTCGCTAACATACAGACGAAGAAAAATCGCTCAAGTATTATTACAGAATATCATAATATACGCGTAGTTAGTGAAGAGAGGGGAGGGTTGCTAGTAACGCCCCCTTCTTGCCTGACAGCACACGTCACACTGTGCCCAAGGCTATGATCTTTGAGCAAAGATATCTTCATTTATGATAAAGAACATAGTTTTGGTTTTTTAATACCCAAAATGGAATATGAAATTCATAATAATCATGATTTATTAAATTGTCTTTGTAAAAAGAGAGTACACCTTCGAGTGTTTATCTTTGTTTCGGCAAGAATGTCATCATGCCAAAGAGGAAAATACAAGGAAAACATCTGGCTAACATACAGAAGAAAATTCGCTGTACCGAGTTAGTGAAGGGGGGAGAGAGAATTGCGTAGGAAGGAGTGCCCCATCTTGCCTCAAGCAGTGCCCCAGGCTACGACATATGAGCAAAGGGATCATCATTTATGATTAGATTATGATAAATAAAATAGTTTTGGTTTATTAAACACAAAAAAGAAATATACAATCATAATAATCATTATTTATTAACATTGTCTTTATAGAAATACGAAGGAAAACTTTGAACGCCCTTATCTCAAAATTATACTTATTGACCTTCAAAATCTATCTCCTCACTTAGTTTTAAAGCTATAACATTGGAATTTGGTATATAATTCAGAAAGACATTATAGAACAATCAAATAGAGCCCCTTTTTCCAATTTTTGTTTCGTCTTTTTTTTATAAATTTTTTTCTCGTGATTTATAGGGTTTATTTTTTTACCATATTGAAAAATTCATATCTCGCAAAAAAATGACTTTTAGAAAAAAAAAACTCCATTTGATTGGAGGTCGACATCAGGTCTATATATGGTAGTAATCCCAGGTCTTAATATTAAATATCAAGGGAGAAGATAGAATTTGAAAAATGGCTATTTTCGGGATAAATTGCCCTGGCGTCACAAAACCGAAGGTCAGAGGCGAAAATCATATGCGGTTTGGAGATGTCCCAAGTCACCTTATTAAGTGGTATGAATGTCAAAGTCCTGTCGTTAAAAAGCGGTATTAGCCGGCCGGCCCCCTTAAGGGATTTTGACGAAGGAAAAATCTATTTCTGGGCAAGGACCTGTGTCACCCAGTGAAATGTCCCTTTAGCACACATTTCTAAGGTATAAATATTGCTATGATACCAGAGAAAAAAGCTAATATGGAAATGCCAGAGTATTCTGGCTCGCTTACCTTATTTAAGGTATCGGTATGGTTTCTGGGGCGAGTGAAACCACTACCAAAGTTCCTTTGCTATTTAGATTCATCCTTCTTCAATATCCCTCATCTACAGAGGAGCCAATTTAAGGCCCACTACTTGCTACCGTTACGGATAGCGCCTCTGACGTCATTCCTGCAGATAGCACCCAAGCTTGGGCCAAGACAAAGGGGGGCTAAAAAGGAAAGGGTGGGATTTCACTGGGCGACACAGTTCCTTGCCCAGAAATAGATTTTTCCTTCGTCAAAATCCCTTTTCTGGGCTCAGCCTGTGTCGCTCCGTGAAATAGTACCAGAGAAATGGCCATACAAGCTTGGAAAGAGGAAGCACACAAGTAAAAGGATAGGATAATCAAAATCAATTAAGGTTAATTGCTATGATCTAGATATAAGGTTACAGAACAAGTAACAACAGAGCAATTTGAACCTTAACGCTAATCCAATATACAAAAACATAACAGTTACTTAAAAGTACATAGTAAGACTAAATGCAAAGTGGGACTAGTCCCAGATACAAAACATATGGAAATTATCTCAAGTATATACAATATGTGGCATCCAAGGTACAGTACTACTACATTGACAACTGAGCTACGGCAAGAATGCTAGCGAGGCAGGTAGGAAAGAGAGATATAAGGAGAGACATAGGGTAAACTACAGTAGTACCTCGAGATACGAAATTAATCCGTTCTGAGGCGCCCTTCGTATCATGAGATTTTCGAATCTTGGACCACATTTTACATGTAAAATGGCTAATCCGTTCCAAGCCCAACAAAAACACCCCATTAAATTTCATAATAAAGCTAAATTGACCTATAAACAATGAAATACTACAACAATTTGGACCATTCAATACATAAATTAAGACTAAAAATGCAAAACCTGTAAATAAAGTGTATATTAGTGTACAAGAAATATTACTGTAACGTAAAATGTGGAAGCTTACCTTTCGAGTGAGGCTACGTACATACGTAACTATCCAAGGAAGATTGCTTCTGCCTACGTACTTTTTCACAATGTTCCTGTGTGAGCCTTTTCAGGGGGTGTCTTCTACAAATGATTGCACTTTATGAAAAGCGACTTTAATTTCTGCCTTATTTTTTTTTTTTTTTTTTTTTTTTTGTATGTAATATGTACGTACATACACTTTAAAAAATATACATACGTACATACTACAATGTAACTATCCAAGGAAGATTGCTTCTGCCTACGTACTTTTTCACAATGTTCCTGTGTGAGCCTTTTCGGGGGGTGTCTTCTACAAATGATTGCACTTTATGAAAAGCTGCTTTAATTTCTGCCATTTTTTCTTCTTTTTTTGATTTTCACCTTTTTTATTTTTTTTTACTTTATGTAGGTTTTTTTTTATTTATTTTTTTTTTTTTTACAGAATTTCAACTTTCTTTTTCTGAGTTCGACCTGTGTCTGCTGATGAAAAATCCCTGTAACTCATTTTTCTAGTATAAATAAACTCTATAATGTACCAGAGAAAAAGCTAACATGGTTATGCTGAAGTTACTACCCTCAGCGCGATCACCCAAAGGGTGTCGGTATATGTATAGGGGCGTTGTGTTACCACAAACCACAGGACTTCTGCCATTTAGAAGGTTCCCTTCAAAATCCCCCACCTTGGTGAGAGCCGTTACAACGAAATCCCACCACCCGTCCTCACTCACCACTACTTCTAGTACCCACGCGCTACAACCCATTCCTGTAAATAGAGTCGTGCGGTTCAGGCTGTAAAATTTCTACGCTCTATTAATCGGTGAATTTAGGATTAATCCTAGCAATTATGAGTGCTCAAGCTGCTTCTGCTTCTAAGTTGAGTACCCCAATTTGGTTTTTTATCATATTTAAGTTAATTTAAGTATGCTATCGGCCCAGGCCCCTCAAAATACGAGTTGGGGGTGCCGCCATTTGAGCGTCGGCATAGCTACAGCGAATTCCACACGACATGTTTAAAATTATATATATAGGCTTAACTTTATTCATAAGGTATTAAAATGTGATATTTCTGTTAGAACAGATGTTGGTTGCATTTCATAGTGATATGGCTTATATACTAATACGATAAGATCTCGGTGCTCGTGAGCCCTTCTCGAATCTAGGCTAGTCTCACAACGACAACCATATTTGATCCTTAATTGGATACATGGTTAGATTACCCTTATTTAGCTAAAATTAATAAGCCTAGTAAGCTTAAAAGCAAGTTTTTTCTCGTCGTAGCAATCTAGGTCTAAAAAGTGACTTTATTTGTGCGGTCGGGGAAAATTACCTATCCCAGTGTATTTAAGGGATACCAGGGGCTATGTAGATTAGTACTAGATAGTTAGAGATAACTCCTATGCACTTTGTGAAATATTTTATATTTAGACTAAATAAAAATACCCTAACTGATGGTACCATGTGCCTAGCCTCCTGACAGGGTTGGACCACTTCGATCGCGACAAGCCACAGCGAGTCAACGAGAGATCTAGGCTACGTAGCCTATGAGTGATACCCATCTTGGATCAGGGGTAGAGCCAGGCAACATGGTCTGTTACAAACAAACCTCTAATCTAATAAATTAAATGAGGGATGTTATTTCTATAATAATTACTAATTTTATTATCTCTGGAGCCTCGGCGAACAGAGAACATATGTAGGATACTCCCTTAACGGAGTGATTAGAGGCAGGGTATGAACGTAATAGTACTCAAAGTTCGGCATTGCCGGAATTCAGACTGATTCACTATAGAGGTAAGCCATTATCTAATGTACAACGGCTTCTCAGTTGATGTTTCTATAAAAATAGGCGAACTGTCCTCTTCTTCGGCATCGACAAAGTTCGGCGTATAAGTTCTAAGCATGCCTCTTACGGAAGTTTCAGTTTATACTATTACACCTAAAGTTTATAAGCCACCTTAAGATAAGCCGATTAGTAATATTGCGTCGGTCTCGGAATATTTCGGCAACGAAATATTTTGCCGACAACTTAAAGAATGAGTTTTTCTAGAAAACTTAAAACTGAACTTAAAACTGCTACGTCGGGACGGAATGTTTTGGAGACAAAATATTTCGCCGACAACAATCTAATAACAAAACTTACGAGTTTTATGGCCTAGTTGTTCATAACTAGTATTACATCGGTTCCGAAATATTTCGGCAATGGAATATTTCGCCGATAAATAAAAACTACAACAAACTTACGAGTTTTATAACTTAGTTGATACACATTGTGGATAACTGGTACTAAGTCGGTACCGGAATATTTCGGCAACGAAATATTTCGCCGACAAATAGAAACATGCATGAGTTTTCTAGAAAATACTTAACTGCATGTCTAGACGAAATATTTCGGCAACGAATTATTTCGCCGATAATTTTAGCAAATACCACCAAGGGAAAGAAAACTCATTGAGATTTTTTCACATTACAGGTGCTCCGTTGCCAAGCGGAGGGCTGCCATGCATCTTTGGGGAACCCGTTCGGCCACGTAGTTTGCCGGTTGCATGCCAACTGCGAGAACAAGGTTAGCCAGATCTATCAACTCCGTCACATCGGCGGAGTTGGTACCAACAACTTATGTAGATGAACAAGTCTTCAGGGTCTTAACGAAAGGTCTATTACAGACCTTCTAAGCAGACTTGCATGACTTTGCTGTGGCAAAAAGGGCCTGTAGGAAACATGTTTTGGCTGGGGCTACAGTGAAACATGAGCCCAATAGGCTAATTAAATCTTCCATTTGGGGAGAAAACCTCTTCCCCAAAGAGGAAGTTAATAATATCTTACATGAGGCAGCAAGGGCTAACCAGAGTTTGAGGATAAGGTGGGGTCTTCCTTTCAAACGCCATAATGATGGAACATCTCATCAACAAAACCCTAAAAAGAAGGCAAGAAGGTATAACCCTTATCAGATGGCCCGTCCTCATGGATATATGCAGGCAGTGCCGTCCACCTCTAAAGCACCAGCACTACAAAATGTCTTCGTCCAACCACCCTCGGAACCTCAACCTTCTACTTCATCCCAAGTAGTGGCTTCCCCAGCATTTAATCCTGCTTATGAGGCGAGAACTACTTTTTGCCCATATAGCAGACATGCTGGGAGTAGTCGAGCCAGAGGAGGCTCTCAATTGCGAGGTGGAGCAAGAGGTAGGGGATTCCGGGGAGGGAGAGGAGCTAGATCAACAACCAACCAGTGAGATCTCCCAGGTAGGGGGGAGACTGTTCCTATTCAGGGATCGATGGACCTTCAGTCCATGGACCCACAGTATAGTATCAAAGGGTCTAGGCTGGAAGTGGGAGAAGGGTCCTCCCCCTCCAGTCAGCTTCTTCCAAAAACCAACAGAGGACCTCTTAGAGTACACCAAGGATCTACTTCAGAAACGCGCCATAAAGAGGGTGAAGAGCATAAGGTTTCAAGCACATTTGTTCAGTGTCCCAAAGAAGGACTTGAACAAAAAACGAGTAATTCTAGACTTGTCTCGTCTCAATTCCTACATTCACTGCGACAAGTTCCGTATGCTGACAATCTCTCAGGTGCGGACCTTACTTCCCCGTGGGGCCATCACCACCTCTATAGATCTTACAGACGCTTACTATCACGTCCCAATAGCCAGAAACTTCTCTCCATACCTAGGATTCAAACTAGGCAAGCAAGCCTACTCATTCAAGGTAATGCCCTTCGGGCTCAATGTAGCACCCAGAGTGTTCACAAAATTAGGAGAGACAGTAGTTCAGGAATTGAGGAAGAAAGGAATATTACTAGTAGCCTACCTGGACGATTGGCTAATTTGGGCGAGCAACGAAGCGGAGTGTCGAAGGTCGACATCCAAAGTACTGAAATTCCTAAAATTTTTAGGGTTCCAAGTAAACATGGCGAAATCCAGGCTGACTGCAGCATCTCGGTTCCAATGGTTAGGAATTCAGTGGGACCTGAAGAATCACAAGCTATCTCTTCCGCCCAAAAAGATCAAAGAAATAGCGAAAGCTACAAAGCGCTTTCTCAAAAACAGACGGTCATCTCGAAGGGACACAAGAGAGGATCCTGGATTCCCTTCAATTCGCATCAGTAACAGATGTCCTATTGAAAACCAGATTAAAGGATATCAATCAGGTTTGGAGATCAAGAGCCAATCTCAAATTCAGAGACAAGGTCTCAAGAATTCCAGATATTCTAAAAAAGAGGCTTCATCCATGGACGAAACAACAGAACCTATCCAAATCGGTTCCACTACAATTTCCTCCTCCATCTCTGATCATCCATACAGATGCATCTCTGACCGGTTGGGGGGGATATTCACCCCTCAAGAAAGTTCAAGGAACATGGTCGGAAACATTCCGTTGATTCCACATCAATATGATTGGAAGCGATGGCAGTGTTTTTAACACTGAAAAGGTTACGTCCGTCCAAGAAGATCCACATTCGAATCGTATCGGACAGCTTTACAGTAGTCCATTGCATAAACAGAAGAGGATCCAAATCCAACAAGTTGAATCATGTAATGATAGCAATATTCCTCTTAGCAGTAAAGAACAACTGGCATCTGTCAGCAATTCATCTGGCAAGGGTAAGGAATGTAGTAGCAGACTCCTTGTCCAGAATGACCCCACTGGAATCAGAATGGTCACTGGACAACAATTCATTCAAATGGATCACAACTCAGATTCCGGAACTCCAGGTGGACCTCTTTGCCTCGGAGTCCAATCACAAGTTAGCTTGCTATGTAGCTCTACAATATAGACAACAATGCCTTTGCGATCGATGCAATGTCTCTAGATTGGAACAATTGGGAGAGAATTTATCTTTTTCCTCCAGTGAACCTCCTGTTGAAGGTACTGCACAAGCTAAGATCATTCAAAGGTCAGCTGGCATTAGTGGCACCCAACTGGCCGAAGAGCAATTGGTATCCACTTATCATGGAGATGAAACTCAAATCCTAGAAGATTCCATCCCCGAACCTAACACAGATAGTACAAACGCAGACTGTGTCAGCTTCCTCAAGAATTCTGAGTGCCCTAACTTCATGGACTTCATGAAGTTTGCTGCACAAAAAGAAGCAAACATAGATCCATTAAATATCCTATTTGTGGAATCTGATAAACGGGATTCTACAATTAGACAATATGATTCCGCAGTAAAAAAATTGGCTACATTTTTTAAAGATATGGATGTTCAAGAAATGGATACAAATCTCACAATATCTTTCTTTAGATCATTACATGAGAAAGGCTTAGCTGCCAGCAGTATTACCACAATTAAATCTGCCCTAAGAAAGATTTTTCAAATAGGTTTCAATATTAATCTAGCACAGACATACTTTTCCTCTATTCCGAAAGCATGCACCCATTTGAGACAGGTAAGCCGTCCTCAAACAATATCATGGTTTTTAAATGATGTACTTAAACTTGCATCAGATTTAGACAATGATAACTGTTCTTATTCAGCACTACTAAGAAAAACATTATTTTTAGTAGCTCTGGCTTCTGGAGCTAGAATTTCTGAATTGTCAGCCCCTTCTAGAAATCCAGGACATGTGGAATTCCTCCCATCTGGGAAAGCCTTACTTTCACCAGATAGACAATTTTTAGCAAAAAATGAAGATCCACAGAATAGGTGGACACCTTGGGAAATTCTTCCTCTTCCAGATGATAAATCATTGTGTCCTGTTCATACACTTAAAACCTTTATGACCAGAACATCTCAAATAACAACGGGCCCTCTTTTTCTTAGAGAAAAAGGAGGAACGTTAACTCTAAGAGGCATTAGGCAACAGATACTTTATTTCATTAAGCAAGCTAATCCGGATTCAGTCCCACATGTCCATGATATCCGAGCAGTTGCCACCTCGATTAATTATTTTCAAAACATGAAGTTTGAGGACCTAAAAAAGTACACAGGTTGGAAGTCCCCAGCAGTATTTAAACGCCACTACCTAAAAAACCTACAGGCCCTAAAATTTTCAGCGGTGGCAGCTGGTGCTGTGGTTGTTCCTGAAGAACAGACTGACGGTTCTCCTTAGAAACCTTTAAATAGAGCTATTCCTTTTACTATCTCCCTTTTGCATGACCCTTCTACCTGCATGACTCGCTCACACTCCCCACCATACTTTTTTCCAGACTGGGCTAGACACTTGTCGTTGATCCCGCTACCGGATTATTGTATGAAATTGTACATATGTATATATATATTACTTTTAAGTACTACTGTAGAAGTACTATAACACTTTGCTTGGTCTGTATGACATAAAATTGTGACCAACGAGCTAAGAACATATATATTTTCAGTATTGTATATTTTAATACTGTTGATGTTAATTGTATATTAAAAATTTACTTCTCACAAATATTGAGTTACTAGTTTAAGTTGTAATATTAAGACTAAATAGTAAAACTATTTATAACTCCTTATTCTGGATATCATTAACCCGGTTTATATACATAATTTTAGACTAAAAACTTGTATAACATTCTCTGGTATGTTTTCATCGGCAGACACAGGTCGAACCCAGAAAAGGGATTTTGACGTAGGAAAAATCTATTTCTGGGGGAAGACCTGTGTCGCCCGATGAACCCTAACCCTATTATCATTCTGTTCCCACCCTGACTAATCCAAGTTTGTAGACTATTTCAGGAATGGGTTGTAGCGCGTGGGTACTAGTAGTGGCGAGTGAGGACGGGTGGTGGAATTTCGTTGTAACGGCTCTCACCAAGGTGGGAGATTTTGAAGGGAACCTTCTAAATGGCAGAAGTCCTGTGGTTTGTGGTAACACAACGCCCCTATACTTATACCGACACCCTTTGGGTGATCGCGCTGAGGGTAGTAACTTCAGCATAACCATGTTAGCTTTATCTCTGGTATATTATAGAGTTTATTTATACTAGAAAAATGAGTTACAGGGATTTTTCATCGGGCGACACAGGTCTTCCCCCAGAAATAGATTTTTCCTACGTCAAAATCCCTTTTTTGCACCTCATGACTCTGTTGGCCCTGGTGTCCATCAAAACCCTATTCAACCAAATGCTCTCTTTGCAACTGATTTGGGTACTGAATGTTCGGCTGCTGACCTTCAACATAAACTGAAGTGCCTTGATTATATTACATACACTACATATTGGTATGCATGTTGTAAATGATTGGTCTACACCCTCTGTTCAGCAGGGAGTGGAGATTCTACCAACCTTGCAAAGTTTCCAGTTATCCCATGAGAGAGACCTTGATCACTTATCCCATGGGAGAGATCTTGGTCACTTTTTTTTTTTTTAAATATTAGTATTACGTACACATTGACGATCCCGAAAACGAATACCGCGTGCGTACTATAACAATGCTGGTACCGAGTGGCCGAGCCACGCCACCACGTGTACATAGTAGATGCATGATGGGAGGGACGCTGGCCAATAGGAGAGAAGGATTTCATGGCCGCGACTAGGATCAGGAACCAATGGGAGAGCAGGAGGATGGTGGCGAGTCTACTAGTATACTAAGATGGCGGCGCGATTTTCAAAATTGTTATCCGGGCGAATCTCAAACTTTCAGAAACCTTTTGTATCTTGAAAACTGTTCGTATGTAGAGCCGTTAAATTTTTCGTATTGGCTTTCGTATCTCGAGTTTTTCATAAGTTGAGCCTTTCGTATCTCGAGGTACCACTGTACTTACTACTAAATTGAGCAGTGTCAGGGGAAACTGTGTTTCTGGCTGCCACTGCTGGAAATTTAAGGGCTTCTAAGGACTTAAGATAATGGCGTTTGAATACTGTCGGAGATTTCCAGCCTGTGTACTTCTCAGATCATCAAAATTCATATGTTGAAAATAATTAATAGAGGTAGCTACTGCCCTAACATCATGTACCCGTGGGAAGGACTGCGGGTTGGCCTGTTTTATAAAGTATAAAATCTGTTGCCTAATTCCTTTTAAGGAAATGGTGCCTCCCTTTTCTCTAATGAACAGAGGGCCTGAAGATATCAGGACAGTTCTACTTAGATGTGCTTTTAGTGAAGTAACTGGACATAAGGATGGGTCCTGTGGAAGTGGGACAATTTTCCATGGGGCCCATCTATCCAGTGGGTCCTCATTCTTAGCTAGAAATTGGCGATCTGGAGAAAGTAACACTTCTCCTGAAGGGAGAAACTCTATATGATCTGATATTCTAGATAGTGCCGACAGTTCGGAAATTCTGGCTCCTGAGGCCAGACTTAACAGAAATAATGTTTTCCTCAGGAGAGCTATATAGTCACATGAGTCATTATTAGTGTCCGAGGCCAATTTAAGGACATCATTTAAGAACCATGACACAGACTTGGGCCTCTCTGATGGTCTGAGTCTAGCGCAAGCCTTGGGGATAGATGAAAAAAGGGATTTTGACGTAGGAAAAATCTATTTCTGGGCGAGGAAGCCGTGTCGCCCAGTGAAATGTGTCCTCTTTAGCACTATTTCTAGTAAAATATTGCTATGATACCAGAGAACTGCTAAATTGGACATGTCAGAAGTCTCTGACTCGCTCCATAAATAAAAGGTGTCGGTATAGAACTGGGGCGAGTATTAAACACTACCACAGTAACCCCTCCAATTAGCCTTTTCCTCATCAAAAGACCCTGAAAACGGGGAGCCGACCTATAGGTCACACCCAGCTACCCTGTTGAAGGGGACTGCGGCGTCATTCTTATCGATAGCAAAGAAGCTTGGTGCACAGCAAGGGGGGAAAAAAGGAAAAAAAAGGGGGGGATTTCACTGGGCGACACGGCTTCCTCGCCCAGAAAGATAGATTTTTCCTACGTCAAAATCCCTTTTCTGGGCTCAGCCGTGTCGCTCCGTGAAATTGTACCAGAGACACCAAGCTATACTATCCTGAAAGGAAAAATCATATTAATGAAATCAAAGGAAATAATAAAATAGTTTAAGAATTGAAAAAAATTACAATTTATTTACAAAATATACTATATAGCCAAAACATGTGGCAACATTTGCAACAAGTCACATACATAATAAAATAATAACAGATAATTTGTATGTACGTAAAACTATACACGATTATACACTTATTCTAATAGCTAAGGCATTTGCTGAGGTAGGTAAAATGCTAATGAGGCTGGCATAATTGAAAAGATTCATATGGCACAAGGACGGTACTATAATGATGTAGCAGTGGGAGACACTGGCCTCCCTGCAGCTATTGCATGATATTTAAGATCCTCTAAAGACTTAAGGTAGTGCTTTTTGAAAACCAAGGGTGACTCCCAACCAGTATACTTCTTCAGATCATCAAGTCCATATATTTGAAGAAGTTAACAGAAGTTGCTATTGCCCGAATGTCATGCACCTTGGGGAATGACCTGGGCTGGCTTTCTTGATAAAATATAAAATCTGCTGCCTAATGCCTTTTAGAGATAGTGTACCACCATCTTTTCTAATGAAAAGGGGGCCTTCGGAATAGGTAGACGTCCTAGATAATAGTCCTTAAGAGTTTTAACAGGACATAACGATGGATCCTGCGGAAGCGGGACAATCTTCCATGGAGACCACCTCATCAAGGGATCTTCATTCTTAGCTAGAAATTGCTTATTTGGCGAAAGCAACACGTCCCCCGAGGAAAGGAACTCAATATGCGCTTCATCTCTAGATAAAGATGACAGCTCTGATATTCTGGCACCTGAAGCTAGGACTCAATAAGAACAGAGTTTTACGCAAAATGGTTTGGTAATCACATTTGAAGTTGTCTGTTTCCGAGGCTAACCTAAGAACATCATTAAGAAACCATGACACTGACGACGGTCTGTGAACGGGCCGTAGACGTGCACATGCCCTTGGGATAGAGGTGAAATAAGACTCGGTTAGATTGATACCAAACCCGAGAAGAAAAATCTTTTTCAGAGCAGACTTAGTGGTTGTAATTGTTGCAGCTGCCAAGCCTTGTTCAAACAAAGACCTGAAGAAGGTTATGGCCACGTTCAATGTCATTACTTTGATATTTGATTCTCTGAGGAACGAAGACAATTTCTTAACTGCTGAGTCATACTGGCGAAGCGTAGACTCTCTCTTGTCTGACTCCAAGAACAACATGTTCTGTGGATCAATGTCGCCTACTCTCTTACCTGCAAACTTCATGAAATCCATAAGTTAGGGTTTTGTGAAGACCTGAGGAATCGAACACAGTCCTCGTTTGAACTTGTTGCGATAGTCTCAAGTCCGGGAGAGGGTGAGGGCGAAGACCTAGTTCCAGGAGAAGGGGAAACCAGTTGCTCTTGGGCCAGTGAGGGGCTATGAGAGCCACCTGGCCTTCGAAGGATCTCAACTTGTGCAGCACCTTCAGGAGAAGGTTCACTGGAGGGAATAAATAGATTTTCGACCACTGGTTCCAATCTATGCTCAGGGCGTCCGTAGCGTATGCCAGAGGGTCCAGATTCAGGGCTACATAACAAGGCAGCTTGTGGTTTGCCTCTGTGGCAAACAGATCTACTTCTAGACCTGGTACTCTTTGGCAAACCCTCTCGAAGGATTCTTGGTCCAGTGACCATTCTGATTCCAGAGGGACCGACCGAGACAGGGCGTCTGCCACTACATTGTGGACTCCTGCCAGGTGAGTAGCCGACAGATGCCAGGTGTTCTTGGCTGCTAGAGAAAAGATTGCTATCATCACGTGGTTCACATGACTTGACTTTGAACCACCTCTGTTTATACAGTGTACTACTACTGCACTGTCGAGGACCAACCTGATATGAGTCTTCTTTGGAGGACGGAGCTTTTTTAAAGTCAGAAACACTGCCATAGCTTCTAGAATGTTGATGTGAAGTGTTTGGAAGTGAGGTGACCAAGTTCCCTGAACCTTCTCGTGCTGTGAATAACCTCCCCAACCTGTCAGCGATGCGTCCGTATGCACCACTAGGGACGGGGGAGGAAACTGCAACGGTAACTCCTTGGCTAGGTTGGCGCCTTTGTCCATGGGCGCAGGCGTTTTCTGAGAATCAGAGGTATCCGGGCGAACTTGTCCCGACACTTGGCATTTGCCTTCGAACGCCAAACTCGATTGATGTCCTTGAGCTTGGCTTTCAACAGAACGTCCGTGACTGAGGCAAACTGGAGCGAGCCTAGGATCCTCTCCTGATTCCTTCTCGAAGTCTTTTTGCACTTTAAGAATTGTCTTGTTGCCTTGGCAATCTCCTTTCTCTTTCCTGCTGGAATGGAAAGAGTGTGAGAATCCAAGTCCCAATGAATCCCTAGCCACTGGAACTTGGACTCCGGAGTCAACCGGGACTTGGTCCTGTTGATCTTGAACCCTAAATATTCCAGGAAAGACATGACCTTGTCCGTGGCTTTCATACATTTGCCTTTGTCCATCTCCCAGATTGCCAATCGTCTAGGTACGCCACCACCAATATACCCTGGGATCTTAGCTCCTGCACCACTGTCTCCGCCAGTTTCGTGAAAACCCTTGGTGCTATATTCAGCCCGAAGGGCATTACTTTGAAGGAGTAGGCTTCTTTCCCTAGTTTGAAGCCGAGGATGGTCGGAAGTGCCGAGCTATCGGGACATGATAGTAGGCGTCTGTAAGATCTATAGAGGTGGTGGACGGCCCACGGGGAAGTAAGGTCCGCACCTGAGAGATGGTCAGCATTTTGAACTTGTCGCAACGAATGTACAAGTTTAGACGGGACAAGTCTAAGATCACCCTTCTTTTGTCGGTCCTTTCTTTGGGACGCTGAATAGACGACCCTGAAATTTCAAGTTCTTCGTCTTGGAGATTGCTACCTTCTGGAGAAGGTCCTTGGAGTAATCCATCAATTCCTGCGTTTGTTTCCTGATAGAAGGTGATGGGTGGAGGAGGACCTTTGATCCAACTCCAGCCTAGGCCTCTGGATACTATCGCTTTTTGCCCAACTGCTGAACCCCCAACGATGACGAAAGAGGTACAGCCTGCCTCCTACCTGAGAAACTTCATTGAGATGATGAAGGCCGGGATCCTCTGCCTGACCTTGCACCTCTAGTTCGCCCTTGGGCTCTGGCTCCTCCGGGCTGGCGAAAGGATCCTCTAGCCCTGCCACCCCTAGCAACTCTGGTAAAGGGTGAAATGCCCGACTCTCATAGACGGGGTTAAAGCGGGCGACACTGAATACTGTGAGGAGGCCTGTTGGTTAGACGGTCGGCGAAAGGAAGACAAATTGATGCTGTTGCTGAGGCTGAGCCTTAGAAGTCGAAGGCTGGGATACCTGTTGAATTGGAACAGCTTGTAGCACAGGATGCTGTTGCGGGACTTGGAAAGGTAGGAACTTCCTTTGCCTCTTCTTAGCCCTAAACTGAGGAAGAAGACTCTGATTTCCTTTTGAAAGGGATTCCCCAACGCAACCTGATGCTTTGGTTAAGACGTGATGCCTCGCTCTGAACCTCGGATACTGCTGAAGCTGGGAAGAGATCTGCACCCCAGATTGAGGAAGCTAGAATCTTGTTGGGTTCGTGCCTTATCGTCGCCCTCGACAGAACATGCTTCCTGCAAACTTTTCTCCTAGCAATCGCAAAGTCGTACAAGTCCACATTGCATGCTTAAAAGCAAGTAACGACTTCGCAAATGACCTTAAACAGCAGCTCCTGAGCGTACTCCCGAGCCGCCGTCTCTGTCATCACTAGGGAGTTAAGAGACCTTGCGAGACGTGTCTTAGCGTCAAATTCGGCTTGGATCAATGCGTCTGACAGCCTAGGAAGGCGTTCACTAAACAAGGTGATTGCACAATCTGGCTTCAGCTTGCCTACCGAGAACGTAGCTGGCAAATCCTCCCACAAATCCTCCCTACCTGGGAGTAGTAAAGATGTGGGATCTGTCTCCCTAAGCTGGGGCATGGGCTCTTCTCGAGTCACTGCCTGGAGTGTTAGTTCTGCTACCTTTGATGTAAAAGGTAAGGGGTTGCCGACATCAGTTGTAAACATGGTGAAAGTACTTTTAAAAGCTGTTATTCTAGTATTTGAGCAGTCCCACTCTCTAGGCTCCGTACCCATGTTTGCTGAGCCTGATCTCTAGAAAGGATAACAGTCTCCTTGGGTACCTTATCCTCTCTAACCAGAGCTGCCTCCGTAAGCCTAACATAGCCTATAAATGGAGGCTGTAAACCTTCGGGAAAAACTCGAAATCCTCGAGCTCCTACATGTGCCGCAACCTTCTATAGTCAACATCCCATTGACAAACGGAGCGAAGTTAGCCACCTCCAGGGATTACCGGGGTGGAAGGGAGGGAGCGTGGACCCGTCAGGCATGCTCTGAGCTTGCATCAAGCTACTAGAAGGGGCCGAAACTGCCGACTCCTGTCTGAGACCTGCAATCAGGGAGTCCTGAGCACCTAACCTGCTAAACACTTCTTCAAACCTTGCTGCAACTGAGCTGAGTAAACTACCAAGGTTACTGACCTGATTTAGAATATTTGTGTTGAACTGGTCTTGGTCAACGGAAGGAGAATCATCCTGTCCCTCTTGCGGTACCTTATGAGGTATCCGGTCCCTAGAAGTTAATGGAATGGGACGGGTAGGGCAATAAAAGGAAGAATTCCCTCCTTGAGACCTTGGGATTGAAGGTTTGGAAAGTGACTTTATTTTAGTTTTTAAATATGTGTATGACCTGCTGGTGACTGCCACAGGCCTTGGCATTGTCTCTGATCTGCCTTTAAGGCAAGGTTTTTACCCGCAGGTTTTTTCTTTAGTTTAGGAATCACAGAGAAGGAGTGCAACCTGGGAGGGGGCAAACCTCCTGTGAAACCCATGAAGGAATTGGAAGTAGAAGGAGAGGAAGAATCAGAGTCACTCAAGGAAAGATCCCGGTGACTAACTAAGCTAGCCTCATTAACACTGTTACCTGTACCCGTGCCTAGTGTAACGGGCAAATCCTCAACCACTTCAAGTGAGACTTCCTCTAGTCCAAGGTCCGGCAATTCCGCCTCTTGCTGTTCAATAACTGAGTCTTGTATTGATTTGATAATTGGTGCCGCTACTTTTGGATCGACGTATCCGGCAGATTTTCCCGGCTGGGAAGAGCAAAGTCGCCATATCTCGGGACAGAATATACAGCTTAGCCTTCCCTACGTTCCGTCCAAACCCTCCAACCCAGATCTTGAGGGCGGAGAGTGCAGCATCCTTAATAGACTGCTCGCCTGTAATGCAAGGAATGTGTCAATTCAAGTAAATTCCAAATTGAACACATTATTCTATAATTATTGATTAAAACAATGTAATTTAATTTAAAGAAATTTTAATTGATCATTTATTTTATCTCATTTCAATATTTTTTTTTTTTTTTTTTTTTTTTTTTTTTATACAATAAACATAGAATCAGCAGTGCGGCAACTTACCGAAGAGGTAGCCTGATGTACCAAGTCGTAGCGGCAAAACAGTTTTCATGATGCCAGACCACGGAATCAGGAAGCAGCACTGCACAGGGGGCGGGTGGCCCCGACAAACGTCATGGCCGCACGGATCTTGCAGAGCAGCACTACAGCCGGCAACCAGACACTGAGAGGCCTGTAAGTGCAATAATATATAAGAACAATTGCACACACTTAATAGGATAATGAAATATATTTCTTTTCTTTTGTTGTTTTTTTTTTTTTTTTTTTTTTTGTGCCGGAGCATTCCGGGCTATAAAGAAAAGAAAGGGTATAAATATATTCATATGTTAACGTCCCGGGGACTGTGTAAGGAAAAAAACCACCCGAGCTGTATGACCGGAGAGGGGGGTACACGAAGTAACCCGGGACGGCCACATGAACTCGCAAGTTCCGTGGCAAGAAAAATAAAATAAAAATAAAGATAAAAATAATGATAATAAAAACTAAAATAACAAATATACTATCTCCGCCTACGAAGCAGTAACTTCCGTAAACATAACCCTCAATGACTCCGGGAGAGGCCGGAATCTAAACCCGCCTTATGCGGAGAGGAAAAATGTTTTAGGCGGGTGATGTAAGCACCGGGAGTGAAAGAAGCAGAGCGCAACAATCCACGGAAGCCGAGGCTGAAACGCAGTGCGACTAACAACTCCGGAGGCGGTCGGCTAAGAAGCGACACTCCCCAGCCCAATGCCCAAGTCCTGGGAGACCCACTACACCTCCCCCTCCGCTGGTGGGACCGGCCGTCAGCGACAAACAACGAGAGCGGCACCCAACTACGGGAGTCCCACGAGAGGGGGAGGGAGGGAGGGCTGAAGGGGGGACGATCACGTGACCAGCGATTCCCCGCGAATAAAGGATCACGAGGAAAACTCAGGCAAAGCCTATGAAGGCTAGCTGCCGACCGAACACCCAAATATACATAGACAAAATAAAATCAATTACTTAAAGCTAAGGGAAAAACATGCTTTAACAGGGGTAATGAAAATAAGGGGCGAAAAATATAAAACGCAATGGTGGCCACTCGATGAGAGTGGGCGCAACAAGGAAAAATTACTTGCTCACCGACAAAACGAAAACAAACGGTAAGCTGACGAAAAGAAAAAGGGGGGAATTCTTGAATGGAAAAAAACCAAACTACTAAAAAACTAAAAAAAGGGGGAAGGGGGGAACGATAGATAAACAACGAAGCACGAACAAAGAAACGTGCACGAACGCCGACCCCCTTGAAAAACAGGAAATCATGAAAATAATAAACGTAGATCAAACAAGATCGACAAAGTAACTGCCACCCAAGACATAACAAAAATATATATACTGAAAATATATACTGAAATACCATAAGTTACGAGTATATAAATATAAATATATAGGTACTGAAAGAAGCCAGCTCGAAATTGGTACAAAACAAGGGAACGACGTAATGGCGGCTCGCTACCGCTCGTTACGGGAGGAGACGCCTAACAAAATCCTAAATAAAGGCAAAACGAAAGGCAAATCACTCCCTAAATACAGAAAAAGGGCGAACCAGTACTTAACTTGGGTGAAGAGGCAGATTGAACGATCCATAACGAAAAAGAATGACGAAACCAATAAAAAGAACAGATAGCTATAAAAAAGCGTGCAACGCTGGGAGGCTATCGATAAGAATGACGCCGCAGTCCCC
Source organism: Macrobrachium nipponense (assembly GCF_015104395.2). Taxonomy (NCBI): domain Eukaryota; kingdom Metazoa; phylum Arthropoda; class Malacostraca; order Decapoda; family Palaemonidae; genus Macrobrachium; species Macrobrachium nipponense. The sequence goes on along the minus strand of NC_061091.1, from coordinate 72,557,817 downwards.
TTCAACAGGGTAGCTGGGTGTGACCTATAGGTCGGCTCCCCGTTTTCAGGGTCTTTTGATGAGGAAAAGGCTAATTGGAGGGGTTACTGTGGTAGTGTTTAACACTCGCCCGAGTTCTATACCGACACCTTTTATTTAGGTGAGCGAGTCAGAGACTTCTGACATGTCCAATTTAGCAGTTCTCTGGTATCATAGCAATATTTTACTAGAAATAGTGCTAAAGAGGACACATTTCACGGAGCGACACGGCTGAGCCCAGAAATATGAATCTGTTAGATCTATTTTGAATCCAAACTGGAAGATCTTCTCAAGAGCAGACTTAGTAGTAGTAATAGTACTAGCTGCTAAACCTTTCTCAAATAGTGTTCTGAAAAAGGATATGGCCAGATTCGTGGTCTTGGTTTGTGCATTAGAGTCCCTCAGGAATACAGCTAGTTTTTTAACTGCTGAAATCGTATGACGAAGCAAGGTCGATTCTCGTTTATCAGATTCTAAGAACAAGATGTTCTGGGGATCGATATTAGCATCCCTCTGTGCTGCAAACTTCATGAAGTCCATAAAGTTATGGCTTTATGAATTCCTGAGGAAGCGAACACAGTCCGCGTTTGCACTAGTTGTGATAGTTTAGGATTGGGAATCTGTTGAGGTCAGAGTCCCAATTCCAGTAGAAGTGGGAACCAATTGCTCTTGGGCCAATTGGGGGCTATTAGAGCAATGTGACCTTTGAATGTCCTGAGTTTGTTCAGGACTTTCAAGAGAAGATTCACTGGAGGAAAGAGGTAAATCTTCTTCCACACATTCCAATCTATAGCCATAGCGTCTGTGGCATAAGCCAGAGGGTCCAGGTTGGGGGCCACATAATAAGGGAGTTTGTGGTTCGACTCGGTGGCGAAGAGATCTACCTGAAGCCACGGTACTAGTTGACAGACCCAACTGAATGACTCCTTGTCCAGGGACCACTCCGACTCCAGCGGAACTGAACGTGTTAGCGCATCCGCTACCACATTTCTTACCCCCGCTAGATGAGTGGCTGACAGGTGCAATTTGTTCCTGTCTGCTAGTGAAAATATGGCTATCATAACATGGTTCACGTGGCTCGACTTGGAGCTTCCCCTGTTGATGCAGTGTACTACCACTGCACTGTCCAGCACCAGCTTGATATGAGATTTCTTGGCTAGATGAAGCTTTTTCAGGGTGAGGAACACTGCTATAGCTTCCAGTACATTGATATGAAGCTGGCGGAATGGTAGCGACCAGGTTCCCTGTACCTTTTTGTACTGTGAGTAACCGCCCCAGCCGCTTAGTGATGCATCTGTGTGGATCACTAAGGCCGGTGGAGGGAATTGCAGCGGAATTGTCTTTGACAAATTCTTGATCTCCGTCCATGGGCGGAGTCTCTTCCGTAAGATCGCCGGGATAGGTGCTAGTTTGTCCCGGGATCTCTTGTTTGCTCTTGATCGCCAAACCCGGTTTATGTCCTTTAGTCTGGCTTCCAGAAGAACGTCCGTTAATGAAGCGAATTCGAGAGAACCCAAGATTCTTTCTTGGTTCCTCCGGGACGTCTGTTTGCACTTGAGAAATTGTCTGGTTGCTTTGGCTATTTCTCTCCTTTTCAATGGCGGAATTGATTGAGTGTGAGAGTTCAAGTCCCATTGAATCCCTAGCCACTGGAAGCGGGACTCCCGTGTTAGCCGGGACTTGGTTCTGTTTATCTGGAAGCCTAGATGTTCTAGAAACCGGATTACTTTGACCGTTGCTTTGCGACATGCTTCGATGCTTGTGGCCCACACGAGCCAATCGTCCAGATAAGCTACTAGCATTATTCCTTGAGACCTTAGTTCTTGAACAACTGTCTCCACCAATTTTGTAAATACCCTGGGGGCTATGTTCAGCCCGAATGGCATTACTTTGAAGGAGTAGGCCTGTTTTCCTAGTCTGAAGCCTAGAAATGGACGGAAGTGTCTGGCTATGGGAACATGATAGTAGGCATCTGTAAGATCTATAGAGGTGGTGACAGCCCCACAGGGAAGTAAGGTCCGCACCTGCGAAACGGTCAGCATCCAGAACTTGTCGCAATGAATAATAAGTTCAGACGGGACAAGTCTAGAATTATTCTTTGCTTGTTTGAGTCTTTCTTTGGCACGCTGAACAAGCGACCTTGAAATTTTAAATGCTTGACTCTTGACACTACTCCTTTTTGAAGGAGTTCTTGAGAATACTCTACCAATCCCGCTGTTGGTTCCTGATAAAAGGTGTTGGATGGAGGGGGACCTTTGAGCCAACTCCATCCTAGACCTTTGGACACAATGCTTTGGGCCCACTTGCTGAACCTCCAACGGTGACGAAAGAGGAACAGCCTCCCTCCTACCTGGGGATTCTCACTGGTTTGAGGAAGGGCGTGCACCATGTCCTCCTCGGGAACCCTTGCCTCAGTTGGTGGCTCTTCCGCCGCCTCGTTGACGGAAGGTGCCTCTAGCTCTGCTACCCCTGCCCTGTTGAAGACTTGAAAGGACTGGTTTTCAAACACCGGGTTGTAGGCAGGGGAGACAGTACAGGAGGCTAAAGCCTGTGCCTGTTGCGGCGATTGTGTCAGCAGCACAAACTGCTGTTGTGGCTGTGCCTTAGAGGTTGAAGGTTGCGGTACCTGAGATACCGGAACCGCCTGTACCAGAGTCTGTTGTTGAGGGGCCTTGAAGAGCTGAAACTTCCTAGGCTTCTTCTTTGACTTGGGATTCGATCCGGCGGACTCCGGTTTCCGTTTGGAGACGAGTCCCCAGCGAACCCTTAGGCTCTGGTTGAACCTGACCGCCTCGCAGTGAACTTCGTTCACTACCAAGGGCTGGAAGAGGTCAGAGCCCCATATGGATGAGGCTAAAAGCTTGTTGGGCTCGTGGTGGATCGTGGCCTCCGCCAGCACATGTTTCCTGCAATTTCGTCTAGCTATGACGAAATCATATAAGTCACATTGCATAGAGTACAATAATGACTTTGCGATGATCTTGAATAACGGTTCTTCTCCGTAGAATAGAGCCGATACTTCTGTCATAACTATTGAGTTGAGGGACCTGCAAAACCTCATCCTGGCGTCATACTCAGTTTGAATGAGGTTCTCTAACAGCCTGGGTAATCTCTCGCTAAATAGCGTGATGGCGCAGTCCGGCTTTAGCTTACCTACAGAAAAGGTGGCCGGAAGATCTACCCAGTAATCATCAGTTCCGGGGAGCAGGAGGGAAGTCGGTTCTGTCTCCCGGAGCTGGGGCATGGGCTCGTCCTTCATTGCTGCCTGCAATGTCAATTCTGCCACCTTAGACGTGAACGGGATGGGCGTATCTTCGTCTACGGTGAAGATTGTGAAGGGGTTCTTGAATGCTGTAACCTTAGTATTGGTGCACTGCCACTCCTCCAGGTTACGCAACCATGCCTGCTGGGCCTGGTCCTGGGAAAGAATTACCGTTTCTTTTGGGACCTTGTCTTCCCTCCTCACAGCTGCCTCCGTGAGGCGGACATAGCCCATGAAAGGGGGCTGTAATCCTTGCAGATAGAACTCGAAGTCCTCAAACCTTCGAGTTCCGCAGCCCTCAATCGTGAGCATGCCGTCCACGAAAGGAGCATACGAAGCAACCCTCCAAGGGTTGTTCAGTGTAAAGGGAGGAAGGGTAGACGAGTCCGGCATTAGCAAGCTCTGAGCTGCCAGGCTGGACTGTGGAAGTCCTGTCAATGCATTCTCCCAGAGACCTGCAATAAGGTTCTCCTGGGTAACCAGTCTATCCAAGATAGCTTGGATAGACTGGCCTGACACCTCTAAGGAGGAGGACAATTGGACAAACATCTCCTGGAACTTGGATTGCACCAAGTTCCCGACCATGCTGCCCATCTGCAGCATAATATTTGCCGAAATATTTGCAGAGAAAACATCAGGGTTGAAGGAGGAAGGTTCTACCTTCTCCTTAAGAGTCTTGGGTCTGGCTCCTTTAGAGGTGGACGCCTCAGGGTCAGAGGAGGAGGGCTGAGCCCTCTCCTTAGAAGACTTGGTCCTCGACCCTTTAGAATAAGAAGCCAGTTTAGCCTTGTCAGCTCCGGGATGGTGAGCCGGAAGCTTACGGGCAAGGCTGGTACCTGACTTCTTGGACAGGGACTTCTGCAGCGCTTTAAAGTCTCGCTTGCCTTTGACTTTAGGGATCGCCAAGGTGGACTTCGGCCTGACCGACTGAAGTCCCCCGATGAATCCCTGGAAAGAGGTTAAAGTCGAAGGGGAAGAAGCTCTAGATGGACTCAAGGAAAGCCCTTAAGCCCCTACAGTACCTGCCTCACAAACATTCTTACCTGTGCCCATGCCTTCAACAGCCATGGGCTCGAGGTCCAGATCCAGGGCAGCTACTTCCTGCACGACTTCCTGCATAGAAGCCTCCTCCAGCGGCTGAGAGACTTCCTCTTGGATGGAAGCGATCAGGGAAGCTGCCACTTCGGGGTCCACGTACGACATGCTCTTCCCGCCAGGGAAGATGAGAGTGGCCATCTCCTTGGAGAGGATGTAGGGTTGGCCCTTGGTAACATTACGGCCAAACCCACCAACCCAGGCCTTCAGGGTGGCTAGAGCTGTCTCCTGGACCACCTGGGTGCCCTGAAAAAGAGGGTTAGCATTAACACTTAAGACTACTTAGGTTAAACTGTAACTTATCTTAACGGACATATCAAATTGATATAACTGTCATCGGTACTCATTGTATTACTGTGTAGACTCCGAAACGCCACCTACCTCAGAGGAGACTTGGTCTACGAACTCGTAGCATAAGAGGCAACTCTCATGGTGCCATACCAGGGACTCGTTGAGGCGGATCGCGCAGGTGGAGTGGGTCCGGCAGACCTCGTGCCCACTGGGGTCCTGAAGGACAGCATTGCAGCCAGACTCCATACAATGGGTGACCTGCAGTGAAATGATACATGAGTATCACCACTAAACTTCCGGACTAGGTCCGTAGTTGTGATATGCCATGCCGCCGGAGTGCTCCGGTGTTAATAAGTAACATGGTCCAGTCTCTACCTGCTCTTTGGCCGTGTATTGTGGTGAGGCATCCGACAGGATTGGTAGAACAGCTTGAAACAGTGTGTTTCCGGCGATGCCGGAGATCAATGTAATCACTGAATCAGGATAACCACCTATTCCATACGCCGGAGCAAGGAGTAGTCCGAACAAACACCGGGTGAGGAGCAGGGGGAGACCAGGAAGAAAGTTAAACGGCGGAGTTTGACAACTCCGCCGTAGAGGTAACTTAAAACTAGAATAAGTTGGGAGATGATCCCTGGCGGGGTTGTGGGATTCCGTCAATAAACTTAAACTAAAGGTAATGGATGTCATTATATGTAAAAGAACATGCATGCAACAAGCACCCTTTAAGGGAGGCCGGAGCCTCCCCAAAAGTTCACCAACCCAAGGCGGACCTGGCTACGCCGGGGTCCTGAATCCGCCGGAGCAGGAAGATGGTGACTAACGATAGGGAAACGCGACCCGAGAGCCGAGGAGAACTGAGCTCCACCGAGCCTGGTGGCCAACCGAGGCTCGGCCGAGCAGGGCTCCCCCCTACTCTTCTTGTTGAGAGCCCTCCAGCCACCTTCCCTGTCCCCCTCGAGGGGGGGGGATGGGGAGGGTTGCTCGGATCGGCTGCCTGAGACAGCGTGAGCGAGCGTACCTCCCCCCAAGGTGGAGGAAGAGGGACTGGAAGGGTCGACGTGGGGTGGCTCATACGCGGTCGTCCGGAACTCTCTTGGCCGGGTGAACATCCACGCAGTGAGAAAGGCCAGGCGATCGAAGGAGGCCTATAGGCCAACCGAAGCCGTTTCAATGAACATGTAACATATAAAATAAACATCCTATCCTAATACGGGGGGAAGGAAGAAAAGTGAGATGAGAGAGAAAGAGTAATGTCCTGGAGAAGCTGGGCAGAGCCAACCGAGGATGGTCAAGCCTGACAACTCCGAGCAGCTAGCCTCTATGCCGTGACGAAAAGACGCGGGGCAGGCGGCCAGGGTGGCTTGAGGACAAAGGGAGAAGAACCAGGGTCCTTTGGTAAGGGCCTCTAACAAAGAGAACCTGACAACTAAAAGATGCATGCATGCATGAACATCTGAGCTGAAAGGTAACGACGTAGGCTACGAGCTGAGCGCGTGCTCGGACAACATCCCCCGTGTGGATAAAATAACAAAACGTCAATAAATGCATCAGTGAAAATCATAGGAAGGTACTGCTAAACAAAGAAATCGAGCCCAAATGGTATGGGGGACTGAATGGGACACAAAACAAGGTAACACGAGGGAGCGAGCCGAGTATGGTGGCGCCGCATGGGACGCCGTCTTATAAAAACCTAAATAATTCGGTTAAACGTGCCAAGGGCAGCCCCTAAATAGTGTCAACCATTAATAGCAGTACTTAACTTGGATGCAGCAACAGCTTGACGTTCCATGACGGTGGTGAAAGAATTCAACGAGAAAACACAACACAGAGAAGAAAAACGTGTGGTGTGGGTCGTGCCATCAAAAGGAATGATGTCAGAGGTGCTAGTCGTAATGGTAGCGAGTAGTGGGCCTTAGATCAGCTCCTCTGTAGATGAGTGATATTGAAGAAGGATGAATCTAAATGGCAAAGGACCTTTGGTAGTGGTTTCACTCGCCCCAGAAACCATACCGACACCTTAATTAAGGTGAGCGAGCCAGAATACTCTGGCATTTCCATATTAGCTTTTTTCTCTGGTATCATAGCAATAATTATACCTTAGAAATGTGTGCTAAAGGGACTTTTCACGGAGCGACACAGGCTGAGCCCAGAAAAGGTTCTTTGCAGTGTGCCTTCGGCACCTAGCTGCAACCCCTTTTGTTCCTCTTACTGTACCTCCTTTCATATATGATCTTAAAAAGTACACTGGTTGGAAGTCCCCCTCAGTTTTTAAACGTCATTACCTTAAGTCCTTGGAGGCCCTTAAATACCCGACAGTAGCAGTGGGCAAACCAGTGTCCCCTGCTACAGCATGAGCAATTTGCAGCGGCTTTATTCATTCCTCATTTCATTTCCGCCAGCCTCATTAACAATCTACCTAAGCTACCTCAGCCCATTCTAATGGTGTTCATATTTAGAATTTAAGTTGTATTTGTACATAATGTTATTGTATTACAATTAAAATCTGTATTATTTAAATTGATAGGACTTAACATACGGTGTATGTTAAGTCGTCGTTATATTTTGTGGATTATACTTTATTATATTTTTTTACATTCTGAATTATTTTTCTTTTTTTATTCCTAGTTTTGTAAACTATTTTATTTCTTGAGTGTCTACAGCTTGGTGTTTTCTCTGGTACATTTTCATGGAGCGACACGGCCGAGCCCAGAAAAGGGATTTTAACGTAGGAAAAATCTATTTCTGGGCAAGGAAGCCGTGTCGCCCAGTGAAATCCCACCCTAATTTTCCCCTCACCATTAGTCACCAAGCTAGAATGCTATCTGCAGGTATGGCGTCACAGACGCTTCCAACGGGGTAGCAGGAAGTGAGCCGTAGCTCGGCTCTCCTTTTCTAGGGGGTTTTGATGTGGAAAAGGCTAATTGGAGAGGTTGCTGTGGTAGTGTAATTCACTCGCCCCAGATTCATATGTCCAATTTAGCAGTTCTCTGGTATTATAGCAATATTTTACCTTAGAAATAGCGCTAAAGGAACGTATTTCACTGGGCGACACAGCTTCCTCACCCAGAAATAGATTTTTCCTACGTCAAAATTCCTTTATTCATTCCAGCTAAGAACAGCAACTTGTGCTTCAATGTTCCTAAAAAGTAATAAATCTAGGTAGTACAGGCAGTCCCCAGGTTACGACGGGGGTTCCGTTCTTGAGACGCGTCGTAACCCGAAAATCGTCGTAAGCCGGAACGACGTTTGGAAATATGTCTTAAACTAATAAAAAGTTATAAAACCCTTACTTGTAATCCTTTGGTTACACTACATGTTTCCTGTAGTTTTATGTACAACCTGGAGTTATTTTCATAAAAAAATGCTGGTTCTTGAAGGTAAAAACTATTGTAATCCTCTGGTGACACTACATTCTTGAAGTTTTATGTACAACCTGGAGTGATTTTGCCAAATCTTGAGGGCTACAAGAACAGTTGATTACTATTTACGTATCGTATAGACTAATTAAAGTAAACGTATCTTTATATAGGCTTATATATTAGTATCAACAAAACATTTCCTGGCATGAGTCAGAGGCCGTTTAATGAAAGGAACACTACTCTGGCCTATCTGGCCTATCTAGGCATCTGTTGCCTAGATGCCTCTCTCTCTCTCTCTCGTCTCTCTCTTTCTCTCTGTCCCTCTCTCTCTCTCTGATCAAATTAGTACTGGATAATGTCTCTCTTTGGATACTTCGATTTTGCCAAATCTTGAGGGCTACAAGAACAGTTGATTACTATTTACATATCATATAGACTAATTAAAGTAAGCGTATCTTTAAATAGGCTTATATTATTAGTATCAACAAAACATTTACTGGCATGAGTCAGAGGCCGTTTAATGAAATGAACAAATCTCTGTCCTATCTGTTCAGAAAATAAAAGTTACGTCAATCCCCAAGACCATTGGCAAATGAGATCATTTGCCAAGATGCCTCTCTCTCTCTCTCTCTCTCTCTCTCTCTCTCTCTCTCTCTCTCTCTCTCTCTCTCTCTCTCTCTCTGATCAAATTACTGGATAATGTCTCTCTTTGGATACTTGGAATTGAAACTAGTTCCGCATATGAGGCGACACTAAAAAAATTCGAAAAATATGACATAAAAAGTGTCGAAAATCATCATAACCTCAAAATTTTTGTTGTAATCTAACCAGAAACTTATTTTTATTAATATACTGTGCTAAACTATAAAGGATTTTTATCATAGTATGCATTTTTTAAAAGAGTCATTAACTCTGAGCGTTGGAAGCGTCAACGTCAGAACAAACGTCGTAACCCAGGGCGGATTTTTCAATGAATATTTAAGAAAAAGTGTCTTAACCTCGGAACATTGTAAGCCGGAGCCATCGTAACCCGGGGACCTACTGTATATAGTGTGTGTGTGTATATATATATATATATATATATATATATATATATATATATATATATATATATATATATATATATACATATATCTATTATAATCTCTATATATATATATACATATTTATATATAGTAATACATACATACATACATACATACATACATACATACTACATACATCATACATACATACATCAGTCCCCGGGTTACGTCGTATGTATGTTTGTATGTATATACATATGTATGTATATATATATATATATATATATATATATATATATATATATAAATATATATAAGTATGTATGTATATATGTGATATGTATGTATATATATATATATATATATATATATATATATATATATATATATATATATATATATATAATAATATATATACAGTGGTACCTCAAGCTATGAAATTAATCCGTTCCGAGACGGCTTTCGTATCATGAGCTTTTCGTATCTTGAACCGCATTTTACATGTAAAATGGCTAATCCGTTCCAAGTCCTACAAAAACACCCCAATAAATTTTATAATAA